>NC_057861.1:399533814-399836314 GCF_019393635.1 Dromiciops gliroides
AAATCAACTTCCATTAAAATTAATGTAGGAATGGCTTAAATTTATATAGAGAATTTAAGGAAAAATTTGGGACAAGGCAAATAGCAACACATAGGCCCAAATTAGTGCCTTTTCTTTAACCCATATTTGTTATCAATCTCTACTTAACTACATTTTGGCTTTGCGCTCTACTTTAGAAAAAAAATTAATAATCTTAAAGTGTTTGCTGTGTGGACCTGGACAAGTCACTTAACCCTCATTGCCCCACAAAAAAAATAATAATCTTAAAGTGTTTATCCTCTCTTGACCTGCCTGTAGCTTCCAGTATCTAAAACTAGCAGCTTTTATTAGCACTCCCATGGGTTTTGTCTACTTAATAAAGTTTAATTGGTATCCTCCATCTGCTAACTGATATTCTTCCTTCATAAATATCTCCTGACTTACAAGCACAATTTATACTCTTATACATGATATGATATAAGATATAGTATATAATATAGTTTTATATAGGCATATATGTGTATATACACTTATATGTCTACATATAGGTAGACATATATGTACATTCACACACACATACATTTATACATCGACATGCATACAAACATACACACACATATATAGACAATGGTATTTGGCTGAAGTGATCCTAGGGGTTAGGCTTGGGATTGCAGTCTAATGGATTTGAGGAGACTAACTAGGGTTCAGAAATGACAGTGGATTATTGCAGAAGTGCCAAGCCTATATGGCCAATGACCAGACTGACTTGATGCTCTAGGGATAATGGATGAAGATGTTCCAAATGTCATCAGATGGCTCTGACTAGGTCATTGTATATAATAAAGTATCTCTATGTAACTCCAACATGCAATGTTATCTATTATATAGCTAGCCTAGACAATAGAGGGCTGGTCTCTGCCTCAGAGGTTTTGTCCTGGTTTCTAGTCCCAACTCCGGCACATGTACATGTGATGTAACACTGGGAAAATAAGTCGTTTATCTCTCTTTGCAGTGCCCAGGCAATGCTTTCAGACAATAATTCATAGGGCATTTGCCAACCTGCATTGTTAGAGGGAGTTTTCTTCACCAAGAGCTCCCTATACCAATGAAATAACAAATCTAGACAAAAAACAAAATTTATTATATCTGACCTTTGTTCTTGGTCCACTTCATACAATTTTCTTAGGTGACTCTTTTCATTACACATGACCATGTAAGCTAAGTGTTTGCTATACTATATATAGTTCTAATATATATCCTAGATACTACCTTAATGTGTCCTATTTATCGGGGCAGGAGAAGTAATGTTCATATAATTCTCCTATATGAAAATTAATGGATTTTTTGATGGGTAGCTACAAACACTATAGAACCTGAATACCTTGCATGATTTACAGGGACTGTGCCTTTTTTCGTAGAGAGAATAAAAATAAGACCTTTGTATGCCTGGAGGTACAGTTAAAGGATTGGGGTGGGGGAAGGTGCCCAGAATTTGGGCATGATGGAGAGAGAAGTCCAGAGCACTACATCCTGATAAGAAGTTAAGAGATAGGGGCAGCTAGGTGGCGCAGTGGATAGAGCACCAGCCCTGGAGTCAGGAGTACCTGAGTTCAAATCTGGCCTCAGATACTTAACACTTACTTGCTGTGTGACCCTGGGCAAGTCACTTAATCCCAATTGCCTCACTAAAAAAAAAAAAAAAAAAGAAGAAGAAGAAGAAGTTAAGAGATATCTGATATAGGTGTCCTCATTAAGTGGAAGTTCTGGGAGGAACTTTCTATCCTCCAATCAGAGGAAGGGGCACATGGTGAAGAGTGTATTTCAGAGATGTGAATTTAGGATTGATCTTCTAGAATAAAGAGACATCTGGGGAAAGATGGAAAAAATTGGAGAAGTTCAGCCTGGTGGGAACTAAGGGTAAGTGATTTATACAAAGTTGTCATCATCATCATCACCATCATTAGTGTTAGGCCATTTGAATTATTTCTGTCTCTCCTCATGACTCCATTTGGGGTTTTCTTGGCAAAGATACTGGAGTGGTTTGCCATTTCCTTCTCCAGCTCATTTTGCAGATGAGGAAACTGAGGTAGAGTTAAGTGACTTGCCCAGGGTCACGCAGCTAGTTTCTGAAGACAGATTTTGACTCAGGTCCTCCTTACTCCAGGGCCAGCATTTTATCCACTGTGCCACCTAGTTGCTTCTGTACAAAGTCATATAGACAGGAATTGATAAAGTTGAGATTTGAATCCAAGTCCTCTGACTCCAAAGCCAATGCTCTCTCCATTGCACTCTTACTTTATGCTCTTTCCATACATGCTATGCAACCCTGGGGAAGTACAGGTATAACTCAGAAATATTGAGTCTTGGTTTTTTGGTTTTTCAGTGCATTTAAAAGTTATGTTTACACTCTACTGTTGTCTATTAAGTATGTGTGATAGTATTATGTCCAAAAAATTTTCTATATATATATATACATATATATATATATATATATAACTTAATTAAAAATACTTTGTTGTTAAAAATGCTGATCATCATCTGAACCTTTGGTGGTGGAGGAGTCTTGCCTCAATATTGATGGCTGCTGACTGATTAGGACAACAGTTGCTGAAGTTTGTGGTGGCTATGGCAATTTCTTAAAGTAAGACCATAATGAAGTTTCCTGGGCACAGCTAGGTGGATCAGTGGATGAGCATCTGCCCTGGAGTCAGAAGGACCTGAGTTCAAATCTGGCCTCAGGCACTTGACACTTACTAGTTGTGTGACCCTGGGCAAGTCACTTAATCTTCATTGTCCCCCCCCCCCAATATAATGAAGTTTGATGGGTCGATTTGTTCTTCCTTTCACTTAAACACTTAGAAACCATTATAGGGTTATTAACTGGAGTAATTTCAATATTGTTGTTTCTCAGGGAATAGAGAGACCTGAGGAGAGAGTGAAAGACGGGAACAGGCAGTCATGAGGTAGTCAGAACACACACAACATTTATTGATTAAGTTTGCTATCTTAGATGGACAAGGCCTGTGGTGCCCTAAAACAATTGCAATAGTTAACATCAAAGATCACTGATCACAGATCACTATAACATTTGAAACACTGTGAGAATTATCAAAATGTGACACAGAGACATGATGTGAGCACATGTTGTTTGGAAAATGGCACCAACAGACTTGCTTGACGCAGGGTTGCCACAAACATTCAATTTGTAAAAAAAAAAAAATTGCAATTTCTACAAAGTCCAATAAAGTGAAATACAATAAAACGTGGCATGCCTGTAAATCACTTACCCTCTCAGCAACTATAATCTGGTGCTTAATGTGGAGTAGAGCTATAAAAAAGAACATCTGGTTCCTGAGAGATATTCTCCTACAAGCCAAGCAGGGAAAGTTATATAGAGAATGTTCCCTCTCTCACTGGCTTAGGAATCTATGGATAATTGTCTCCCTTTGTGAATGGATCAAGAAAAGTGAGCCTGTTATTGATTTATCTTGTTTTTGGTCTTTTTTTTCCTCTTCTGTCCTAAGTAGAGGTAGCTAAAGTGGCATAGTGGATAGAGTACCAGCCCTGGAGTCAGGAGAACCTGAGTTCAAATCTGGCCTCAGTCACTTACTGGCTGTTCACCCCTGGACAAATCACTTAACCTTGTTTGCCTCAGTTCCCTCATTTGTAAAATGAGCTGGAGAAGTGGGGTCACAAAGAATTGGACATTAATAAAAATAATTAAACAACAATCTGTCTTAAGTAAATACTTTTGCTATTTAATTCTGCCTGGTCTACTGGCAAAGAATGCACTGCATGGAACTCAAAATATATTTGAATAATTGGGATTATTCAAATAGCCTGATACCTGGGGTATCAGGAGTTTCCAGATTTGTGAGGGACCCAGTCTGCATTTGATTAGAACAGAATTTAAACACATTTTGGTAGCAGTTTCTTCACTATTCAATAAGAATTCTTACTTTAAAAATATTCCATAGAAAGAGGCAGTGTGCTATGAGGTTTATGTACAGGATGTGGTTTCAGTAAGACCAGAATTCAAATCTCATCTTTGACACTAAGTGTGTGACCATGGACAAGTCAACAAACCTGAGTCAGTCTCTTCATCTGAAAAGTGGAGATAATACATGAGAGGTACCCATAGATGAGGGCTATTGTGAAACTCAAATAAGATAATGTATGTAAAGGTGTTTTGCAAACTTTAAGTACTTTACAGATGTTGGTAATTATTATTCGCAGCTTTGACTTTTACTGGCTGACTATTTTTTTTTTTTTTGGTGAAGCAATTGGAGTTAAGTGACTCGCCCAGGGTCACACAGCTAGTAAGTGTCAAGTGTTTGAGGCTGGATTTGAACTCAGGTCCTCCTGACTCCAGGGCTGGTGCTCTATCCATTGCACCACCTAGCTACCCCTGGCTGACTATTTTTTAATGCTTATATTGATAATCACCCATAATATACAAAGACAGAAAAAGGATTGCATATGAAATTGTGGGTCTATTATGCATAGCTTGTGGTTATTTTTTAAGGCTTGTGAGATTTTAAATCTCACAGGCTACACCAACTTTACATGGTGGCACCAACACTTTCCTTTCTGTCTGTTCCCTTCTGATATTCCTTAGGTTCTCTTCTGTTAATCTGTTATGTGTTTCGTTGACATTTTCCTCTTCTTTTCCACCTTTTAAAAATCACTAAGATTAGCCTCCCCACTGCAATGCCTACCTCCATAACATTTTCCCTTTTAGCAAAAGCCTTCCCTTATAATTTAATTTTTTAAATTAAATTTATCCATTTATTGATTTATCTATCTATTTTTTCATTCATTCATTCATTCATTCATTCATTTATTCATTCATTTATTTGTCTGCTTGTTTATTTATTCATTCATTCATTTATGTATGTATCTATCTATCTATCTATTTACTTATTTATTTTTGCGGGACAATGAGGGTTAAGTTGCCCAGGGTCACATAGCTAGTAAGTGTCTAATGTCTGAGGCCGGATCTGAACTCAGGTCCTCCTGAATCCAGGGGCAGTGCTTTATCCACTGTGCCACCTACCTGCCCCAAAAGCCTTCCCTTATAACAGGTAAGTGTAGTCAAACAAAATAAACTTGTGTTATATTGTTTGTGTGTGAAAATGTATGTAGCTATGTGACTTTAAACAAATACATAATTCTTCTGGGCATCTATAAGAGCAGGATAAGATATCTTCCAAGTTCCCTTCTAACTTTCAGATTGCATGATCCTCTAGATAGAAGATTTTGGATTATGTTCATCCATATTTTCCACAAAGATCCACATGAGTTTATATTTCCTAATCTATATTCAACACTATTAATTGAAGGTCAATGATGTATAGAAAACCATACCAGGCATCATGGATACAAAATAAATAGAAAACAAGACTCCCTGGATGAGCTTAAAATTTAGTTTTTGTTGCTATTCAGTCATTTCATAACGTCCAACATATGACCCTATTTGGGGTGTTCTTGGAGAAATACTGCAGTGGTTTATTATTTCTGGCTCCAGTTCATTTTTACACATGAAAAAACTGAGGCAAACAGGGTTAAGTAACTTGCTCAGGATCACACAGCTAGTAAGTATCTGAGGTCAGATTTGAACTCAGGAAGATGAGTCTTCCTAATCTATCCACTGCTCAACCTTATTTTCTCCACAATTTAGTTAGGGAGACAGACTATATGTATTATGAAAAAAGAGTTAATGCCACTTATTAAATACAAATAACACAAATAATATCACATTTGCATGGCTCCCTATGACACTGAAACAATTTAGGTACATAATTTTATTTCATCCTCAAAACAACTCTGTGAAGCAAATGGTGCAGGATTTATTATCCTTGCTTTAAGGAGGCCAAAATGAAGGCCCAGAGAGTTTAAATGATTTGCCTGGACTCAAATAGCTCACAAGTGGCAGAACTTTAACTCAACCCAGGTCTTCAGATTTTAAATCTGGTGCTTTTATGAGTATTTAGAAGTGTGAGTTGATATGCTATATGAGCAGCATGGACCAAAATCCTATGATAATGTCTCCTCTTTTTATGAAGACTGAAATCCTGATAGAATGTGAGCTCCCTGAGGACAGGGATAATTTCATTTTGGTATCTGCCCAGCACAGCATTTGACACATAATAGGTAATTAATACTGGCTTGAGGATTAGTCAGTTGATTGATTTTGAAAGCAGAGCCAGTGGAATAGGTCCTATTGAGCAGCAAAGACTCTGAACTGGAATCCAGGGATGGACTTTTTGTCTGTAATTTGAGGGCCAGACTCTCTCTGTTGGGACAGGCTCATCCCTAGCTATTTGGCTTTCAGAAGATGGTTTGGGGTCTTTTGTTCATTCGTTTGTTTTGGACAGAATAGCTTTCAAGGACAATCTATTAAGATATGGAGGGGTTTCAATATGTACTAATAGAACTCTCACTCTGAGGAAATGGTGACTCTTTCTAAGTAGATAACACCTAAAAAACAAGAGTCATAGAGCATTATGCAGCTGAGTTTTTCCTCCTCTAGTTCCCCATGTTGTATCAGAGTTCTACTGTATTTTTTGTTTAATCATTGAGCCATCCAAAATTATAGTTTGTCCCACAAGATTTACTCTGGCTCTGTCTCCACTGGCTAAGCATATTTTACTTTTACTTCCAGTTCATCTATACTTTCTTCTACAATTTTCATCAACAAGGTAAGAGAAATAAATTTCCTTTTATAGCAAACTCTTTCAGGAATCTTCCATTAACCCAGAGAGCCATTAAAATCAATCAAACCAGGAGTCAAGTTAGCGGAGAGAAGGCAAGAATTCACCTGAACTCTCATCTTAAACCCTCTAAAGACCTTTTAGTAGTGCCCTAAACCAAATCCTGGAAGCAAGTTTTTCTGATAAAGGCTTCATTTCTTAAATATGCAGGAGAAACGAGTCAAATTTATATATATAAAAAATAAGAGCCATTCCCCAATTGGTAAATCACAAAAAATATGAATGATCAGTTTTCTGATGATGTAATCAATGCTATCTATATAGAATAATGTAAATGTGACTATTTATTATTTCAACTAAAAAAGATTTGGAAGAGAGAAAATTGTTTATACATATCCAAGTTAGATACCCTAAAGGGAAACTACAATGAAACAATGATAGACAAAATCTGGAGATTTGTATTTGAATTAAAGTTCAGCCATTTGTAAATTTGCCTACAACTCTAGGCAAGTCACTTACACTCTCTGAGCCTAAAACTATAACGAAGAATAGCTTCTGAGGCACCCAGAAGATTTCAAGAGACAAAACTAAGGAGCCAGTAGTAAAATGCATGACTTCAAGTGGATACAAACCAAAAATTCAATTGAAGTAAAGCAAGTGAAGGCAATAAGAAAGAGGAAATTGAGGTTTCCACAGAAGAACAATGTTGTACTCATTGATATGATCTTGGCGGTATAAGATCCATGAATACAAAGTATCTCTGGAAGAGTATACTTTATCAAAAGAACCAGGGTATTTAGAATAGGGAAATGGTGTGTAGGAATTAGGGATTAGCATTACGTATTAAGAAGGCATACTAACATGAAGAAACCTAGGAATTGGAGGAGGGGAAGTGTGATGAAAAACAATTGGATGAAAATCAATGAGGAATAAACAAAAATGATTTTGTCATTGGAGTTTAGTGTTAATCCAGAAATAAATCAAACTCATAAGTGGAGGAAAAGGACATCTTTAATTGAGATAAAGAGTGTTGTAGGCCTGGGTCACCCATCTGTTATTAACACTATTAATTTTCCTGTCAATAAAATGGAAAAATAGAGAAAATAAATGAAGAATTTAAGAAATAGATCACAGGTTTGGCACAGAGGCATGATACAATACTAGTGATAAGGGACTTAAATTGTACAGATATCTACTAGAGTTTTGTCTCAGAAAAGTAGAGTAGCTACTGTAATGAAATGTTGACTTGCTTTAATGATCATTTATTCTTCAAAAGATAGAGGAACTGACAAAAGGACAATCACTTCTAGACTTAATTCTCACCAAACAGGAAGAAGAGCTGGTTGCTAGAGTGGAAATGATGGGAACCTTAAGGGGAAGTGACCACTCCTCCCTATAGTTTGTGATAGAGACAAAGAGAGGCAGTTAGGCATAGTCTGACACATTCTTTTTTTTTTTTTTTTTTTTTTAGTGAGGCAATTGGGGTTAAATGACTTGCCCAGGGTCACACAGCTAGTAAGTGTTAAGTGTCTGAGGCCGGATTTGAACTCAGGTACTCCTGACTCCAGGGCTGGTACTCTACCCACTGTGCCACCTAGCTGCCCCCATTCTGACGCATTCTTGATTTTAAGAGAGCAGATGTCAAAGTTCGGAGAAAAAAATAGGCAAATTTAGACTAAAATTTTCTAACAGAAGCCATCTGAAGAGGGATGAGTGACTTTCAAGGATGAATTTCTAAAGACACAAAAGGAAGCAAATCCAGTGTAGGGGGTGGGGGACAACAGTTGTCTGAAAAGACTAATGTGGGTGCACAGAGAACTCTCATGAGCCGACTTAGATTTTTTTTCCTAGAAATATACAGAAGACAGAAACAAGGCAAGGTGAATACAACAGTAAAGTCCTTACTTATAAAAAATAGTGGTCAAATTGCTAAAGCTCAGAGTTGGGTGAAACAGGTAAGGAAAGCTAAGGATAATAAAAAAAGGTTGTGGAAATTTATATGTGTTCTGTTTTTTCTATATTGGGTTAAATTGGGCTATCAAAGAAAGGTTAAGGCTACTATTTGTTGTGAATGGAATGATGGATGATAACTGAAATCAGAGAGAAGACAGAGTTTCTCAATTCTAATTTTTCTTCTGTGTCTTCTACCAAGGAAAATTACTCTTGGACTGACTTTGGAAAGAACACAACAAAAATGGTTAATAGGGAATTGATACCAAAGATAAGGAGGGAGGGAGGGATGGAGGGAGGGAGAGACAGAGAGACAGAGAGACAGAGAGACAGAGAGAGAGAGAGTCCTCAGCTGCCTTTCATGAATTCAAGTCTCCCCAGAGACTGAAATAAATGGCAAGTGTGATTGCTGAACTGTCACTGAAACCTAAAAGATAACAAGAGAGATATCATGGGTGAATATGCCCCCCATGCCCTCATCACTATTCTTTGTTCCAGTCATTCAGACGGTTCTGAATCTATCCAATTTCTCTACTTTTATTGGTGATATATCAGTCATAAACCATTGTCATTTTTCTTGACTCTTTCCCCTCTCCCTCACTCCTTACATGCAATTAGTCACCAAGACTTGTCAGCTCTACCTCAACAATTTATTAACTTCATTTGGTAGGTGACAATACTGAAGGCCAAAGAATTTAAATGACATATAGTTGTTCTGGACTTCCTATCTCTCATATTCACTTTCAGTAGAGCATTTACCATATGAAGTTGTGTGTGTGTGTGTATGTGTGTGTGTGTGTGTGTGTGTGTGTGTGAAGATATTTATTGTTTTTTTGTTTTGTTTTTGTTGTTTGTTTGGGTTTTTTGTGGGGCAATGGGGGTTAAGTGACTTGCCCAGGGTCACATAGCTAGTGTCAAGTCTCTGAGGTCGGATTTGAACTCAGGTTCTCCTTAATCCAGGGCCAATGCTTTATCCACTGCACCACCTAGCTGCCCCATGTGAAGATATTTTAGAACAAGGTAGGTAAAACATTAAGCTAATTTCTCTTTTACAGAGATTAATTTAATGATATGTTTATATAATTAGTACTACTGGATGTGATAGCCATTGAAGATTCATGAGGCCAGGGGAAATAATGAAGTGACAGGAATTACTTTGATATATGTTTAGCTCAGAAAATCTGAACCTAGACATTAGCTCTAGTGATATTCATCCATCTTCCCCTTCTTACCTGGGTATTTCATAGAGAAGCCCTGAGTTTATTTCCATATGCTGAATGAAATTCTGGATGCTGATTCTTGTAATTTCCCATTTTTCTGTTCTGCAAAGCACTAGATTTGATATCAGGTGACCTGAGCTTGAGATCCTTGGCATTCTTATCACTACATGAATTTACTGAAGTCATTTAACTGCTCTAAACCTTCATTTTTTTCATATTTAAACTAAGAGAATTGGATTTCCAAGGTTTTCTCTAGCTCTAAAAACCTTGAAATTATGGGGTTTTTTCCTTTTTTTTGTGTGTGAGGCAATTGGGGTTAATTGACTTGCCCAGGGTCACACAGCTAATGAGTGTCAAGTGTCTGAGCCCGGATTTGAACTCAGGTCCTCCTGAATCCAGGGCTGGTGCTCTATCCACTGCGCCACCTAGCTGCCCCGAAATTATGTTTTAAAGATGAGTTAGCAGTCTCAGGCTGTAATGGAATGAGAAATACAACTAGAAGCTAAGAAATATGCAAGAAAATCCTGCCCCATAACCCTCTTTGAAAATAAGTGTTAGCTGCATATCCAGAAAGTGCTTACATTAGATAACATTTTCCTTATTCTTGGGTTGCAGATTTCTGTTGTAATATCTCTGAGAGCATTGTCATTCTGAAACTACTTTCTGAAGTTCCCTTTTTTTATTTGTTTCTATGATTTGTTTTTTTACTTACCCTTATTTGACTCCTTTGAGTTCTACACTTTTTGGTCATACTTCCCCTTTAGATTATATATTCTACTATTTTTATTTCATATAAAGAATGTGTCTAGTAGCTCTGTCTTTTGCCTTTGAATGATTTTTAGTGCCCTGATGATTTATGTTGTTTTTATAAATAGGTGACATAATATAGAAAGTATATTATTTAAATATTTCATTCAATAATTATGACAATCAAATCTAATTTTTCCAGTATTCTGTTCAGATCCATAAATTCCTTCTTATTTTTCTCTTAGATTTGGTAAGGTCTAATAAAATGGCATTAAAGTCAACTACAATTTTCTTACTATCTAGGTCTTTTATGTTTCAGTAAACTTTTAAAAAACTTACTTATAGGCTATGATATTCGGGGCATCTATGTTTAGCATTGATCTTATTTCCTTCATTTATAAAAATGTAAGGTCGGTTTTTGTACAATTCCTGTTTCTTTTCTTCTCTCTCTCTCTCTCTCTCTCTCTCTCTCTCTCTCTCTCTCTCTCTCTCTCTTCCTCTCTCTCTCTCATCACTAGGTCAACAAAGCTTGTTTTGCTTGACTTTTGCCCTAAAAGAAAGCAAATAAATACCCCCTAGCCCTATGTACCTGCAATTTGTTTTGCTTAAAGCAATCTGATTCATGGCTTCATTCTCTTTATGGATGCTTTAGCCCTTTCCCTCTGCCTTTCATCATTGTCCAACCTAGACCCAGATCCCTTGATTCTATGTTTACTAATATATAAGGTATTCAAAAAGTGTTAGTGCAGTTTTATGCTATTAAAGCTTTTCAAGCTTTATGCTATTGAGTTATTACAGCTTAAAATTGTGCTAAGACTTTTGGGAACTCTATACTTCAAAGAATCTGACATTTCATCAATCTGGGTACTCTCTCTAGTGATAAATAATTCACTTAGCCCTGCCCTCTCATTCCATAAAATTCTCATCTATGTTCTCTATATTTTCCATAGGGGGTCCAGCCAATATGTTGGGGGACTTGTTCTAGATCCCATGATATTCTGTGGAAAGCCAAGTATCTACACTGTCCATTGGCTAACCCTCTCTTTTCTTGCTCATCTTCATTCGCAATCACACATCTTTCCAATGATCCATTTATCACTGTTTTTCCATGTAATTTTATCTGTTAACATGCTGCAGTGCCTTTCCCTTCTCCCTTGATGGTTCTCTACTTTAATTTGTAGGATTATGTGGTATTCCTTTCATAGTCACAGAGTCTGTGAGTGTCTGTGGCAGGATTAAAAATAAAATCTTTGACTCTAAGTCTATGTCTCTTTCCATAGTCACTACAAACTGAAGCTTGTCCATCAGTGGTACTGATAGTGTTATGTACTGTGCAAGTCTGGGGGAGGGGTATAATTTTCTAATGTTCTTTCCTTGTGTGATTGCCCCAGGATAGTCTGTAAGTCTGGAGTTCTATATTAGTCCCTGAAAGTCAGAAGCCAATAAAAAGCAGATGGTGGTGCTTAGGGCATTACATTTGGAGTTGGAAGTTGTTTAATCATTTTTCAGTTGTGTCCAACTCTTCATTGACCTCTTTTGGGTTGTTTCTTTGGGGGGGACAAATATTGTCATTTCCTTCTCCAGCTCATTTGACAGTTGAGGAAACTGAGGCAAACAAGGTTCACTGAATTGCCCAGGGTCACACAGCTAGTAAGTGTCAGCTCTTCCTGACTCCAGGGCTAGTGCTCTATCCATTACTCCACCCAGAATAAGAGGACCTGCCTGCAAATCCCAGGTCTGTTGATTATTTCCTGTGTGATACAGGGCAAGTTACAACCTCTCCAAACCTGTTTCCATGTCTGTAAAATTAAGAGATTGAGCCAAATGATCTCTACTGTTCCTTCTACTTCCAAATCCATGGTCCCATGATAGTCATGAGGGCTGTTTGCAAGGATGTGCTGATAAATGTTTAACATGTAGTTCTCTGGGGCGGGGCGGGGGGGGGGAGACCTGTTTAACACAACAAACTTTTAAATTTAATCTGCATTTTAAACATTTTTATCCCTTTCTTAAGAAAATCAACAAAATAATAAATCAAACCCTGATTTGTAGTGTTCACTGATTTCCAAGGTGTAAATGCTCACACAGAAAACTTAATAATCAGTTCTTAAGAGATGCTTTGAGCCAATTTTAATATACCACTGACAGTATCAGTCACTAGATGCCAGAGGCCCATCAAATAGGGGGCAATATTTAACTATCTAGTCAAACTTCATGATGGAAGGGAAAGATGGATAGAGTCTGGAGAGTTCCCTATAGAAAGTTGAGGCCAGGGCAGCTAGGTGGCACAGTGGATAGAGCACCGGCCCTGGATTCAGGAGGACCTGAGTTCAAATCTGGCCTCAAACACTTGACACTTACTAGCTGTGTGACCCTGGGCAAGCCACTTAACACCAATTGCCTCACCAAAAAAAAAAGAAAGAAAGAAAGAAAGAAAGTTGAGGCCCACCAGAGAGGAAAGCAAAGTTGACTTATGGGTATAGCTAAAAGTCCTTGACTACCTGAAGATGGGCACTGAGGGTCCTTTTCCTTCTGTTGTGGAGACTTATACATAAGGCAAATTCTGTGGTTGCAAGGGGGAAATCCTGAGTGGGAGCATAAGTCAAAGAGAAAGACTTAGTGAGAAGTCTGCAAGATTAAAACCAATTCATGTTTTCTCAGAATCATACATCATTGGTGCTGAGAATAATGTAGATTGGGTAAGTCCAGAGGAATAAGTCGACACTCTGGTGGTGTTCTTCTTTGGGAAGAGCACCACCCCAGATTGTAAATCAAAAGACCTATATTGGTCCCTGAAAATCAGAAGTATTTGACTTTCTATCTGCCCCCAAATTTCCTCTTTGCTGGGGAACCGAGAATTAGAAATATCTCAAAGATTTGTTATTTTGTTCATGTGGGTATTCCTTTCACTAATATAGGTCAGAACCTCTCTATTCTATGGCTGGAAGAATATATCACCTGGTGACCAAACCTCACATAATTCAATTTGAGAGAGTGGTCCACAGACCATGGACACCACTGGTCCATATCTAAAGGCTTTCTGGTCTGATAGTACCTACCTTAAATTGAACCTCACAATTATCATCCCTGAAACTTCACACACTAGCCATCAAGTTGGGACTTTGGTAGAAGACAATAGGATTACAGTATGTAAGAAAAACAAATTGGAAAAAAAAAACAAGGCTTCTCTTAGTCTTTGGTACAACTTAACTCAGGCATGAAGTTTATGCAGTCATTGGGTCAGTCTACTGACTAAACAGTTCACTTTAAGCTTAAGGTAATTTTAAAAATTCTGCCAATTATGTGCCCCTAAAATAGCAACCTAAAACCTGATGCCATGCTGGGTCTTTTAAAGAAGAAATGTTTTGTCTTATGATATCCACTTACATGAAGTCTCAAGTTTCTCTCACTATTTTTTTTAAATGGTGCCCTGAATATACAAAGAAGCTGAAAATGAATGAAAAGTCCTTTAAGAAAAAAAAATATTGAACCCTTCCTAGCAGTCAGGAACAGTTCCCTTTTCTATTTGAAAATCTTCCTGACTGCCGGCTTTGTGGAAGATTTCACAATCTCATGCAGTGGAGGCCAGCCTCTGGGAAATGGCCAAAGCATATTTCTTGCAAATTAGCAAATGCTTTGATTTTCCTTCTAGGCTCCAAACAGGACTTGTGAGTGCATGGAGGTGGGGAAAGTGTATTTATCAGATGTGACAAATCTTCACTGTTACAGCTTCTCAATATTCCCCTCGAAATGGTTTAATGATTGATTTCTGCAAAAATTTAGAAAGAGTTTAGGATGTGTAAGCCAATAATTAATAATGATAATTAATAATAATGATGATAATAGCCCATATTAGGATTATGCTCTACATTTCACAAATGTTTACCCTGTAAGGTACATAATTAAGGTTATTTTGCTTCTGAAGAAATTGAAACACAGAGAGGTTAAGAGACTTGACCAATGTCACACAAGTAATGTCAGAGCCTGGAATGCTAATCCAGGACTCCTGACTCTGAATTCAGCACTCTACCACGTCCCATTGGTTCCTCTCTTCATCAGTTTGAAGATTGACTAAAGCTGTAGTCCTAAAAAACAAAAACAAAACACTGTAAGCTTCAACCAAAAAAAACCCAAGACACACAACCCTCCCCAAACCTTGATAATTTAAACCTATGATCTCAAACCAGAATAGTAATTCATATTTGAAGTCCTTTACACCTTAAAAAGTACTTTCTCATAACAGGGAAGCAGGTTGTATGATGATTATTATTCCCATTTTACAAAAAAGGAAACTGAGGATCTAAGAAGTTAAGTAACCATCCCATGGCCATGTATCGATTTTGAGAGGCAGAGGAGTGGTTTGGGGATTTTGCTAGTAAAGAGATGAATGGTTGGTATCAAGCAGTGCCCAATCACCTTCTCCTGGTCCATTGGAATCCTAGTCATCTGTCAAGTCCTGGGTTCTTTATGGAATCTTATATGACAAATCTGGGCCACAGGGATCCCTCTGATAGCACTTACTATCTATGCCACTGTTCTCACCCTCAACATGAGCTATCTTAAAATGTTTGTATCACTACAGCATGGTGACATGTGGAGACAAAAAAACTCTGGACAAGTCATTTCATTTCACTCACACTCACTTTCCTCATCTGCAAAATGAAGATAATAATAGCATTTACCTTATAGAGCTTTTGAGATGCTCAAATGAGAGTTCCCGTATATTTACATGTGTGTGTGTATGTATATATATATATATGTATATATGTATATATATATATATATATACACATACATACACACATATATGTGTATAGTGTGGGTATATATATACACATCTATAATACATATATTTATGTGCATGCATATATATGAATTTATCTATAAACTATTTTGCAAAAGCTATATAAATACTAGTATCTGTGTGACCCTGGGCAATTCACTTAACCCTGCTCACCTCAGTTTTCTCATCTGTAAAATGGCAAAACAATCCAGTATCTTTGATGAGAAAACTCCAAATGGGGTCACAGAGACTTGGACATGACTGGAATGACTGAACAACAATAGCAAAATTATAATTTATATATACATATAATTTTCATGTGAATAGTTTATCTCTACAATTGGTTTGCAAGCTACTAGAGGTCTGGGATCTCCTCATGTTTATTTGAATACTTTGTTGCTTGGCATAATGCTCTATCTATAGTAGATGCTCAATAATTATTTGTTTATTATTGAAGTTGTCACTGGTCCTTAGTTTAAAGGAAAAGAGTGAGGGAGAAGCATTAGTAGAGCAGAAAAAAAAAGAGAAGAGGGAGAGAAGGCATATTAGTAAAAGGGAAACATTGAGAGGCAGCATGGAGCACCAGGTAGAGAGTCAGCATAGGTGGCAGGAAGACCTGGCATCAAGACCTACCTGTGGTAAACACTAGCCATGTGATGCAAGGCAAGTCACTTAACTTCTCAGCACTGGAGGCAACCCTTGAAAACTCTAAAGTGAAGGACTGTGTCTGATCCACATTATTAGTGTGAGTTTTTTCACTGGTATTTTCCTACACCAATTAAATCAAGTAACAAGCATCTATTAGATGCTTACTTTGTACCAAACATCATGCTAGACTCAGACCACATCACTTATTCTGTTCAGGGCCAAGAAAATGGCAGAGGAGAAGGTAGGGAGATATTAAGGATTTCATGGGATAAGAGACAAGACGATAATATTGGCTACAACAGACATCATAGGCTTGGGGAGAGAGGTGATAATGCACAACTAGCTGATGGTTAGCTTTGAAGACAAGAACCCAAAAGTTTTATTTATTCAAGACTTCCAAGGAGGTTACCGCTCACCCCTATGCTGAGGTCCAATGTCTTATTTGTTCTGTTGTGATCTCTCCAGGATCTTTCCTTTGGTAGTTTTTTATTTAACCCAGGCCATTGCATTAGACGGGTGGTATTCTCTTCCAAATGTGAGGCGTCTCCTGGACTTGCTGTCTAATGGTGAAATGTGCCGGAATGTTCATCATGTAAACCAGCGCACACATATGGTTTTAACTAATGCTGATTGCGTTTCCTCCCATTGCTTACTGTGCATTTACAAAACAAAGCTATAAACCTGTCCTTCGGAGTTCAGCTTGACCCTGAAACAGCATTCTGATTAACTTCATTGCTTGGAAGCAAAGACAGAAGCAAGATTTAGGCCCCTTTCCTTCATTCTCACCCTTTCTCCTTGTCTCAGAATAATTTAAACTAAATACAGAAATGATTACTTCAGACATTCATCATCTTAGTATTTAGCATGAACTGGCTAAGTGGCACAGCGGATAGAGCTCTGGCCCTGAAGTTAGGAGGAACTGAGTTCAAATCTCACCTCAGACACATACTAGCTATGTGAGATGGGGCAAGTCACTTAACCCCATTTGCCTTAAAACATCTGGGGCCATCTCCATTTGTCCTGATGTGTATCTTGCCACTGGACTCAGATGGCTCTGGAGGAGAGAGTGAGGCTGGTGACTTTGCACAGCCCTGCCTCACTTAAATCCAATTCACTGCAAGTCATGACATCTGTCACGGTCCTCTTCAAGAACAAAGGACAAAAACAACAACAATTTAACATGGGAAAACAACCTCACAACAATCTCAGTTGTCATCAGGTTGATTAGAAGGAATTTAATAGATTTAATAGATGGTGGCATATGTGACCTTATGAGGACTATTAGAGAACACCCTAAAGTAAGGGCTCACAATCTCATACAACCCAAGAGAGAAATTTCTTGAGAATTCAAAGTACTCTCTAAACAGCCAATTGTAAGAATGTTCTTTTGCCTGACTCCCCAAAATGCCTCTTCGTATTAACTGATAGGTGATATGGGAATTATTAGTAGTAAGAATGAAACATTACATGCTCAGACTTGAGTTTACTAAAAATTAAAACTAATTCAATCACCTTTGGTGTGATCCAGTGAGAGAAGTCCAATGCTTAGGAAAAACCAAACAAATAATCTGCATGACTTTGGGCCACTCACACCATTGCTCATACATCTGTATACTGGAAACCAGAGGCAATGGTTGTATAGTGGATCAAGGACTGGGCTTTGAGTTAAGAATATCAAGGGTGGCACAGTGGATAAAGCACCAGCCCTGGATTCAGAAGGACCTGAGTTCGAATCCAACCTCAGACACTTGACGCTAGCCGTGTGACTCTGGGCAAGTCACTTAATCCTCATTGCCCTGCAAAAAAAAAAAAAAAAAAAAAAGAATATCAAGGTTCAAATACTGCCTCTGACTATTTATTAGCCATATGACCTAAGAAAGTCACTTAACTTCTACACATCTCAGGTAATTCCTTGTTGGTAGAAGTTCCTTATATTAAAAATAATAATCAGCATTTATGTATTGGGATTTATAGAGAGTTCAAATGTATAGACATACATACATATACACACACACATATGTAGTTCAAATACATATAGTTCAAAACCAAGAGACTATTGATATAGATTATAGCTCACAAAATTTCACAAAGCCTCAAGGATTTCAGTGGCCATTGAACTCAACCCAGGCCAGAACAAGTATTACCTCTCCCAAATCTCCAGGAAGTCATTATCCCTCTTAATAAGAGAGAATTCAGAGAAAATGGGACACAAAGAGCCAATTGTAAGAATGCTTAATTTGCATGATTCTCCTACCAGCCTTTGCTTGAAGACTACTGGTGATGGAGATTTCTGTACCTCCAGAGATAGCTCCTTCCATTAATGAATAGCTTTATTTATTAGGAAAGGTTTTCCTTCTGTTGAACCAAAATACTCTAGACATTCAAACAGAAATTGGATTTTTTAAAGCTGCTCAATGACAAATATTGTGCTTCTGAGAGAATCAGTTTTTTAAACCTTTTTTATGTCCTAAAATGTTTATACTAGTTCTCTTTGTGGTGGAAAAGAACTGGAAATTTCAAAGATGTCCATAAGTTGGGGAATGGCCGAACAAGTTACGGTATATGTTTGTGTTGAAATATTACTGTGCCACAAGAAATGATGAGCTCGATGATTCTAGAAAAACATGGACAGACTTGCACAAAATAATGAAGCAGAACCAAGATATCATATACAGCAATATTGTTTTAAGAACAATTTTGAGGGAATATTATAAATACCCAAATTACCTACAACGGACATGTGAAGGAAGACACTATCTGCATCCAGAAAGAGAACTGAAAAATAGAAGTATGTGTAGAATGATTTCACATAAGTATACATATTTGTGTCTAATGGTAGCTATCTCCAGGGCAGGGATTAGGAGGAGAGAAGAAAAAAAAAGAAAAAAATTACATTTCTTTACATATTACTTTATTACATATTGAAGAGAATAGCAAGTTGTATGTAATAGATTTGCAGTTTCATGTGCAATCATCTTTTTTATATTACTATGTTATAGAAATGCTCGTTTTATTCCATAAGTCAAAATTTAAATAATTTTTTTTTAAGTAAGGTGACAATTAAAAAAAGAAATGGTAGCTGGCTCATATCTTTAGTCCCAGCAATTGAGAGACTGAAGCCAGCTCAGGAACTCTCAGCTCCAGAGATCTGATCTACAGTGTGCTAAACTGAACAAGGGTTCACACTAAGTCCACTATCACTATGCTAAGCCCTTTGGGGAGGAAAGGGCTACTATCTCATCAAAAGAATTGCTTAAGTTAGAGGCAGAACAGGTCAAGCCAGAAGGATTTTCCTGTGAATAGCCCCTGCACTTCCAAGCCTGAGTGAGATAGGGAGACCCAGTATTTTTAATGGTGTATTTATTATACTTATTTCTTTCCCATGTGCTCCTCAAAATGTACAAAACCTAGTTTTTACTTCATAACAAGTGAGGATTTCTTTTGCTTGATGCCAAAGGATGTGTTAACACAAGCTATATGAAAATAACAGTCATTGGACCTGTGCTAAAATGAGAATCTTATGTTTCCCACACCCCAAAACCTATGTGTATGGGCTTCTCCTCATTGGTGAAGACTGATTACTCTGTGCTTTTTGACTACCTGAAGGGCAGAGTTGGTGCAAGCTTGGGAGAAGGGAGATTCTGTCTTTTAGCTTTGAGCTTCAGGTCCCTAAGAGGAAAGAAAGACAGGAAAAGCCAACATGTAGAGAAGTCAGCAACTTGATCATGTTCAGGGACCTAAAGAGAATCTGGAACTACTTATCTTCTTTCTGAAAGCTGAAAGCTAAAAGACCAGGACCTCTCTTGTCCTAAACTCTCCCTAAATCCACTCCTCACATAAGTACAGAGTACTGAGTAATCAGTCTCCAACAACAGGCTTTGAGGAGCAGATTACACTTGTGTTGGTGTTTCTGCACATAAATGGTACCATGGATAGAGTGCTGGGCTTGAAGTCAGACTCATCTTTCTGAGTTCAAATTCAGCCTCAAACACTTACTAGCTGGGTGACCCTGGGCAAGTCACTTAGTCCTGTTTGCCTCAGTTTCCTCATCTGTAAAATGAGCTGGAGAAGGAAATGGCAAACCACTCCAATATCTTTGCCAAGAAAACCCCAAGGGGGGTCACAAAGAGTTGAACAAAACAACAACAGTGTTTCTTTATTCACTCTTATTTGAAGAAATAGCTCATGCCACTTAGCTTACTTTCAGTTAATCACTAATTTTTAGCAGGCATATTTTCCATTAATTCAATCAATGAAATGTTTCCCTTCTTAACTGACACATAAGCCTGCATATTTGAAGAGTATAAGTTCACTTCATCAAGGAAATAACAAAGGCATTTCCTTTGCCAATAAAAGAACAGATGCTGACATTCACACACATAGATCTAAGATTACTTTACTCTGAAATCCATTTGTTTCTGAAAAAGTTGTATGGAAATTAAATAACCTTATAAAATCATTATGGGAATTTGTTATAGCATGATGATAATAACCTATGCTAATGAGAAATGTGGTAAATCTTTTTGTAAAATAAAAAATATTTTTGCAAAATGAATTTTAAATTAAATTGAAAATATGTTGTGTATATATCATGCTAAACACCAATAGTACCCTGTCATGAAGGAGTTTGAAACCTAATAAAACACACACACACACACACTCACACACACACACACACACACACACGTACTCAAGAGGGAGTATGGTATACTAAAGGGAGTATACTCAAGAGGGAGTATGGTATACTAAAGAGTTGGCCTCAAAGTCAGGGTGAATTGAGTTCAAATCTACCCTCTGATGCATACTGTTTTAACCTAGGCAAGTCACTTAATACCTCAGTGTCTCAGGCTATTCTCTAAGGCTATAAAATTACAACAGCACAGGAGCCAATCTGTATTGGTAGAAAAAATTCTTCTTTATGAACTTCCTATATTGATGAAATCTCATATCTGGTTTTTTAAAAAGGCAAATAACTATAATTCAAATGAGAAAATACATGTAAAAGAACAGTTTCTACAAGGTTCTATGGGAAACTTGAGGAAAAAGAAATCATTTCCTGTAGCAATCACTTCATGGAGGACCTGACACCTGAGGAGGCCTGGAGAAAAAGGAAGGATTCCAACAGGCAGAAACAGAGGA
Source organism: Dromiciops gliroides (assembly GCF_019393635.1). Lineage (NCBI taxonomy): Eukaryota > Metazoa > Chordata > Mammalia > Microbiotheria > Microbiotheriidae > Dromiciops > Dromiciops gliroides. Next base: position 399,554,994 of record NC_057861.1, read on the forward strand.
AGAAAGACACAGTGATAGGACCAGATCAGAAGATGGTGATAGCTTCATCTGGCTGAAACATAAATGCAGGGAAAGAATGTTGGAGTCAAGCTGTGGAAGGTCTTGAATGTAAGACTAGAAAGTTTATAATCATTTGATTGACAACCAGAAGCTGTGGAAGGTCGTTGAGTAGTGAAGTGCATGCTCAGATCTGCAAGTTAGGAAGATTATTTAAGCAAAGGATGGATTAGAGGGGAGTAAGAATGGCAACAAGAACAGGATAAATACTATTATAATGGACCAGGCAAAAAGTGCTAGCAATATGAATACTAACAATAACATTTGTTTCTGTAGGACTCTGAGTTTTTATGAACTGCTTCCCTCACAGTTAGGCTATAAAATAGTTCCTCTAAATATTATTATTCCCGTTTTACAAATGAGGAAAGTGAGGCTTACAGAGGTTAAATAAGACCTGTCTAGGGTCACACAGTTATTCAGTATTAAGGCTCTTTTGACTGTAAGCACAATGTTCTTGTCACTACATCAAGATGCCTCTCATGAGGAAAGCCCAAGTTAGGAGGATGGTAACAGAGAGAGTAGAAAGCAGGGAGACAGTTGTGAGAGTCACTTCTGGGGTGAAATCAACAGGACCAGGCAATAGATTAGTGAATAAAGAGTCAGAGATAATTTTAGCATTTCAGTCTTGGGTAATGAGAAGAACAGTAGTGGCATGCACAGTTGTGAAGAACATCTCAGGAATGAATTGATTGATGATTTGAGTTTGCTTAAAGCAAGGCACACCTGCAGTCGAGGGAATCTGATTCTTCCCTTTTTGAGAGCAAGGAGGAAGGAACCTTACCATGAGTGGGCACATTCTTTCCTGTGGAGAGAATGGCTAGTGATGGTTCTGTTTCCTGTTACGTGACTAAATGCCGGTTCCTTAAGACAGTGGAGATGATGAGGGAGTGTGAATGCAGGAAATTGGGTCTGGAAGGAGAAAGTGAGCAAGTGAGTGAGTGTGTGTGTGTGTGTGTGTGTGTGTGTGTGTGTGTGTGTGTTAAGGCTGGGAAGATGAGGGGAAGTGGGCAGTAAGCTGAAAGGAATCTGAGTAAGGCTAGGATATCCCTGGGGATAGAAAAACCACTTAGCCCATAAAAATGGAGCATCCCAGGAAGGTGGAATCCTTTGAGGTTTTCCAAGAGTACGTATATTAGAAGCAACTGTTCATTTCAAAACCAGAGAGGCAGACCAAAGCACGAAAACCTGAAAACTCTTCTGTTAGGGATGGGCATGGCTGGCTGGCATTTTTAAGATAGTTAAGGCTATTTCTTCTCAGAAAGCCTTGAACCAATGTGAATTTCAAAAGCAAGCCTATGTTCCAAGGACCTTCCAATAACATCAAATCCAACATCCCATCTAGATAGGCTGAAGGAGGAGTCTTTGATGGTGGGGTGTCCCTGCCTTCTATATTGAGGGTCCATGGAGAGATTTCAGGGAGTCTGTGAACTTGGATGGGAAAATTTTTTCATCATTTTTTTCTAATCTCCAACTGGAATTCAATGTTTCCTTCAATTATTTAAGAAGGTAATCCTGAGAAGTGATCCATAGACTTCACCAGGCTACCAAAGCGGTCTGTGGCACAAAAAGGTGAAGAACTTCTGGTTTATCTTGAGGAGAGAATGAAATGGTGCTAGGGAACCTCCTCCACCCCAAGAAGGGGGGGGTCTCTCCTAGACATAGAAGGGAGAGAGATCAAAGGTCATTTTATTCTTATGTTTGGTGGCACCTGGTCCAGCTATTTGGCCCAACAGCTTGCTACCAGGTTCTCCTAGTTTACAGACAATGGTCAATTCTGCTTTAGAAGAGTGCCTACACTAATTTTTATAACATGTCATTCCAGTAAGGACATGGCTATATTTCACAGATGGGCTTCCTGGAGAGAAGGGCTGATGCTAGTTGGCTGAGCTATGATCTGACATGATTAGAGAAATTGAAACTGACAGCTAGTGTTTTATTCCAGGGAGCAGAATTCAGCTGTTGTTACAGGAGGCAGTGGGAACTGGTTGGGTACCAGTTGGAAACCGGTAGAGAAATCAATGACTGGCTCTCAGCACTGTCTGCAACTATAAGAATCCCACCTCTGAGGCCAAGCTAAATGTGACTTTTCCAAAATAAGGTTTATGCAGGTGTGTTTACACCAAAGTTCTCCATTTTCAATGCTTGTTATTTTGAAGGCCTGGCAGAAAGATAAGGGGAGATGAACAAAACACCTCTTCCCAGGGGACAACCCAAGGAGAACCCAGTGCTGGAGCAAAGAGCCAAATGTGACCAGTATCTCAAGGTGGGATTATCAAAGGGTTAAGGAAACAAGGTCTGACTTCCATAGAGAAATGGGACAGCTCCGAGTGGTCATGTCCAAAACTGCAGAATAACCAAAGTCATCATGAACTTTCAGAACTGAATTGTAAAATATTTAGATAAGGAAATAGCAGTGTATATTTGAAAATAATGATGTTGGTATAGTAGATAACAAGCCACCCTCATGGTTAGAAAACCTTGGATTCAAGTCTAACCTCTAATTCATTTTGACTGCATGACTTCAGACCTAGCCTCTCAGTATCCCAGTCAACAAGATTACAAGTCAAGACAACTCAGTAAGCATTTATTAAGTACCTACTATGTATTAGGTGGGGGGTGAGGGGGAAGCTAGATGGCTCAGGGAATAGAGCACTGGGGCTGGAGTCAAGAAGACCTGAGTTCAAATCTAGTCTCAGACAATTACTAGCTGTGTGACCTTAAACAAGTCACTTAACCCATTTGCCTACAAGACAGCTAGGTGGCTCAGTGGATACTGTGCTGGGTATGGAGTCAGAAAGGCCTGAATTCAAATCCAGTCTCAGATACTTACCAACACCGGGCAAGTAAGTTAACCTCTGTTTGCCTTAATTCACTGGAGAAGGAAATGGTGAATCATTCCTTGGAAAATGGCAAACCAGAATCCTTGCCAAGAAAACCCCATGGACAGAAGGGTTCACGGAGTCACGAAGAGTCTGACACAACTGATGTCACAACAAATGTCCTAGGCACTGTGCTAGGGGCTATAAACTGCAGAAGAGTTGCCAATCCGTACTGCCTATATCGGTGAAATCACAGGTCTGGATTAGAAACAAAAAATATATCTTAAAAAGTATTAAAATATAAACAATGAATGCCAGTGATTACAGAAATATGTGCTCCTCATACTTCCCACATATTTTCACAATGACAAGAAAGCTCCTGACCTCAGGGAGCTTACATTCTAATGGAATAAATATCCTAGATGAAGGATCCAGAGGGGAAGACGATCTACCATTGCTCCCAAATGCATCTCTCCTGAACTGTAAGACTTTTTAAATAGCTTCTCATTTTCTGCTGCTGAAGCATAGGTAACTAAGAATAGACCCATGGCCTCTGGCTGCAGAAACTAATTTAAAACCAACACATTTATCATAGAATGGTGTTGCCTCATAGACTATGTGTTTGTAAGTCATCTACAATGAACATTTTCAAGAAGAATAGTTTCAGATGGGCAACATTGTAGGTGTACTGTGAAGCTGGTGTAGATCTGTGATTCTCCAACATTTTGGTTCTAGGATTTCACTCTCTCAAAAATTAATGAGTACAAAAAAATTTATTGAGTACCCAAAGATTCTTGAGTTATATCTATCAGTACTTGGTCGTTGTTCAGTAATTTCCAGTTATGTCTGACTCTTTGTTACCCCATTTGAGGTTTTCTTCACAAAGATAATGGAGTGGTTTGCCATTTACTTCTCTAGCTCATTTTACAGCTAAGGCAAACAGGATTAAGTGACTTGTCCAGGGTCACACAACTAGTCAGTGTCTACACCTGGATTTGAACTCAGGAAGATGAATATTCCTGACTCCAACCCCCATGCCCTAGCCACTGTGCCACCTAGCAGTCCAAATCAAAATATCTTTGTATTATTATGAAAACAGTTTTTACCTCATGGACTCCCTAAAAAGGTCTTGGGGCTCCCAGGAATCCCTGGACCCAGCTTTGAGAACCACTGGTCTATATGATCTCTAAGGCCCCTTTCAGTTCTAAATTTTATTATCCCAAGGAAAATACATGTTTTTGTTTTTGCGAATTGTGCTGGAAAAACTCTCCATAATGCAAAACAAATATATTTTGAGACAATGATTTTTCCCCCTAGTTGACCACTTCCATTCTGATCCTAGCTGTGTTGATTTTTTTTCTTGTGTAAAAGCTTTTGACTTCCACGTAATCATGTTTTCATGAAAAAAAAAATGAATTCTTATCCCATGAGAAGAGGAAGGAGCTCTAGATATGAAGTCTCAAGCTGGGAGAGGCCTAAAGAACCATCCAGACCAGCAGTTTCCAAGTGTTTTGGTCTCAGGACCCCTTAATATTCTTTAAAATTATTGAGGACCAGTGGATAAAGCACCAGCCCTGGATTCAGGAGGACCTGAGTTCAAATTAAGCCTCAGACACTTGACACACTTACTAGCTGTGTGACCCTGGGCAAGTCACTTAACCCTCATTGCCCTGCATAAACAAATTTTTAAAAATTTTTTTTTAATTATTGAGGAGCCCCCAAAGAGTTTTTTTGTTGATGTGGATTATATTGATTGATATTTATTACATTAAGGCTTAAAATTTCCTACTATTATTATGAAAATAGTTTCAAACTCTAGGAACTCTAGAAAAGGTCTTAGGTATTCCCAGGGGTCCCTGAACCACAGTTTAAGAACCAGTGTTGGTCTAATCTCCTCATTTTATGGCTGAGAAAAATTAGACCCAGGTGGAAAAAATGAAGGAAAAGTCCTATAAGCAGTAGCAGGATTCAAACCCAACATTTGTAACTTGAGATCCTTGACTCATTCCACAACACCTTGATGGAATCTTTCTGAGCTCTTTCTGTCACTTCCCCCTCAGCTCTGACTCTGAAGCAATGAGGGGACTATGGAACTGAGGGGACTGAGACTTTGGGGCTCTGGGAATGGTCTAAATAAGGTGGGGCTCAGAGTAGGTACACGTGTGAAGACAGAGGAAGGAGGAGAGGGAAGATTCTAACACCTCCAAACCCATAGACCTCAGGACCTACATCACTCAGCTCACCATTCCAGGCCTTACCCTTAGGACCTACAACTCAAGACCCACCCATTCCTGCAAAAAAAAGGAACATGAGTGAGTCCATCTCCATCCCACTCCTTTCATCTTGTTTTTTTGTTTGTTTTTTGGTGAGGCAATTGGGGTTAAGTAACTTGCCCAGGGTCACACAGCTAGTAAATGTTAAGTGTCTGATGCTGGATTTGAACTCGGGTCCTCCTGAATCCAGGGTCAGTGCTCTATCCACTGCACCACCTAGCTGCCCCTCTTTCATCTTGTTTTTTTTTTGTTTGTTTTTTTGTTTTTTTTAGTGAGGCAATTGGGGTTAAGTGACTTGCCCAGGGTCACACAGCTAGTAAGAGTTAAGTGTCTGAGGCCGGATTTGAACTCAGGTACTCCTGACTCCAGGGCTGGTGCTCTATCCTTTCGCTAGCTAGCTGCCCCCTTTCATCTTGTTTTAAAGTGAAAAGGGAGCATTGTTGGCTCAACCATTTCCCAATGGATGGATACTTGTTCTGTTTTCAGATCTTAGCTTGAACTCTAAAAAGTGTGCTTAGAGGGCAGCTAGGTGGTACAGTGGATAAAGCACTGGCCCTGGATTCAGGAGTCCCTGAGTTCAAATCCAGCCTCAGACACTTGACACTTACTAGCTGAGTGACCCTGGGCAAGTCACTAAACCCTCATTGCCCTGCAAAAAAAAAAAAAAACATGCTTAGAAATATTCTTGATGCATTGAACCTCCCCTTCTCTTGATACAGTGGTTGAGATGGACAAAGAAGACTTGAGATGCAGAATGAGATATGTATTCTCAGATATGACTCATATATTGATTTGTTTACTTAGTCTCTCTATATATTTGTTAACAAAGGTGATACATATCTCTACGGATCCATAAATGTGTGTTATAGATACATATCTATCTGTGTATGTTATAGATACACATCTCTGTTTGAATGTGTGTGTGTGTGTGTGTGTGTGTGTGTGTGTGTGTGTGAAACATCAGTATACATACTCACAGGGCCTTGTTGGAGTCAACTCATACTGGCTCCCACAATGTTAAATTTTCAGTGTGATCATTTACAACCCAGAAATCAGCTAACACTACAGTGATGTTTAAAATCTAAATTGTGGTTGCCTTAAATTAGAAGCTTTAGCACCAGTCCTTGGGCATTAAACATTTATTAAAGCATACAGATATTCCCATGGAGTTCAGAAAGTTAAGAAAAAAGTCTATTTAGCCTAGAGTTCCAGCTTGGTCTAGTTCTTCCTCAAGTCCTCTGCCACGAGCCTGCTTCAATCAGGAACTCTCTAGCAAGCCATTGTAGAAGCTTTTTATAGGTCTGGAACAGAGGCGGTCCTTACACACTGCTTCAAGCTGATTGGTTGGCGTCATCCAAATCCATTGGTTCTGAAGGTGTTCTGAAGGTGTGATTACAATCCAGTTAATTTGAAGTAGGCTAATCAGCAGTTAATCACTCTCACTTGATTCAATCAGTCTAGATTAATCTCCACTTGGGTGTTTGAGTATCTGCTAAATCTCATTATTTCATCACACTACAAATTAAGAGTTAATTTATTTTTATTGATTTAGTATTATTAATTGTCCAAATTTAAGAATGTGATGGAGAAAACATTAACGATGCATGTTAAACTTAAATGTGTGTCATGTCTTTTTAGAAAGCCAATCATTGAACATTTACCAACACATCCCTGAATATACATAAATACTTCTTAAAACAAACTATAGAATAACAGTCACAGTTTCTTATTAAAAGCTTTGTTCTTGTTCTTTACATATTTAAATATTTATTTCAATTAATAATTATAAATCTTGTAATTTTTTAAAATTTCACTCAAGGGGGAGGAAGCAACAAAGTATTTCAGGGCCCTTTCTACCCTGAAAAGTTGTTTCCATTTGTGAGACATCTATAAGTCAGATATTTGAAGAATCTGGAAAATTTTTGTCATTATCAGTCAATTTTGAACATCTCTGTTCTCTAACAGTAATAATAGCATTTATTTACATTATACTGGTTTACATGCTAGTTTTCAAAGTATTTCACATATATAGTGTCGCCTAATCCTCATAACAACTTGATGGGGGTAGGTAATGGAGATATTATTGTTAGAAACTCAACTAACAGCTCAAATAAGTGTTGCAGCTCAAGTGTTGAAGCTCAAATAATCCATGTAGGCAGCAGAGTGCGGTTGAAGACTTCTTTAATACATTTTCATGAAGGTGGACACTCTCCTGAATGTGGCAAAGAGTGCACCGAAGTGAAGACCCACACAGCTATTTATACACACAAAGGGTTTTTTCCCCAACCAATCACATTCCAGTATTTACCATCCCCCTATTTACATATACTGTTGACCAATCAGATTGTATGGAATATGATATCAGGCATGAACATATTCTGGGCAAGAATGTCTGTTCCTCCTTATTACAATGCTCTGTGTTAGCATACCTTATATAACTTTCAGGAAACAAAACTTAAGTCGGGATTTGAAACCAAACTTACTTTCTGTTCTCATGGCTCTTAGAGGAATACAAATATGGTCTTTTTCTCTTATTATTATCTCCATTTTTTAAATAGAAGCACAGAGTTGTTACATAGTAAAAGACAGAACTGAGATTCTAACCCAGGTCTTCTCATTCCTACACCCCATCTATACATTACACTGCCTTGTGCTTTGCTTCTTTTCTTACCTGCTAATATTCTTTCTCACAGTTTGCCCAACTGCTTCATTAGAGTAATAACATAATGGGCATGTGCGGAAAGGACATGAGCAGGTCTAAAAGGAGCTTGGCCTCACTCTGCTGGTATATGTAAAAGGACCCAAGCGGCTTCCAAAATAATTTGTTCATCATCATCCCTTTCTCAGTCTGGAATGGGAAAGAGTGGAGGCACATGTAGGGAAAACCTGGGCCTTAGTGGATAGGTGGCTCAGTGGATAGAGCATGAGGCTTAGAATAAGGAAAACTATCTTTGTGAGTTCAAATCCAGCCTCAGACACTGACTAGCTGTGTGACCCTGGACAGGTCACTTAACTCTATTTCTCTCAATTTCCTCATCTGTAAGCCTGTAGCCAGGCTTCACCTAGAATGCTGTATTGAGGGGGCAGCTAGGTGGCGCAGTGGATAGAACACTGTCCCTGGAGTCAGGAGGACCTGAGTTCAAATCCCACCTCAGACACTTAACACTTACTAGCTGTGTGACCCTGGGCAAGTCACTTAACCCCAATTGCCTCACACACACAAAAAATGAGCTGGAGAAGGAAACAGCAAACCACTTTAGCATATTTGTCAAGAAACCTATAAAAGCAGATCATGAAAAGTCAGACATAACTGAAACTTCTAAACAACATTTTTCTTCCATAAAATGAAGGGTTAGTCTACATCCAATTCCATATTCCCATAACTTTTATGCATGTGCAAAAAGCTCAGGGAGAACTTTCCAGATGCAGAAGAAATCCTTAAGGAAGTAGGGCTGGTGGGGAAAGCTGCTAGGATTCTGGGTAAATACCAAGAAGCTCCTATACCAAGTTGGATCCTATTGCAGAGTGGTGTCAAAAATCAGAAAAAAATGGGAGTCACGAAACCGTACACAAGGATCCCCTCAGGCTGCATATTGGCGTTAATTTTAAAATACAATATCATTCATGTTTCATTGTATCTTTATTTTGTTAAATATTTCCAAGTTACATTTTAATCTGACTTAGATCCTCTTAGCAGTGTGGCTGCATGTTTGATACCTCTGCCCTGGAACCTCAGAGCAGATTGGCTGTGCTATGCTGAGAGAGTCCACATGTACTTTTAGGGATGTTGCACTGAAAGAACTGCGGGGACTTTCCAGTAGAAACTAAAGAGAGGTCTACTGCACTAGGAGTTTTGATACTCCTGAGATTTCTCTTGTGGAAGGAATCTTAATTCTTCCAGAACTAGGAAGGTTATCATTCCTCTGTCCTTTGTCCTAGCCAGGCTTCACCTAGAATGCTGTATTGAGGGAGCAGCTAGGTGGCGCAGGAGATAAAGCACTGGCCCTGGATTCAGGAGGACATGAGTTCAAATTCAGACTCAGACACTTGATACTTACTAGCTGTGTGACCTTGAGCAAGTCACTTAACCCTCATTGCCCCACCCCAAAATAAATAAATAAATAGAATGCTATATTGACTTCTAGGTATCCCAGTTTAAGAAAGGCATTGATAAGCTGAGCAGTATCCAGAGGAAGGCAATCAGGATGTTGAAATGCTTTGGGTCAGTGCCAATGGCTGGAGGGACTGGATATTTAGCCTAGGGAAGAGGAGAGTCATGATGATGTTCAAGCATTTGAAGGGTTGTCATGAGGAAGAGCAATTAGATGGTTTCTGTTTGACTCAAGAGGGCAGAATCAAGAGCAAGCAACGAGTTGAAGTTACAAGGAGACGTGGGCAGGCTTGATGTCAGGGGGGCAAAAGCTTCCTTCCTAACAATTAGATCTAAAAGTGGGAAGGACCATATTGGGAAATGGGAGGTTCTCCTTTCTTGGAAGTCTTTAAACAGAAGCAATATGATTCCTTGTGGGATATGTGATAGTGTGGACCACTTTGCAGAGATAGTCCTCATCTGTAAAGTGAATGGGTGCCCTAGATGACTTCTATTGTTACTTCAAGCTCTAAATCTATATTCTGTAAGAGCTCTAATATTCTTTGATTCATCACATCATACCCTTCTCCCAGTTTTATATTTTCTGACCACCTTTAGGCAGTTTCTCCCCCAAATTATTGTGTTTACTTTTGTTCTATAGCTTTAAATTATATAACCCATTCTCCTCAGGGGGGCTATAAACTCCTCAAAGGCAGGGATAGGTGTCTTCTACTCTTTTTCTGTTCCTCCTTGAGCTTAAGATGAAATACAGTGAATATGCTTTTTTCACAATATTCCTATGAGAGAAGTAGTGTAAATATTATTATACCCACGGTATAGATGAGGAAACTGAAACTCACATAAATTAAGAAATATGTCTGTGGTCATACACCTAGGAAGTGCCCAAGACAGGATTTAAACCCAGGTCTCCTGACTGGTGTCTTCACCACACCACCAATCCGTCTCTACCCGGACAGTTTGGGAAAGAATCAATTGCTCCCTGCACACTGCATGGGCTCAGCTATCTTGGATAGTGCATCTCAATGAAATAATGCTTTACTGACCTTTTATTGTGGCGGGACGTTAAGTGCTCTTCCCTCCCCCACTCAAGGTTATTATTTATTTAGAAATAGTCATAAACATTGAGAAGGAAATTGGAGCCTGGTCAGAGCCTACGAGTATTTAATCTAAATCTTTCACTTACATAAAAATAGTTGGTTATGGATTTTCTTCCCTGAATTGTTTGTTGGACCCTTACCCAGGGACACAATATGCTTGTTGTTCTGGGTTCGCTGAAAACAAGTTCTGATCTTTTCCTTTTAAAGTATTCTGTTTCCAAACGCCGGCCTTATACTACAAAAAAAAAAAAAAAAAAAAAAAGAAGCCTGTTTAGGAGGCGAATTGGAGAATTCCTCTCTCCAGCAGCCATGGCCTGGTCGCATATTTATTTTTGAGATGTGTAAATGAGTCCCCCAGGGGAAGAGAGCATTGAAGGGAAATAAATGCCATGGAACGCCTCCATAGAGGGTTTTTTTTTTTTAATGATCATAAACTCCTGCTTTCAGCTAATAATAGCGTGACTTTGTTGAAGGATAAGAGCATGGAATTGAATTACAAAGAATGGAAAGAGTAGTTTACTTCCATAATTCTCTTTGCATTTTGGAGGTTTAGTCTCTGTGTCTTGACACACTGCTGTCTGGGGAGGGGAGCAGGGAGAGGGAAGATAAATAAGTTCTATATTAAAGAGAGTGAAACAGGGCAGATGACTTTTCTTTTGGACTTGTGGCTCTGGGGGATTGTCTGGTCTGGGTTTCACAGACCACTTCGGGGATGCAAGAAAATATCTCCAGAGACGTTTAAAAAGACAGTTAAGGAAGCCTGAGCATGTGGGGGCCCTTCCTGGGCTATTGATCCCTTTGATCTGGATAGGAGCCTATGTTCATTTTTGCATCTCCCACAGGTCTTCAAGGACAGGATTCCATTCCAGCTCAGGTCAAGGCCAAAGTGGACAAGTTGATGAGGTTTAAAACTGGCAGATACAATGTAAATTTCCATCCAGGATCTCTGCTTCTTTTATCTTGCTATTAACAAAACAAACAAAAAACAAGAATCACCCTAAACCTTCAATAGCTCCCCATTACCTATCAAATAAAGGCCAGGCTGATTAGTCAAACCTTTAAAACCTCTACAATCTGGCTCCAACTTACCTCCTGTCTTATTTCCTACTACTCCTCTTCAACAAATGGACATTCCATTGAAATGAAACTGCTTACTATTGCCTGAGCCCATTAGGTACTTGTCTCTCCTTTATGACTGTTCAGATTGTCCCTGCTAACAGGAGGTCTCATCTCTTCCCATATGCGGATAATTTGGGCTATGTTGAACCTAGAAGAAGCTGCACTAATGAAGGTGAAATTGAGGATTCTCCTTCAAGTGCACACTTCAATTCAATTTCTAACATTAATTAAGTGCCTCTAAGTGCAGCTAGGTGGAGCCATAGTGTATATGGCACTAAACCTGAAGTCAAGAAGATTCATCTTCCTGAGTTCAAATCTGGCCTCAGACATTGACTACTTGTGTGACCCTGGGAAAGTCACTTAACTTTGTTTGCCTCAGTTGAGTCCTCAGCTTTAAAATGAGCTGGAGGGGGCAGCTAGGTGGCAAAGTGGATAGAGCACTGGCCCTGGAGTCAGGAGGACCTGAGTTCAAATGTGACCTCAGACACTTAATACTTACTAGCTATGTGACCCTGGGCAAGTCACTTAACCCCAATTGCCTCACTAAAAAAAAAAAAAAAAATTACAAAAAAAATGAGCTGGAAAAGGAAATGACAAACCACTCCAGTATCTTTCCTAAGAAAACCCCAAAAAGAGTCACAGAGAGCTGTACACACCTGAAAAATGACTGAACAACAAAAAGTACAAAAACTGCCCTGGAATTGGGGGTGGCAGGGGAGTTTAAATAAGACAGACCTTACCTTCATGGAGTTTACAGAATAGCCCAGGGGATATAATATTTGTACTTACAACTATGATGCAAAAAGGAACATGATACAGGTACAAATAATATGTTCAGTGAGGGATCATTTTTTGCCAGAAGGATAAATGTGGTCCTCCTTTGGACATTACCATAGTATCCCTGTTCGATCAATCAGCAAGCATTTACTAGGTACTGAATAAGCACCAGGAAAAGAAAAAAAGAAAAAAATGAAAACAATCTTTGACCTCAAAGAACTTACATTCTAAAGAGGGAAACAACATGTACATAATGAGAATAACTTTTATATAGCACTTTCAAGTTTGCAATGTCCTTTACAAATAGTTAATTTTGATCTTCACAACAACCCTGGGAAGTAGGCCCTATTATTATTCCCATTTTGCCGATGAGGAAATTTACATGACTTGCCTAGAGTCACATGGCTAGTAATCTGAGGCAGAATCCAACCTCGGGTCTTCCTGTCTCTAGGTCCAGTGCTCCATCCATTGTATTACCTAGTTGCCTAGATCCATAAAATATATACAAAGCAGATACTATTCACCTTATTTTTCTTATTCAAAACCTTGGCACTACCTTTGACCCTTCTTTCCTTTCTCATAATCAAGCATTACCAAGTCTTGTTGTATCCATCCCCTCTTGTCTATTACCAACCCCATCACTCTAAGGTATTTCCTCAGTAGCCTCTGTCTGGACTATAGAAGTAGCCCCCTAAAATGTCTTCTTGCTTTGACTTTTCCTCCTCCATATAAGCTCTCTGATCTCGGCAGGAGCAATCAGCATGCATAGATCTGTTCCTGATATTCCTCAGCTCCGAAGAGTTCAGTGGTTCCCATTGCTTATCTCCATAGTGTCAGACTCCTTTGCCTGATATTCAAGGCTTTCTGAAAGCTGGCCCCACCCTATCTTTCCAACTTTATTCTCAAATTCTGCCTTTGGAGTTAGAGGAGCTGGATTCAAATTCTCCCTCTAATATTACCTGTGTGCCTTTGGACATTTCCCCTCCTCTGCCAGCCCTGCCTCCCCATGCTAGAAACAAAGAAAAAGAGATCCAGGAATTGATAAGATCATTTGATTATTGGTTGCTGCACATTAATAAACATTGATACTGGGACCTTTTTATGCCCAGGACTATACACTAAATTGCAAATGTCAGTCACTAATGCCGGGGCTTATTGGAGCCTGTGGGAAAAGATTCCAAAGGCTTACAAAGGTAAGCCTGGGATTCTGGACTCAGACCCTAACTGGAGTCATACTGAACTATATGCCTCTTATAAAGCAGCTCCTACCTTGCTACTGAGCCTTGGTAGAGACTGAAAGAGTAATGGGAAATGTGCCTATAGTCCAATGACTTGAGATACCCATTTTCTAGTAGATACTGAATGATCCTAAAATCTCATAAGGAAAGGCAAGCATAGGAAGCCTCTACTGCCAAATGAACCTTCTCTATGGGCCTCAGCTCCTCATCTGTAAAATGAAGGGGTTGAAACTAACTGGACTCCAAGGTCCCTTCCATGTCTAAGTCTATGGTCTTTTGATTTATGTACCTAAACTTGAATTAATCTTATGTTGTCCTAAATGGTTTTTTTAGTAAACTCTCCCTAACAAAAAACAAAAACAAAACAAAAGTTAGGGTCAGCTAGGTGGTGCAGTGGATAAAACACCATCCCTGAATTCAGGAGGACCTGAGTTCAAATCCAGCCTCAGACACTTGATACATACTAGCTGTGTGACCTTGGGCAAGTCACTTAACCCTCATTGCCCCGCCCCCAAATTCTCCTTAACTAAATAAATGATAATCATTGTAAACAAAGACAAGATTCCCACCCCTCCACACACTGCACCTAGTCTACTGCTGCTTTCTTAGTACTAGGTAGACACATCATTCAAAAGTAAACAAACGAATAAATGAGTGAATGAATGAATGTTTATTGAATGAGTGTTCAAAAGAGGTCACAAGGAAAAAGATAGGAGGAAAGTTGAGAAAAAGAAATTATGAACATGTTAACAAGTCTATTTACTTCCTTCCTGCCAAGGGTTCAGGTGCATTCTCCATCAGAACTATAAATGAAACTACTCCCAAGATTTTCAGGCTGAACCAGTCTTGTTAAGTCTCTTAACAGGGATCTTTAACTTGGTACTAGCATATCATGGTAGATGGCATCAAATAAATTACATGCAGACTTTTCCTTGAAAACAGAGATAATATGTTGATTAACCACACAGGACTTTAATATACATTGATTATTTTACCTTAAAATGCTAATCTACCAAATAATTTTCCCTTCCTATGGGGAATTTTTGATCTAGTAGAAAAATGTAATCACTTGTCACACCAAGAACACATATACATACAGAAAGAGGCTAGATATATGTGATGAGATCAGGTGGAGCTGGGAACTGGCCCTTAGCTTCAGGAACTCCACACATATTGAGTGGGGCAAGAGCAGGCATTTAAGTGGGTGCTGCATTGCCTTCAGTGCTGGTGTACTCTGGTGAAACAAGTCCAATCATTGTGTAAATTGAGGTGCTGTGTATGAAAGAGAAGGGAAGTGGAAAGCAGTCAATCTCCAGAAAGCTTTTATTTTATTTTTCTTAATTATATATAAATAGAAAATTTTAACATTCATTTTTCAAAATTTTGAGTTTCAAATTCTCTCCTTCCCTCTCTCTCCTCTCCCCTCCTTGAGAAGGCAAGCAATTTTATATAGATTATACATATCCACACTTACTAGCCTTGTGACCCTGGGCAAGTCATTTAACTCTCATTGCCCCACCAAAAAAAAGAAGGAAAAAAAGATTATACATATCCAGTCATGCAAAAAATTTCCATGTTGCAAAAGAATGCAGACAAATAAAAGAAGAATAAAGAATTTTAAAAGTATGTTTCAATCTGCATTCAGACTCCATCAGTTCTTTCTCGGGAGGTGGGTAGCATTTTTCATCATAAGGCTTTCAGAATTGTCTTGGATCATTGTATTGCTGGAACCATACAACATTGCAGTTACTGTCTACAGTGCTCTCTTGGTTCCGCTCATTTTGAAGACTATATACCAGGATGTAGAAGATACATGAGCTATCAATGGAAAGAGTACACACATCAGTGAAACTATGGATACTTTAAGTTTTAAAAAGTATTCCATGGTAGTGTCGGATACTTCTCAGAAGGATAGTCAGTCAGATACTCATTTAGAATTTCTACATTTTCTGGGGTGCTTTGGATGGTTTATAGTCGGGTCCAGCACCATGTGATGCTAAGACACAGAGTACATCTAACAAAGGGTCTGAACAGTGATGACTTCACCTACAGATTTCACTTCAGAGTCACATATCCATGTTATCTTGTGCTTGGTCCATCCCAGGAAAAGCTTGTCCAATAGTGCCCATCTCTATAACAGACTGATGATGGAAGGGGAGTATGCTTACATAGATGATATGATAGATAAAGCACTGTACCAAGAGTCATCAATACCTGAATTAAAATCTGGCCTCAGACACAGTAGCTGTGTGAGATTGGGGAAAACACTTAAATGCTACATACCTCAGTTTCCTCATCTGTAAAATGGAAGTAATAATAATGCCTACCTCCCAAGGTTGCTGTGAGAATAACATGAGATAGTATTAGTAAAGTGCTTAGTAAACTTATATAAACATGTTAGTTGTTATCATTGTTATTAACTCATTTGATTTAGGTACCTCAAGTCCACCATCAGCAAAGAGGCTGTAGGAATCCAGAAAACAAGTTCTGCCAGGCAGCCATCCAGAAAGCCCACATACCAAATTATATAATTTCTAGATGTCTAGAAAGAGGATAAAAAGGTTCCAAGGATACTTGAAAGCTTGTAGCTCCAAAAGACCTGGCCCAGAGGGGAAATAATAGTTAACATTTATATGGCCCTTTTAAAAAAATTATTTTTATTTTATTTTTGCAGGGTAATAAGGATTAAGTGACTTGCCCAGGGTCACACAGCTAGTAAGTGTCAAGTGTCTGAGGCCAGATTTGAACTCAGGTCCTCCTGAATCCAGGGCTGGTGCTTTATCCACTTTGCCATCTAGCTGACCCCTATATGGCCCCTTTTAAGTTTTGCAAAGAGCTTAGAAAACATTATCACAGCACTGATATTGACCTTAAACTTTCTTCCAGCCTCTCTCTTCAGGACTGTATTCTTGGCTCTAATCTCTTCAACATATTCGTCAATGACTAGGATGAAGATGTAAATGGCAGTCTTTTCGAGTCTACAGATGGCCTGATGCTGGAAGGAAGGGACTAGTCAACTGCTTGGAAGAAGTGAGATTCAAAAAATACTAGGTACTGATTGGGACACTAAAAAGAAAAAAAAATGCCTTAATAATAAAAGCAAAGAGGGGGCAGCTAGGTGGCACAGTGGAAAAAGCACTGGGCCTGGATTCAGGAAGATCTGAGTTCAAATCTGGTCTAAGACACTTGAAACATATTAGCTGTGTGACCCTGGGCAAGTCACTTAACCCTCATTGCCCTGCCAAAAAAAAAAAAGAGTAAAAGCAAAGTTCTACACTTAAGTAAAAAAATCAGTTGCACAAGTTCAGAATGGGAGATACCTGCTTGGAAAGATCATGGGATCATAGATGTAAAGCTGGAAAGAACCATAGAAGCTATTAAGTCCAAACCTTTCATTTTATAGATGAAGAATCTGAGGTCCAAGTAAGTTAAGTGACTTGCCCCAAGACCACACAAGTAGTAAGTGACAGAGGAAAGGTTTGAACTCATGTTCTCTGACTTCAAATCCAGTCCTCTTTCCATTTTTATGGAATCCAGTTCTTTTTCCATTTTGTATGAAATTTATATGAAAAAGTTCTACATGTTTTGGTGGTCTATAAGCTCAATATGAATAAGCAGTGAGATGTAGCAGCCAAAAGAGCTAATGAAATCTTAGGCTACTATGTGTCTTGTACATAGTAGGTGCTTAACATGTATTTGTTGAATTGTATTAAATGTAGTTAAGTTCATTGAAAAATAAAGTCCAGAGCAAGATAGGTGAACATCCCACTATATCTGACCCAGGTCAATCTATGTATAGAGTATTGTGCTCACATTTGAGCATCACATTTTTAGAAAAATATTGACAAACCATACTGTGTCCAGTGAAGGGAAGCCAAATTAGTGAAAGAATTCAAAATTATTTCATACATGGATTAGAGAAGCTGAAAATGTTTAGTTTGGGGGCAGAGATTTAAAGAGAATAAATATTTGAAGAGTTTTCATGAAAAGAGGTGATATTTGTTCTGCTTGACCCCATGTTCAAAGACCTGGTTGTATTAGCACTAATTAATCAGGAGGACTCACCATGGATGTGATCTGCAGCCTCACTAGCATATCAGCACCAGGCAGGAGAAAAGTCGGGGAATACAATTTTGTCGATTCAATTCAATAAGCATTGATTTAGGGCATCTAGGTGGTAGAGTGGAAAGAGTGCCAAACCTGGAATCAGAAAGACTCATCTTTCTGACTTCAAATCTGGTCTCACTTACTAGCTATGTGACCATGGCCAAGCCACTTAACCCTGTTTGCCTCAGTTTCCTCATCTTTAAAATGAATGGAGAAGGAAATGGCAAACCACTCCATTATCTTTGCCAAGAAAACCCCAAATGCAGTCAGGAAGAGTCAAACATAACTGAACAACAACAATAACAATACTGATAGATATAACTCATATAAAAAAGGCTCTTTGGGATCATAATTTTTAAGAGAGTCAAGGAATCCTCAAACCAAAACGACTGAAACGAAAGCATTTATTATATGCCTATTATGTACAAGACACTGTACTAGACACTCAGGATACAAAAGAAAAAGTGGGAAAAAAGTGCCTTTCCCCCAAAGAGATTACACCTCCAGTGCAGCACACAGTTAATAAAACTGCTATGGAAATGCAAGGTAATGTGAGAAGGAAGAGATCACTAAAAACTAGGAAACAAGGAAAAGCTTCCCATAAGAGGAGGCAACTACACTGAGCCTTGAAGAAAGCTCTAAGGATTCTGAGAATTGGAGGTAAGGAAAGAGATGACTCTGGGCATGAGCCATGGCCTGGGGAAAAAAAAAAACATAGTTGAGACCTAGATTGCTGTGTTTGACATGCAGCTGGTAGATCCATTGGGCTGGCATGACATGAAGGGACACAGTGTAGAGTTAAGTATGGAAGGATGAGCAATATAAAGTAAGTCTGGAACTCTGTGGCAAATGGCCTTAAGGACCAAGTGGAGGAAGGAATTGTGTTTGACCCGAGAGGTAATAAATAGGGAAAGGCCATAGGAGATCCTCAAGCAGAGAAACAACATGATCAGATATCTGTGTTGGGGATATCATTTTGGCAGCTGGTTTGGGGGATGGATTGGAGAGAGAGGAGACAGAATACTTGAATCCAATTAGAAGGTTACTGCAATAACTCAGGTGGTGACCATGAAAGAGATAGATGCAAGAGATGTTGTGGAGGTATAATCACGGAGACTTGGAAACTGACTGGATATGGGGGAAGGAGAGCAGTGATGGACAGTCAAGGACAACTGGGATAATTAGAAAGGTGGCAGTGCCCTTGAGTGAAATAGGGATGTTTAGAGGTGGGGTGTGTTTTAGAAAGGAAGATTGCAAGTTGTGTTTTGGAAATTTGGTTTGAAATGCCTACAGGACAGTCAATTGGAGATGTCCAGTGGGCACTTGACAATGCAGGGCTGGAGTTCAGAAAAAAAAACAAACATATACTATGGGAGTCATCTATAGAGAAATGATCATTCAATTCATGGTAGCTGTAGCCACAATTAAAGAACAAAGTTTGGGGGAGACTAGATGACTTGACCCTTCCCATTCTTCCTCTTCTGCTTATTACAGACCTCCCTTGCCCGAATATCTGCGCCTCCAATTCATCTTTCACTTGTTTCTCAGTTTTTAGTATTCTGTCATGATGAAGACATGCTTACCTTGATGTGATCTGACCTTTAGGTTTGCTTGAACAGATTCCGATTCAGTCCCCACCTCTCTTCCCCAAGAAGGGATTGTTCCTCTTAAGACTAGGTGATTGGGGGCAGCTAGATGGCGCAGTGGTTAAGCACTGGCCCTGGATTCAGGAGTACCTGAGTTCAAATCCGGCCTCAAACACTTGACACTTACTAGCTGTGTGACCGTGGGCAAGTCACTTTACCTCCGTTGCCTGCAAAAAAAAAAAAAAAATTATAAAAAAAAAAAAAAAGACTAGGTGATTTACCATAATCACTAGCACCTCTGTTATCTGTTCTCCACGATTGGACATGATTCCCTAGGGCTTTCAATTAATTATTAATTAACTGATTTATGATTAACAAGTTTTAATATGAAGTCCACAGAATCCCAAAGAGTCCATTGAATAGATTTTAGGGAAATCTGTGAATTTGGATGAGGAGAAACTGCATAATTATTTCATTAACCTCTAAGTGAAATTTAGAATCTTAAATTATGCATTTTAAAAATAGTCTGAGAAGATCCATAGGGTCTATCAGACTGCCAAAGAGGTCTGGGACACAAAAAAATGTTGAGGACCCCTGGTCTAGAAAAAAATGAAACAGGAGCAATGGAGAACAAAGAAGAAGGCGAATTTTGACACAACCTCAAGAGAAAAAAAACAACTTCTAAAAATGAGAGCTGTCAACAGATGAAATGAACCACATCAGCAGAGCAGCAAGTCCTCCAACCCTTTAGTACTTGTGAAAAGAGGCTGGATGACCACTTCATAAGCATGTAATAGGCAGGTTCATGACCGGGTAAGGGTTGGCTGAGATGGCCTCCTTCTAAGGCATTTTGATTCCCAGAATCTACAGTATGGCCAGGGGAAAAATCCCTCCAGCCACTTGCTTCAAATGTTTTCTTCTTCTTCCTCATTTAATCAGTCACCAGTCTCTGTTTGTTATATAACATAATAATTATCTAGATTAACATAGCGGGTAAGAGAATACACATTTATTAGCACCTACTATATGACAGACACTGAGCTAAATGTTTTTCAACTCTTATCTGGGCCTAATGATAACCTTGTGAAATAGATGCTATGATTATCTTCATTTTACAACTGAAAAAATTAAGGCGCCAAAAAATGAAGGCGATCACCCCAGGTTTAAACAGCTAGCGAATGTCTTAGGGAGGGAGGATTCCAATCCAGGTCTTGCTACCAGCATTTTTGCTTTCTTTGCTTTCAATCATTTTTCAGTATACAACTCTTCATGACCCCATTTAGGAATTTTCTTGGCAAAGATACTGGAATGTTTTGTCATTTTCTTCTCCACTTCATTTTACAGATGAGGAAACTGAGGCAAACAGGGTGAAGTGACTTGCCCAGGATCACACAGCTAGTGAGTGTCTGAGGCTGGATTTGAACTCAGGAAGATGAGTCTTGACTCCAAGACCAGCACTCTATTCATGACACCATCTAGCTACCCTAAATATTTTTAGAACCCTCTAATAATTCTTAGCTAAAGTAGAGCATCTAATGACAGCCCTGACTTTGCCACTGACTTTGTTCTAGACCCTTCTCCCTTGTCCACCACTGCTCCTTATCACGAAGGCTTTCCGTATCAACCATTCACCAATCAAACAGAAACCAAAACCTTTCCAGTTCCCTGTCTAGCCTGAGCTAGGGGGAAGTGGGGAGTTCAAAGGGAGGGTGGGAATAGGAGGGGAGGAGGGATAGCAGCTGTCTTCAAATTTCTGGTGGCTCTTGCTTGCCAAGTACCCGTGCATTCTAATTTTGTTTTTTTAATTGCAGGTGTGCTAGTCTTCCAAGGGTGCAGGGACATTACCATGTTAATGGCCGGTACTGCACAGTCATCAGAAGAGCAAACTCCTGTTTAGCCCAATGGTAGAAACACAGAGAAAGACTTCTAAATATACTGCAAGAGGGGAAGTTTAGGGGCTGGGGCAGGGATGGGGGGAGGGGGTCACAGAGGCTCTGAGGAACAGGGACATTTTGCGGGTCTTTGAAAGATTCAAATGTGGGCCAAAATATATGTGACAGACTTGTGCCCTCAGCTAAAAAGTGAAAGTACTAAACTGAAATAAAAATAGCCACAACCCAGCATTCAAGGGGGACTTGTTTTTGTGCAAAGGAAGAATGCCAAGCCACCAGCTTCAAGTGCATAATTGTGCCAACAGGCTTCGCGTTGAAAAGCCACATTATTAAGAAGTTAATGCCTGACAGCAGCAGGCCCCTAGCCCCAGCAGAATGTGGCTGGCCCCCTCCAAGGGACTCCAGGCCTCGAAATCTTCATCTGGTAACATGCATCTCCAGATTAAATTATTCAAGGGAACAAATCATACCAAGTGAAATGCAAAGCAGATTGGAACCAAAGATTATGAGAAGGGAGTGGGTGCCTTCAGAAAAGAAGGACTATTTCTATTGTAGGAACCCTAAGGAAAAAAGAAAACCTGCCCATGTACCCAGGGAAACAATAAATGGTTGGCAGCTTTACAAAACAAGAAGAAAAAACCCAGCACTTATACACTTATGAATTCTCACATTTAATTTATGTGGAAAGTTCCAGTGAGGTTACCACAGAATCAAATCATCCCCTTACAAGAAATGGGGAGTCACCTTATCTTGGGGTTAAAGGATATTTTCATCTGTCACCATGATTTCAAAATGCTGTACGGTGTATGGAAAAATGCTCTTACAGATGATCTAGTGAAAGAAGGCTAATTCCTACACTTTCCCTGTGGGCACCTGTTTCCTACCTCTGCTCCTCAAGGTGGTGCAGCACATCTAGATCTGGTCCAAGAGACCCAGCTGAGGTCTGAACCCCAGCTCTGCCACTTCCTACCAGGGTGGCCTATGGCAGCTCAGTTCTCCATCCTGAGGCACCTTGCAACTCTAAACATGTAACTAAGTGCCGCAGTGGATGGAGAGCTGAGCTTCCAGTACAAAGGACACTCACTAGCTGTGTGACCCAGGGCAAGTCACTTAACCCCTGTTTGCCTCAGTTTCCCTATCAGGAAAATGGAAGTCATAATAGCACCTACTTCCCAGGGTCATTGTGAAGATCAAATGAGATAATATTTGTATTTATTGTGTATGTATGTAGTATATGTTTATTTACATATGTACTATCTCCATGATAGGATATAAATTCCTAAAGGGAAGGTATTATTTCATTTTTATTTTTGTATCCTTAAGTCCTAGCATGTGCCTATTGCATAGTAGCTGCCAAGGCCATGCATATGTAGCAGAAATTTTCTCTTGCTATTTCCTTACCACACAGTACATGGCACGTAGTAGGCACTATGTAATTATCATCATCATCATCATCACCAAAATTTAGGATCCCTTTTTGAGGAGAAAATCAATGGAAATGATATCTTCGAGTAGTCTTTCTTTGACACCCTAACCAGAGCTACCAACACAGGATCAGAATGGGGGGTCAGCCAAATACCCTTCTTACCCATATATACCTCTTCCCCTCCATGTCTACACATAGCCCTCTCAGGAGAATCAGTAGTGTGGTGTAATGGGAAGGGCTTTGAACTTCCAGGGAGAAATCTTAGGTTGGAATCCAACAACTACCAGCCATGCAAACTTAGGCAAATCACAATTTCTCTGAACCTCAGGATACTCATTTATAAAATGATATAATAATATTTGTACTCTCTATCTTACAAGATTGTTTGAGGTTCAAAGAACATAGCGTTCGTAAAAACTGTTATAATTAGTATTATTAAGTCCTAGGGTAAGAGATATTTAATTGGTTCCACTGGGAAAAATAAAACTCTGGCATGGTAGATAGAGACCTGGCCTTGGAATTAGGGAAACCTGTGGCCAAGTCCCACTTCTGACACATAATGGCTATATGTTAATCTCTTGGTGTCCTAGGTAACTCTCTGAGACTCAAAGTTGTAGAAGTGTAGCCAATCTGCATTGATAAAGGGAGTTCTCTCACTGGAAGTTCCATATACCAATGAAACGTCTTACCTTTCTCTTTTGCCCCCACCCCTAAAAGGGTTGATTTGTCTCAAAAGAAGTTCCATACCACCTCTGTTGCAATGACCTCTATGTCCTAAAACCTACTGGCTTCAGGCAGAACAGGTTTCCTAAGTTATTTCCTGACAACGTCTACACCTGTATTCCATTCTTTACTTCTCCCCAGGCTTAAAGTGTCACCCTTCCTAGAAGTCATTTTGACATGGGATTCTTTGAACACTGACATGTCTTCAAAACCCAAAGAATTGGAGATAAGGTGGCACAATAACAGGGAATAGGGTAGACATGTTGGAGCAGGGCACCCACGCTTTCTAAGCATACTTGTTGAATACTCATAAGGTCAGCTGTATGTGTTGAGGTGGTCACTGAAGAGGCACCCAACAATCTGAGGTGCTTCCACCTGCATGAGGCCAGTTCTGATCTCCTAAGCTGCCCACGATTCCCCTCTTCTTCTAAAAGTTACTTGGTATTCTCCTTGTATATAGTTTGTATTTACATATTTGTATATAGAATGCAAGCTCCCTGAAGGGACTGTTACCTTTTGTCTTTGTATTCCCAGCTCAGAGTACAGTGTAAGTACTCAATAAATGCTTATTGAAAGAATGTAGTATGTAATGTGGAAAGAACATCAGTCTTGGAGTCAGATGACTTGGGTTTAGATCCCAGTGCTTCTGCTTTCTAGATGTGTGACTATGGACAAGTCATAGAATATGACTTTTTTCCTCCATTCCATCATTGTTTAGTTATTCAGTCTTGTCCAACTCTTCATGATCCTATGGACCATAGAATCCATGGAATTTTCTTGGCAAAGATTCAGGAATGGTTTGCCATTTCTTTCTCCAGTGGATCAAGGCTAACAAAGGTAAAATGACTTGCCCAGGGTCACACAGCTAGTAAGTGTCTGTCAGGTCTTCCTGACTCTAAGCCTAGTATTCTATCTACTGAGCCATCTAGCTGCTCTTACTGCTCAGAAGTCAGAGATCCACTTCCTAAATTTGAGGCTGCCCCCTAGCCCCTAGCCAACCCCACCTCTCAGATAATTCTATTTTAACATATTCTGTGACAAAGATTCAGCCTAATTTATTTATTTCCCTTGCACTTTACAAAGTACATTATTACTTTCAAAACACTTGTAGGTTCTTTATTGTATTCAGTCCATGATGCATCCCTTGAAATAGAAAGGACAGGCATTTGCATTGCCATTTCCCAGGTGAGCATATTAAAGTTCTGAGATGCTGAGACTTCAATGTGAGGAAATATGCGCTCCTTGACTAGTAATTAGCTGGCCGGAGCCTGGGTCTTCTGGTGCTTATGCCAGCATCTTTCCTAGTACCCATCGCTACTGCTAAGCATCATTCTTCTTTCCTTTTTCATGCTAAACTTTGCTTGGAGATTTCACCTTAGAAGTGATGACTTCTTTCCTTTTAATGCCCATAGGGTTCTAAATGCCCTTTGTGTTAGTCAGTGAAACTGTTATCAATGGATCACAGAAAAGGTCAGGATGGAATGAGGAAGAACAGTTTTCCATTTCTTTCTAGGACCTTAATTTAATTTCATATTCCCTGACTGGGTGATTCACTATAGGGATTACATATTCCTTGGGATTTGAGTTATCTTGGATTATCAATGAATGAGGATTGAATTTAGAATCTTAAGGCCTGTTTCAAATTTAACCCTGTGTGACCTTGGAGAAATCACTTCTCCCTTCAAGGCCTCCGTTTTCTCATCTGTCAAATGAGGGAGTGGTCTAGATGACTCTAAGGTCTTTTTCAGTTCTAAATTCTATGAACTGAAAACCAATTCCAAGAGCCCACTGCTTTCTTTTCCTCTACTTTTTGGTAGGCCTCTGGTAGAGCTAAGGACAAGATTTTTATAAATCTAGGCATGTATAACAATTGTGCCCACCTAATTTATTGTTATTTGTGCTATGTCATTGCATATTGGAAGATCTGGACCTTTACTATAAAATCACAAAATGACCATTTAGGATGCCCAGACAGAGGATTTTTCTGGCATTAAAAACACATGCATTTTTAAAAATAATTTTTAATGTCGTTCAATATGTTCCCTGGGGTAATCTACCTTAGGGAGCTACCTATCCTAGCTATCTCTGTAAAAGCAGGAAGTGACCCAAATACAGTAGGAAAAAGAGGGAAGCAGCAAATGTGAAGGAGGGAAAGGGGGCAGAAGGAAAAATTAGAGGAGTCCTTCTTATTCTCTTCCCCCTCCAAACCTATCATACATACAGTGCCATGCCACTGGGGAAGGGAGATTAAGAAACTCAGATAAATAAAATGAGTCATTGTGGGAAGAAACATTATAGGCTTAGAAATATAGCAACCTAATTATAGTCTTTGTAAACCATAGAATCATAGAAGAATGACAGGCTTACATTAAGTAGGGTTTTGTGTTAATCCCAATTTTGGTTGAAGATCAATGGCCTGGGTTCCAAATATGGATCTGCCAGTAACTTGCTGTGTGACTTTAACTATGTCTCTCTCTGGACTTCATCTGTAAATGGATACAGGTCCAGCCTTTGACGTGAACTAATGAGCCATGGGACCCATGTCATAATCATCCCATTTCTCTGGGCCTCAGTTTCCTTATCTCTAAAATAGGGATAATATTACTTATTAAAACTTTACAAGGTTGTTCTGAGAATTAAATGACATAATATACATAAAGTGTTTTACACACTTTAAAGGGCTATGTAAATGTCCTTTTGTTATTAATTTATGACATATCTTTCTGACTTTTTAAAAGGAAGTATTGCACAGTGGACAGAAAGCTGACCTCTAAACATCACTTTTGATATATACTGGCTATGTGTGACCCTGAGCAAATTACTCTTAGTCCTATAAGCAACACTTATGACTATAGGTTGCAAAGAAGGTGCCAACCTGCATTAGAAAAGTGAGTTTCTTCACATGGGAATTCCCTATATCAATCCCCATCTTATCCACCATAATAACACAGTTACAACTAACATAGACTCAGGAAAAGTGATCTTGAGGATTTAGGTAAGCTTAAATTGAACTATGGTCATCCACACACAGGTCTAAAATATTCATCTCAAGGGTGGAGATAAACACATCATTAGACAATAATGAAGTCCCCTCTACACGTACCCCATGGGCCACAGATTAGCATTTAAATTGTGATGATAAATGAGTGTGATCAGGTATTTTTCCTTTTCATACAGGCTGCTATCCCATGAAGAAATGGCCCATAGGGAAGCAATTTTCTCAATTCAGCTTTCCAATGGCCAAAACTTTGGCAGAACCTTTATCAATCCTGCAGTTTGGATAACCTAAAATTAAATCAGCCAATGACTAAAGAGAGAATCCAAAGTTCAGAATGTTGTCAAAATTGGTTCCAGAGATTTGTATGCACATTAGTAAGTGGAATAAAACATTAAAATTTATTAGATGTCAATATGTAGTAAAAGTTATAGAAATAATCATACCCTTTGACCTAATTATTCCATTGTTAGGAACATATGTGAACACTGTTACTAGGAAGAACAACACACAAAAAAAGAGTTCACCACTCATAAATTTTTGTAGCAGTATTATGTGTAATTGCCAAAAATTGGAAACAACCTAAGGATCTGACAGTATGGGAATGATTAAAAGATTATAGTACTTCAAGTTATAGGGTACTATCATACAATTAAGACCAAAAAAGGATAAGGAATACAAGGAAATCTGAAAAGATCTTTATGAAATTATGGTAAGCTTGAAAAACAGGACTAGAAAAAAACACTAATTTTAATCATATATTTAAAAAGTAAGAATGAATGTACTAAGAATGCTGATGGAGACTTAGAGAAAGGGATTGAAAAGGTTTATGGTTCTTTATACATTGAAACTAATTAATTTAAATGTAAATAGTTATTAAATAAGGTTAGGATTTTGTATAGGTGTTTATAGAGGATTCATTCTTTGTAAAATAAAAGTTATTGATGCTCTTTTAAAAAAAACTGACATCAATTTCCAATTGTTCCTCATTCCCATAGAACCATCAATTGTTACAAAGCAGTACAGTCAAACATAGTAAATCAAAACACTGGTTATGTCTGGCAATGTATTCCTTATTGATTCCTATGTTCACTACCTCTCTAACATGAGCAGAGCCACATGTTTCATCAATCCTTTGAAGTTGCCATTGATCAATGCATTGCAGAATTCTTAAGTCTTTCAACATTGTTTTCCTTTACATTATCGTGGTCATTGTGTCAATTGTTCTCCTAGATCTGTTTACTTTGCTCTTCTTGTTAAATTTTCTATTAAATAAATTAGTTTTGTTAAAAGAATAGCACTAGAAAACAATTTGAAACTATACCCAGAAATTTATCTAACTATGTACGCCCTTTGACCCTGCTAAAACACTACTGGGCCTATGTTCCCCAAAGAAATCAAAGAAAGAGAAAAAAGATTACTATGTTCTAAAATATTCATAGCAACTCCTTTTGTAGTGAAAAATCAGAACATAAGGGGGTGTCTTCCTATTGGCAAAAGGCTAAATGAATTGTGTTATATGGCTGTAATGGAATACTATTATGCCATAAGAAATGATAAAATGGATTATTTCAGGGGAAATTAGGAAGATTTTTATAAGCTGAAACAGAGCAAAATGAGCAGAACTAGGTGAACAATTTAGACAGCAGTAACAACATTGTAGAGAAGAACAACTTTGAAAGATTTAAGAATTCTGATCAATGAAAGAATAAATCACAAGTCCAATAAAATGAAAATTTTAAAAATCACTTGCTGACAGAGAAGTGATTACCTTAAATGCAGAAAGAGACATATTTTCAGATATAGCTAATGTGGGTTTTGTTTTGCAAAATTATGGAGATATGTATTAGGGATTTGTTTCTCTGTATTTCTTTTTTTTGTTTGCTCAGTGGGAAAGAGAGCTAGCAGGAAGGACAAATTAATTACAAAATACTTGTTAATTGAAATTTTAAAAAGAATTAATTTTTTTTAAAAAAAGGATGGTACTAGGCCTGTGATTTCATTGGTATAGAGATCTCCCAGGTAAGGGAACTCCCTTTACCAAAGTAGGTTTGTACAGTACTTTCTTTTTTAAAAACAATATTTCATTTCCCCCAATTATATGAAAAAAGTATGTTTACATTTGTTTTGTTTAAGTTTTGAGTTCCAAATTCTATCCTGCTCTTCCTTGTCTCCCCCTCCCTGAGATGATAAGCAATCTGATAAAGGTTATACAAGTACAATTATGTAAAACATTTCCATATAAGTAATTTGTGGAGGAAAAGAAAGAAAGGAAGGAAGGAAGGAAGGAAGGAAGGAAGGAAGGAAGGAAGGAAGGAAGGAAGGAAGGAAGGAAGGAAGGAAGGAAGGAAGGAAGGAAGGAAGGAAGGAAGAAAAGAATGTGGAAATACCTTTAGCATGATTGTGATGTATAACCTATATCAGATTGCTTTCTGGCTTTGGGAGGGTGGAGGGAATGGTGATTGAGAGAAAAATTTGGAACTCAAAAAATATCTTTACATGTAACTGGAAATTGTTTTAAATAACATTAAATTTAAAAAAGAAAGAAGGAAGGAAGGAAGGAAGGAAGGAAGGAAGGAAGGAAGGATGAAAACAGCATACTTCAATCTGCATTCCAACCCAAGTAGTTCTTTGTCGGGAAATGGATAGCATTTTTCATCATGAGTCCTTAGGGATTGCTTACCATCTCAGGGAGGGGGAGAAGAGGAAGTTATTCACAGTTCTTCATCATACAATATTACTGTTACTGTGCACAATGTTCTCTTGGTTGTGCTCACTTCACTTTGCACCAGGTCAGGATACAGTGCTTTCTTCACAATTCATAGTCTTAGAGAGTTGCCTGAAGCACTATGGGCTCAGGGTCACATTTGAACCCAAGTTTCCTTGACTTCAAGGATAACTCTATCCACTATACCAAGCTGGCTACCAAGTTAGTCTTGTCAGAAAACTGACTCAGGATTCAGAGTGACATTTTGTTAAATGTACCAGGTAGCTCTAAAGTTGACCCTGAGGTCAGTATGGGCAATCCCTCTTTCCCTTTGCGAAAATGACTTTTTCAGATGGCTTCAATCTATAAAAGAGCTTAAAAACTTGTACATAGGGATATTTGTTCTTTATAAGTCAGATATTTTATAGATAGAACATGTTAAAACCTAAAGAAGAAGGTTTACTTTCCCATCTTGCCATCATAACAGGACAAGATTTTAATCAATGGAAAACCTTCTAGGATAGATACCTATAAGTGTCAGAAAACAAAACGGAACTTGATTTCAATTTGAAACTACATTTTATTCACACGTTTACCCTTTAGGATTTGGGTTTCTGAGGCTCCATCATTACTGTGTTATGTTACTAATATCTCTGGAGTCCATAGACTTATAGATTTAGGTGGAAAATAACTTAGAGGCCATCAAGTCTAAGCTCTAAAACAATATACTAGAAAAGAGCATAGAAAAAGAAAGAATACCAGTGTTGCCTCCATTATTCATTAATTACCTAGGTATTTACTAAACACCTATTACTTGTCAGGAATTTGTTCTAGGTACTGAGGATATGTCAATCAATCAACACTTATTAAGCACCTTCTAGAAAAGTAGAAAAGTATCTTCAATGAATTTACATTTTATTGGAAATCACCTGAAATAAGGAGAAAAGTGTTGTTTTTTTCAGAGAACAGGAATTTATTCATCTAAGGCTGAAATGTTTTATTTTTATTTGTAAGGGAAACAAAATATACATTTTCCTACCAGTAAACAGAAGCATAGTGAACATACAAACTTTTCTTTGCATTCAAGGTCACCAAGGTAAGACTGAATCTTTCCTCTGTACCAGGTTGCTGAGATAGGTGGAAGAATTCTTTGCCCCTTCACTAAATGTCCCCAACTTGATGCTTTTTTTTATTGGTATTTCTTCTATCTCTTCCCTTATGTAATCTCTAATCACTGACATAGACCAACCTTACCCATCATCTCTTAGGTTTCTCATCACCTGTCATAGCCGCTATTATATTCTATTTATGTCCACTGTTGCCTCTCATTGCTCTTTTTATTTTGTCTTGTTTCTATCTTATGCCTTTATTATACCTCTAACCCTCCACCTTTCTCTTGTGTTTCTGAAGTTTGTTTTGACAGCTTCTATAACTAAAGGCTTTCTCTCCTCACCTCTGCCTCCTGCATTCCCTGCTTCTTTCAAGGCTCAATTTAAATTGCACCTTCTTCAAGAGGATTTTCCCCTCTCATCCATTCTCTCTCTCTCTCTCTCTCTCTCTCTCTCTCTCTCTCTCTCTCTCTGTCTCTCTCTCTCTGTCTCTCTCTCTCCCTCCCTCTCTCTCTCTCTCCATTGTCTCCCTTCCCCTCCCACTCATAGAGTTCCTTTTCTCTACATTACCTTCTATTTATAAAGCCTTTATCTTATATGTACAATTTTTGCATATTTTTGGTATCCCCAGAACTTAGCACAGTGCCTGGCACATATAGTAAGAGCATAACAAATGCTTGTTTACTTCTCTGGCCTTCAGAATTGATAAATCACATTGTTCTCTAAAGCTTAAGAGCCTTAGGTCCTCAGTTGTTTTTATCACTACTTTCATTTGAAACTTTATTTTTGCTTTTTTTTTTCCAGGCTTGCAGCTGTACAGCTATTTGGGTTGGTTAAGGTTGCTAGATGATATCTTGTAGTTGTTGAACTGAGGCATTCATGAATAATTACTTTACTTGTTGTTATTAAAATGGATTTATATTTTTCAGAAACTGTTTACAAGGAATATTTCTTTTAGATAGAGACTTATAGTAATGATAATAATAATAATAATAAAATAACTTTTTATAGCACTTACTATATGCCAGAAATTGCTCTAAGATCCACTATTTTATCATTCCAGGAAGACTTCTGTATACCAGTGACCTACTATATACATAAAATAATCAGGAAGGAGTTGTTTGTTTGATTTTCCAGACTATAAAAAAATCCTTGTGTGGGAATTCCATCTACCTATAATGCCTGTAGTCTTAGGAAGGGGTAATTATATAACATTTAATCACTATCAGCAAAGAAGAGGATGTTTTGTTTGTGTGCAGATCTATAGCATTCCCACAAACTGTCTCTTGCTCTGGTTTACATCACGGCCAAATCTACATCCTGTCACTTTCCCCATTTATTTCTTTGTCCAGCCGTTTTCTGTCTTAAATGGGATGAGCTGTAGTAATGCTCTGTAGGTTTATCTAACTCTAAAAGCCTGCTTGCTGGGGGAGTGGTGGGGGGAGGAGGAGGAGGGATAACTGTATTCCTGTACTATCAAAAACAGATGTGCTGGGTTAGAGAAGGTAAAAAAAAGAAAAACATTCAACCATGTTGGCAGGGTAGAATTTTTGCCTGCTAAGTAAACCCAGACTCCTTTAAGAGGGAGTTTAAAGGAGTTATGCCTCTGGGCTTATCTTCCATCTGATCAGGACACTTCTAGATTTGGCTAAAACCACAGCTAGATTCTCTTCAGACTCGGACAATTTGCAAATCAACCAAGCATCTCATTTGCCACATTCTCTTTTCTGCTCTTGGCCCAGTGGGGGTGGTGCAGGAAGCCAATACAATGTCTTATCAAGTGAAGCTGTATGCCAAGCCAGAGTCCTGTCCGAAAATATTGCTTTTGCTCCCTCCAGATTAAACTGGTTCAAAACTGCTTATCCTCAAAATACATCAGCCCAAAGAGTCTGGCACCTCTTGAAGTTTGAAGGGAAATAGTTTTAACTCAAATAAAAGGGAGTATTTCTTTACACAGCATTTGTATATTATAAATTCTTATCAGTCCAGGAGATAGTTCAGGCTGACATTAGAAATAGGTTCAAAAAGGACTTTGGCATATTTCTAGGTTGCAGATCTATAACAGGCTATTGGGTAGAAATGGGAATATTTGGGATACAGTCTTAACTTTTTGAAGTCAGTATCACAAAGGGCAACTTCTTATGCCCTCCCCAAAGGGATCATTAACTTACCTCCATGTTCCAATAATTCATTCATTCATTCAATAATGATAGAGTGCATAATAGGTGCAAGGCTCAGGACATAGAAAGATAAAAACCAGCCCAGACCCTGCCCTCAGGGAACTTCAGTACTGTAGGTCAGAGGAATCATACTGCTCACAGGCATATCCAGCTGATAACACTCTTGAGTGAGGCAAAACCAGATTAAAATGTAGTTTCAATGTATTAATTTTTTAAAAAAGAAATATATAAACATGTGTGCTTTTCTGCTTTAATATGTAGCCCACAG
This sequence comes from Dromiciops gliroides, assembly GCF_019393635.1. Taxonomy (NCBI): domain Eukaryota; kingdom Metazoa; phylum Chordata; class Mammalia; order Microbiotheria; family Microbiotheriidae; genus Dromiciops; species Dromiciops gliroides. The sequence goes on from NC_057861.1 coordinate 399,587,478, forward strand.
GCATCCTTATGCACAGTTTAGTGGTTCCCATCTCTATTTGAGTTTGACACCAATGTACTGGAGTATAAGACCTCTATGCATGATTCCAGGTAGAAGAAAATAGGGGCAAAACAAGTGATTCAGCCAAAGAATTCTAGGGAAATGTCAGTAGAGAAATAAGGTTTAAATAAAAGAGTGGGCGATGGGGTAAGACTTCAGGGAAGACCTCCTATAGGAGGAGACACCTGAGTCACCTTGCAGGAAGAGAAAAATTTCAACAGGCAGAGATGAGGGGAAAATTTATTCCAAATGTGGGGTCAGCGTGAGGGTGTGCATAGTGGGAAGAGAATGTAGGACAACATCCAGGAACCACGACTAGTGTGGTTTGGCTGGAACACAGAGAATGTGAAAGGAAAAAAATATCAAATAAAGCTGAAGGAATAAGTTGAAGTCAGATTAGGGAGAGTCTTAACTATCAGGGCACCATGAATGTTTTGTTTTTTAAATTTTGATAACTGTTCCCCAGTTGATAAATGACCAAAGGATATGAACAGGTAGTTTTCAGAAGAAGAAATCATAACTATCTACAGACCTAAGGAAAAAATGCTCTAAATCACTATTGATTAGAAAAATGTAATTTAAAACAGCTTTGAGGTACCACCTCACACGTATCAGATTGGCTAATATGACAGAAAAGGAAGTGAAAAGTGTTGGAGGGGAGATAAAAAATTGGAACACTAATGCAATGTTAGTAGAATTGTGAACTGATTCAACCATTGTGAAGAGCAATTTCAAACCGTGCCCAAAGGGTATCAAGTTGTGCATACCCTTTGACCCAGCAATATGACTATTATGTCTATATACCAAAGATCAAAAAAAAAAAAAGAAAGGACCTATATATACAAAAATATTGATAACATCTCTTTTTGTGGTGGAAAAGAATTGGAAATTATAGGATTGCCCATCCATTGGGGAATAGCTATTGTATTTGCACAATAGACAAGAAGTTGCATCCCACATACAAAATGAGGTCCATGGGAACTGGACCTGAAATTTCAAGATCGTCTCCCATAACACAAAGGTGTTAGGGGGACTGTAGAAAATTAGAACTAGAGGAAAGTTTAGTTACATACCCAAGCTAACCTCTCATTTGACAGATGAGGAAATTCAAACCCAAGGAGGGAAGGGACCCTTCTAAGGTCACACAGATGGAGCTGGAGCAGCAGGCCTGGGATTCAATCCAAGACCTGATTTCAAATTTCTTTCACTTTCTATTACATTACAAGGGGTAGAAGCCGACTTGGAAAAGTGCTGGTCAGGGAAAGGGAGAATGGGAAGAATAGAGAGGAATCCCCTCAGATATAATGGGGAAAAAATCCCAAAGGGGCTCTCTCCTCAACCCCCTCTCAACTGCCCCTATCATTTTCACTCAGTTAACCTTGACTCTTCTGGTGACCTCAGCTTAGCTCTGCATATTTCTAGGGTGTCAGAAAAGCATTGGGAATTGATTGAGCAAAAAATAAACAAAACCCCCCAAAGTCAGAAGGTCAGTGCTACTTTGTCACATAAGCTAATGAACTTAAATGGCAGTAAAATACTAAATCATTCCTTGAGATACTTACTGCAGGGTTGACCCCATCCCATCCCAAACATGTAATATACAACCCCTCTTGTCAGAGGCTATAGATCAAATTTGTCTTGGGTTCAAAGGTTTCTTTTAATAGCTTTTTCCAAGGCCAAGTGGAGCAGAAGGTGGTTGGAGAGTGAAGGCCCCCTATCTGTCTGTCTCTGAGCAGAAAATAGAGGGATGACAAATTCATCTGGAGATGGTAAATCCATATTTACAGACTATGCTAAATACATGTGTACCTGAGATTAAGTCTTATATCCAGAGCTGACCCCTCATCACTATTGATGTTCAAATGTTTGCACTTGTCAGGTGTCTTTCCCATATCCCTCTCCCATGGTTAACCTTGGCTCCTTTGTTGACTCAATTACATACTTTCTGCTGTATCAGGAGAAGGTTAGGAATTTATAAAGCAAAGATAAACAAACCTCCTGACCATGGGCACCAGAATGAGATTCTATTGCCTGCTGGGAATTATGATTCCAAATCAAGATAGCAGTAATGGATGGGGGTGGTGGGGTAGAGGGAGCTAGAAATAGGGGAGGTCCATTGGCATGCTCACTGGGCCCTTTTGGGGAGGATCTTTAGGAAAGCAAATTTTGCAGAGGTAATCCTGACCTGGATCTGGATTGTGAGTAGAGAGCTAGCTTTAAAGTATTAGCCCATTTCTATGTTGGATATTTCCATTCTTTATGGTTCTTTTTCTAGTAACTGATTAAGTAGATACCAACAGAACATTAAGTTACTTAAACAAAAGTAATTTATGAAGAAAATAAGGTGGTAATAGGGGAGATAAACTAGATATGTAATAGTCCCCATGAATTTTTTATATATTGCATGTATGTTCAATGTTTTAGATGAGCTCCTTGTAGTGTGTTTTCTGACAGTAGAAAGAATTAGCCATCTGCCTGCTGGTGGTAAAAGTTAATGAAGTTGGGTATAAGGATATGGATTCTGAGCCCTCTGAGTCTTCCAAATCTTAGTGGTTATAAAATCATGTCATCTGGTTTTTCACCCTTTGGTGATGAGTCTTTTCAAACTTGTATAGACTGGTCCTCAGATATTAGCTTTATCATCTATCACTTGCCATTCCTGGGGCCATATTCAATGCCTTTACAACTTAGTAGGGCTCAACAGAACTTGTACTTCATGGAAAGAACTTTCATTTAGCAATTGAGCCCATGAAAGTTAAGAGAACCCTGACTTTGGAGTCCTATATTATTTTTCCTGGGTTCAGTTTTGTTATTTTGAGCAATCAGTTATGAAGATCATGATGTGCCCCCTTATAAAGGTCAAGACTCTTCATTACCAGTCCATGTCAATGGAAATGGAATCCAATACAAATAAAGGAAATGTCAATCCAATACAAATAAAGCATTTAGTCAGTAGATATATGCACCATAAAGAGGAAATTAAATAGTAAAATCATTCCTATATTCAATGGGTACAGTTTCCAATACCATCCAAGGTGATAAGATAGAAACCCTCCAGAGTAAACCTCTAAGGGGGTAGAGAAACTGTTCTTTTGAAAGGGCATGCAGATGGCTATCTGCTCAAGTTTCCCAGATGAATTCTGGGCCATCATGATTCTAATGGGATTCCTGGGTTTATGGCCATCGCAGTAATTTCATTACTTGCAATTCCCCTTCTTTTTCCTTGCCCCAGGAAGATCCTGAAGTTTGTTTCTCTATATCTGATTGCACTTTTCCCTGTGTGGCCCCTGTCTCTTTTCTACCTCTCCCAAGTTTACACTACTGCTTGATATGGTCTCCTCCTTCTACAAAAGACTCCTCAGGAGGGAGTCTCAGGTTCTGGAGTTTTCTCTAGTCAATAATAGTAGCTTCCTTTGTCTTTTCACCCTGGGCATATAAGAATCCCCATCCCTATTAAAGTCAAGAACCCAGGATCAACCGTACATTATGTTGAGACTCTAGAAAAGAGCTCTGCTGAGAGCTATTTAATATACAGTTAAAAAAGAAAAACAACACCAGATCCTTAGGAATTTATTTTTAAATCTAAATATGTACAAACTTGCATGTAAACTCAACTTCAAGATGAGTTATTCCATGTGTCTCCTCCATGAAAGAAAAAATTGAAATGACCAGAATAACTTTTCTGCCCATTGGCTCTTCCATCCCCCTGATGCTTTCTGTGAGTTGGCATGAGTGGAACATGGGGTGGGGTGCATCAGGGGTAGGGGGGAATCTCTCTTGCTGAGTTTCTTAGTTTAGGACCCATTTAAGAGTTATAGGTTTCCATTTATGGAAATGTTGAGCAGTCATGTCACACATTTCATTTTGTAAATGTCAAATTCCCAGCATCCAGAAGAAGATAATTTGACAGATGGAGAAAATTGGACAAGAAGAATTTTTGTTTGCTTTGGTTTTTGGTCACAGCCTTGGTGGAAATCAGCAACAGGAGAGCCTTGAGTTCTGCAGCGTTCTTTATACCTAGTCATGGACTTTAAACCCAAGATGCAGTTTGTTGTGCCAAGTCAATTATACCCAGTAAAGCTCTTGATTCTACTTGGGCAAATTGCTTCACCTTCCTGAGGCTTAGTTTTCTCGTCTGTAAAATGAAGCAGTTGGAGGAGATTGTCTCAAAGGTTCTTCCATCTTTACATCTATGATTCTATGAATGCATGAGGCACATGGTGTCTTTATTTCCCTTGGAGATTGATGAATACTCCTCTCTTCCCACTCAACCCTCCCTAGTCCAGCTCTATTGGAAGCTCTTATAGGGCAATTAGAAAGAGGGCTCTGGTGGTAGTGCCAGTAACAAAGGGAGATTCTGAGATAGAGCTGAGACACTTGAGTAGCTTGGAAGGTGGACAGATTTCATGACTTCCAAAAGGAAGTTGGTACCTCAGGAACGGTCGAGGGGAAAAGACAGTAGAAGTTCAATTCAGTGGTTCAGATGCCCACATGGAATGTTTTCAATGGGTCTCATGGCAGGGGATAAATCAATAAGGAAGCAGGGAGGGCAGGTGAGACTCCTTGAGGAAAATTCAAGAACATCATTTCACTTGGAGGAAGGATACCTCCAATTCTAACTGCTGAGATGGCTCCCATTATTGGAATGGGGGAGAGAAGAATAGAGACCTTTGTGAGAATGAGCTCTCGGGGCAGCTAGGTGACACAGTGGATAGAGCACTGGCTCTGGAGTCAGGAGTACCTGAGTTCAAATCCGGCCTCAGACACTTAACACTTACTAGCTGTGTGACCCTGGGCAAGTCACTTAACCCCAATTGCCTCACTAAAAACAAAACAAAACAAAACAAAACAAAAAAAACAAAGTGAGCTCTCAGGTGGCAACCGCCTCATCAGTTTAACAAAGAACTGACTGGGGGCAGCTAGGTGGTGCAGTGGATAGAGCACCGGCCCTGGAGTCAGGAGTACCTGAGTTCAAATCCGGCCTCAGACACTTAACACTTACTAGATGTGTGACCCTGGGCAAGTCACTTAACCCCCATTGCCTCACTAAAAAAAAAAAAAAAAGAACTGACTGCCTCTAAAGTGAATAAATAAAATTATTCTAAACAGAATAAAGAATCTAGAGCAACTCCTCAGGATGCCATTCCTCAACAGGAGGGTATGCTTTCTGAGCAATTTGAGTAGATTGCAACAGAGGGTCTAGAAGAGGGATAGGGAAGGAATAAAATATCACTGGTAATACTAGGCCTGATATTATACCTCTATAATTCCCTAGTTTATTTGTTATTCCTGGGCAGTCATACTGGTAAATTATTGGGGTATTTTGTCACGCCCCAGACAAATAAAGTATAATCCCTTAAGAATGGATATCTAACCCTATTATAGATAGGAAGAACACCAGGGCTTATCTATGGTTTTAATCATCCTGAATATGGGAATCAATTATAGTGATTCTCCCACCACCTAGGAAAAAAGATAAACTCATACAACCAGCATATCAGAGATACCTCCAGGGCATCAGAAAGGTCTTATCAACACAGATTTCTCTAAATCCTTGTGCACTGTAAACCATGAGTAGCCACAGCAAACAAGATTCCCAAGGGAAAATGCAGGCATACTTTACCTTTCCACAGGTCAGCATATGAGGAAAGACATACTTGTTCACTTTTATCTGTTTTTCTGTGGCCCCATTTGGTGTTTTCTTGGCAAAGATACTGGAGTTATCCACCATTTCCTTCTCCAGCTCATTTTGCAGATGATGAAACTGAGGCAAACAGGATTAAGTGACTTGTCCAGGGTCACACAGCTAGTGAGTGTTTAAGACCAGATTTGAACTCAAGAAGATGCCACCTAGCTGCCTGGAGAAAATATTTTTTAAATTAATTTATTATTTTTAATAGTATTTTATATTTCATTTTTCCAGTTACATGTAAATATAGTTTTCAACACTCATTTTTGTAAGATTTTGAGCTCAAAATTTTTCTGTCTCCCTCCCTTCCCTACCCCCTCCCCAAGACAGCAAGTAATCTGTTATAGGTTATAGAGTACAATCATGTTGAACATATTTCCACATTAGTCATGTTGTAAGAGAAGAATCAGAATAAAGGGAAAAACCACAAGAAAGAAACAAACAAACAAAAACAACAATGAAACTTAAAATAGTATGTGTTGATCTACATTCAGATTCCATAGTTCTTTTTCTTGATGTGGAGAGCATTTTCCATCATGAGTCTTTTGGAATTGTCTTGGATCATTGTACTTCTGAGAAGAGCTGTTTATCACAGTTGATCATCCCCCAATGCTGCTGTTACTGTGCAGAATGTTCTCCTGATTCTTCTCACTTCACTCAGCATCAGTTCATGTAAGTATTTCCACCTGCTCATCATTTCTTATACCACAATAGTATTCCATTACATTCATATGCCACAACTTGTTCAGTCATTTCCTAATTGATGGGCATCCCCTCATTTTCTAATTCTTTGCCACCCTATAAATATTTTTGTACATGTGGGCCCTTTTCCCTTTTTTATGATCTCTTTGGGATACAGACCTAGTAGGGGTATTGCTGGGTCAAAAAGGTATGCACAGTTTGATAGCCCTTTGGGAAAAGTTCCAAATTGCTCATAGATCCAAATTGTTGAATCAGTTCACAACTCCACCAACAATGCATTAGTGTTCCAATTTTCCAACATTTTCTCCAACACTTATCATTTTCCTTTTTTTCATATTAGCCAATCTGATAGATGTGTTTTAATTTGTATTTCTCTAATCAATAGTGATTTAGAATATTTTTTGTGTGACTATAGATAGATTTAATTTCTTCATCTGAAAACTTCCTATTCATATCCTTTGGCCATTTCTCAACTGGGGAATGACTTGTATTCTTAGAGATTTTATTCAGTTCTCTATATATTTGAGAAATGAGGCTCTTATCAGAAACATTGGCTATAAAAATTGTTTCCCAGATTTCTGGGTTCCTTGGTTGCATTGGTTTTGTTTGTACAAAACCTTTTTAATTTTATTAAATTGTCCATTTTACAATTCATAATGTTCTCTATCTCAACTTTTGTCATAAATTCTTCCCCTCTCTGTAGATCTGACAGGTAAACTATTATTTCTTCCTCTAATTTGCCTATGGTATCACCCTTTATGTCTAAATCATGTACCCATTTTGATCTTCTTTTGGCATATAGAGTAAGATGTTGGCTTATGCCTAGTTTTCCCAGCAGTTTTTGTCAAATAGTGAGTTCTTATCCCAGAAATTGGAGTCTTTGGGTTTATCAAATAGTAGATTGTTGTAGTTATTTACTACTGTATCTTTTGTTCCTAACCTTTTCTACTGATCCACCTCTCTATTTCTCAGCCAGTACTAAATAGTTTTGATGTTTGCTGTTTTATAATATAGTTTTAGATCTGGTATGGCCAGGCTACCTTCCTTTACATTTTTTTTCATTAATTCCCTTGACATTGATGACATTTTGTCCTTCCAGGTGAACTTTGCTATTTTTCTAGCTGTATAAAATAATTTTTCATTCTTGGGAAAATATATTAAATAAATCTTAAGTTTAACTGTTTTATATAGTCTTCCGTAAAGTGTATTGACAGGTCCCATCCAGAAAGGTGATTAATCTACAAAACTAGTATTAAATATAGGATGTCTATTTATTTCCTCTACCACAAAGAAATACTTAACACAAAAGACTTATGAGGGAATATTGACAAATACCTAAAACATGAAAGAGTGACCTATAACATAGGTCTCATAGCAGCCCCTAAAAAGATACAGAGAGAGCAACTGGTGGCACAGTGGATAAAGCACCAGCCCAGGATTCAGGAGGACCTGAGTTCAAATGCAGCCTCAGACACTTGACACTTACTAGCTGTGTGACTGTGGCCTTGGGCAAGTCACTTAACCCTCATTGCCCCTCACAAAAAAAAAAAAATACAGAGAACACATGAGGTACTCAAAGGACCCAAAGAAGTCCATTTCCTATTATTATGTTCTCCTGGGAGATAGGAAAGACTCCTAAGAGATTTATGAGACTGCTAACATATATCACATTCACTTTAAATCTGTCCTATTTGAGCAAATCACATAATCTTCTGGACAGCCTGGCACAGATGGTTTATGCTCCTTGTGGTAGACATCTCCTCCTCTGGGAAGGGTAAAGTTGAAAGGAGTATCTCTTGCCAGGAAGCCAATACCCAGTTTAAGAATTCCTGAACTATTCACTATTCAGTCACCTGTGATCAGTGAAAGAATCAAAGCAGAAGCTGGGACAATATCTAGTTTCAGGCTCATCTAAACAAGTTCATGTACTCACTGCTTTGTGCATATACAGACTGCTGCTATAAGGGTTGAGATGGAAATGAGAGAAACTTTCACCTCCTCTTGATGGGAATTCAAGGGAAATATTAGCAAGAGGCCAGAATTCTTGTGTCTGGAAGTTGCCAGAATGCATGCTCTGTACTCCTCCCATCATGGACACCAAAGAATCAATAAGGGTTTGCCACATTATCTGAAAGTATAATTCCTAAACTTTCAGCTAGATCATATGGCTTTCTGAATTGATCCAGTATACAAGACCATTCCTAGGAATGCTTTATGAGATGGTCCCTGGAGGCCTCAGACTTTTAGATTACCTCCCCCTTTACATAGTTGTCATCCCAGGGCCTAGGACAATACATTACACAGAGTCGGTATTTAATAAATGCTTGTTGAGTTGCTTAATTGACTTCTGTGATCTCATTGATATAGGGAATCCCTGAAATAGTACAAACTACTTTTTCTTATCCTGTGAATTTTTAGGTCATAGCCTCTTATTGTTGCTTGTCCTTCTTCATGAAAAGGATCATGACAGATGTCATGACTTGCAATGAATTAGATTTAAGTGAGGGAGGGCTGTGCAAGGTCCATTCCCCAAGGAGGCATGGGGTCAGTGAGGAGCCCAAGGTTCATCTCTACATAACAACACAACTTCCAAGCCCAAATGAATAATAGCCTATCTGTTTCAAACAATGCACATTTGATGCAACAAAAACTCAGTTCAATTGAATTTCATAGTTTTAGTGTTTAGGGGTAAGAAAATTTGATCCATCTTCAACTGGTCAGCTTCTTTTTTACCCCCTGGTCTACTTAATGATTTACCTTTTTCCCCATGAAATATTTTCTCCTGTAAGTAATTCTTCACTCCTCCATTAAAATGCAGACTTCTTGAGGACAGGGACTGTTGTTTCTTTGTATCCCTAGCATGTTTGGTATATAGTCAGTTCTTCATAAATCGTTATGAATTGATGGATTGAATGAATGAATGATCGGGGGCAGCTAGGTGGCACAGTGGATAAAGCACCAGCCCTGGATTCAGGAGGACCTGAGTTCAAATCCAGCCTCATACACTTGACATTTATTAGCTGTGTGACCCTGGGCAAGTCACTTACCCTCATTGCCACACCCCCCAAAAATGAATGAATGATCAAAAATCTATTCTGATTCTGTAAGATAGATGGACATAGGGAAGCATTTTTTGTCTTAATATATATATTTGGACAATTGACAAGCCTGGGTAGTTTTCAGATTTATTTTTTTTTCCTCACCTTCATGGAACTTGTGAATAGTTTGAAGCAGCTTGTAGGCTCAGTGCTACAAACACAGGCCTGGGAGGAGGAAAGGTTTAACTGAAACTTCTTCCCTGTCCCCAAACCCTTGTGCCCAAGGGCTGGATCAGAGTGCTTCAGGGCTGCCCTTTTCCTGGACGGCCTAATTCTAGAGTCTGCTGGTTCCTTTGTATTTAAAAAAGAAAAAGGTGGGGGGGGGTGGAATGGAGTGAAAATTTGAGACCAGCCTCCTAATGGGACTGCTAGCAGTTCTCTAATTACTCAGCATTGCAGGCTGAAGGTCACCCAACTCTCCTGGCAGGGAATGAAACTCAGACCTCCCATGGCATTGCTGGGGCAGCTGAAAAAGAGCCCCCATTCATGGCCGATTACATGTTCCAAACTCACTGTGGCAGTGAAGCCTACCTGTCAGCCTCGTGGCAGGCTGATTAGGTTAATTAAGGTCTTGTCTACAAGTATAGTAATTAGAGTTGTCAGCTGCTTAGGGGATATGAGGCAAGTAGCAGAGGGGTTTGGAAATGCCTGTAGGACCAGAAAGCTAACAGGCCCAGGCTTCATTCTGTGTCCCCCTCCTCCATGGCAGAATGATTCCGAAATAACAGACTGGAAAAACAAAACCCGGCACCAGCATCCCCCCTTATATGTTCTGCTGGGGTTGTTTTCTACTTAAAACATTAATCATCCCTATGGAGGGGCTGGATCAGACAGACTGTGGGCAGGGCAGTGGCATGGGGGCATTCTCAGAAATCTTGCTTGCTCTTTTCATAGAGAGAGAGAGTGTACGTTTGTGAGTGTATATGTATACATACATATATGTGGTGTGCATACATATACAACCATGTGTGTGTACATATATATATATATATATATATATATATATATATATATATATATATATATAAAGTATTTTGCTAACCTTAAAGTACCACATAAGGGCAGCTAGGTGGCACAGTGGGTAAAGCACCAGCCCTGAAGTCAGGAGTACCTGAGTTCAAATCTGGCCTCAGACAATTAATACTTACTGGCTGTGTGACCCTGGGCAAGTCACTTAACCCCAATTGCCTCACACACAAACACACGCACACGCACACGCACACGAACACACACAAAGCACCACATAAGCTACAGTTATTATTAAGACAGTCTAAATACAAGAGCCAGACATTGGGAATGAGAAAGTCAAAAACCCATGAAGCTTGGTTAGTCTTATTAGAAACAAGAAGTTGAATGACATGGACAACTTTTCTTATATGTGATGCCACTTTTGTATAAATTATGGAGAATATTAGAACCTTTTTTGCTTGCTATTGCTTCATACCTTTCTTGGGGTTTACAGCTAATAAAGGGGGCACCTGGGTGGCACAGTGGATAGAGCACGGGCCCTGGAGTCAGGAGGACCCGAGTTCAAATAGGACCTCAGACACGTAACATTTACTAGCTGTGTGACCCTAGGCAAGTCACTTAACCCCAATTGCCCCACCAAAAAAAAACAATTATAAACTACAGCTAATAAAGACCTTAGGGATTATATAGTCTTTATCCATTTTACAGATAAGAAAACACATCTAGAGAATTTGAGTAGCTTCTCCAAGGACACACAGATAGTATGCAGCTGAGCCAATATTTGAACCTTTCTCCTGACTCCAAGTCACTGTATTAACTTCTTCTGATCAAGTGGTGGAGTGGATAGCACTGGAACAAGGAACATAGATTCCATTCAATTCACTGTGTGCATGCCACTGGGCTGGGTACTGGGCGAGAGAAATAACAGTTGAGATACAGTCATGGAGCATGCAGTCTATTAAGGAGTATTCATTATGTAATGGTTATTAAATACTAAATAAGGATTGATTGAATGAATGAATCTTGATGTGATGAAGACATGGAAATGTATGCCAGAGTGTGCAGTTAGAATGAGAGAATTTCACATCAAAGTCATTTAAAGTAGACATACAGTGCCTGGGGACGCTTCTGTCACCTGGGAATCATAAATAGCAGTGAACCCAGTTCAAAGCTGAAATTGCCCATTTAAACTGTCAGTCAAAAGAAAAGAATGGAAATATTAGGCTGAAGAAAAAAAGCAAAGGGGGAAAATGGAAAAGAAAATATTTAAATTTGTTGAGGCAATAGGTGGACAATACAGTTTCCATCTTCATTTCATGATTATGAGGGAGTGTCTCACAACCTTTGACTGCTGGGGTCCTGTAGCCTCTAATAGAGGTACATCTGAGTAAGAAGGAAAAGCATCCAGGGCATTGTCAAGGGCAGGTCATTGACTCTGACAAAGTCGTCATTGCTCAATGACCTAAAATCCAAGATCATTTCTCCCCAGTCCTTAGGGACACACACACACACACACACACACACACACACACACACACACACACACACACACACACACACACACAGAGCACAGAATAGAGGGACAAATAGAGAAAGGCAGCAGGGAAAACAATCCTGTTGTCCTGAAGTTACAAGGCTAATCATCTCTGCAACTGCACTATATTGGACCAGCTGATAACAAAATCAGCCAAGGGATCTGGCTCTTCCTTGCATATCAACCAGCTGCCATCTCTTATTTATCACAACTGGTCTTTGTTTATACCACTTTCCTTTATTATACACTTCTTTTATTAATTGGGAAAAAAGAAGCAAACATGGCAGAATCCTGGATTTATGAATATAGAATGAACCTAGACATTTATAGCCCCATACTCCTTATGCAGGGGTTATTAACCCGGGGACCATGAAACAGTTGTTGTTTTTTTAATTTTTTTTTTGGTGAGGCAATTGGGGTTGTGACTTTCCCAGGGCCACACAGCTAGTAAGTGTTAAGTGTTAAGTGTCTGAGGCTGGATTTGAACTCAGGTCATCCTGATTCCAGGGCCAGTGCTCTATCCACTGCACCACCTAGCTGCCCCTTTTTAATATTCTGACAATTGGATTTCTATGTAATTGGTTTCTTTCATATTCCTCTACACTTTATTTTATGCATTTGAAAACATTATTCCTAGAAGGGGTCAAAAAACTTCACCAGACTTTCAAAGGGGTCCATAACATGAAAAAAGCTACAAATCTCTTCCCTAGGGCAGGGGAGGTAAATGATGGAGGAAGAAAATTTGAAACTCAATTTTTTCTAAATGAATGTTAAAAATGACTTTACATGTAATTGGGGGAGATTTTTTTTTGTAGGGCAATGAGGGTTAAGTGACTTGCCTAGGGTCACACAGCTAGTAACAAATGTCTGAGGCCAGATTTCAACTCAGAACCTCTGAATCCAGGGCCAGTGATTTATCTGGGAATATTATTTTTTAAAAGGAATCTCTTCCTTATATAATACTTTTAAAAATTCCCCTTACATATACACTAATAAATTAATGGAAGTTTTACTTAACAACTTAAACACAAAAATTTTAGATATTGATTGAATATAGAATCCTATAGTATGTTTTTATTGAGCTAATAAGATAGTACGAATAAGTTTGTTAACTGACTCCATTTTGTTTGAAGTCTTCACTATTTGATTGAATTGTTCTGAATATGTTGTTTTTCCAGAAGTTGTTTTCCAATAATGAAATAGGCACTTTTATGATATGATCTTAGCACAGTGTAAGAGTAAGTTTTATAAATGCTTGTTGGGGCAGCTAGGTGGCACAGTGGATAAAGCTCCGGCCCTGGATTCAGGAGTACCTGAGTTCAAATCCGGCCTCAGACACTTGACACTTACTAGCTGTGTGACCCTGGGCAAGTCACTTAACCCCCATTGCCCTGCCAAAAAAAAATTAATAAATAAAAATAAAAATAAATGCTTGTTGACTTGACTTGGATGGGGCTTGGACAGTGCAATAAGTCAAAAGGCATCTTTGTTCTGTTTTATTTTGCCATCTCCAAGACTCATAAAGGCTTACTTATAGCTGAGCTTTACTCTGGATGACCCCCCTTTTCCTGTTTGTTTGTTGTTTTTTTTTCCTGGAAACTTCTTATGCAATCAGATCTTGCCAGCTGGCCAATCAAAAGAAGCTACCCCCACCCATATGGTAGGGGATAGAAGACATACCATGTTAAGAAAACTGGGCATGCCCAGAAAAGGCTGGGTTACATGAAATTTAACAGGATTCTAATAAAATTAATCTATCTTCTTCTGAACATTTTGTTTTTATTTGTTTGTTTTTTAATGTTTTATTCATACTCTTTGCTTTCTTTTTTGTTTTCACATTTCTATCATTACCAGTTAACACATACTTCACATCCCTAAGTGAAAGCCCTCCCTTGGAATAAACAATTCTGAATAGGGAGAGCATTTTTAACTAAGTGTATTCTTGAATCCAGTTTGATTTTCACTCAATCCTTTGGGCTTGGCTTAGGTCTACTCCTCAACTGTAGAAAGATTCCCAAACTATATTATGAAGAAGGCAGCTAAGATATGTTAAGGGCTAAAATTCTTGCTAGTCTGTCTAAAATATCTAATGAGTGGTCGCCAATCAATTACAAGCTTTAGCAAGAGTTAGACTTTTAAGCATTTATTAAGGAGAATAAGAATTTGGTAAAGAGAGAAAGGCCTAGATTCCTATCTATTAAAGGGAGAGCACATTTCTAGCTCCCTTCTCCGCCAGCGTCCTCAGGAAAGAGAGCCAGACCGAGCGCCAGTCTCTTCCTTCCTCCTCCCACTAGTCTGCGTCACTTCCTCCCCGCCAAAGAAAAGACTCCTGGTCTTGCCCTCAAAGACCTTCGCTTCATGGGCAGAACTCTTCTACAGTAAGTATCCAGCAGGTGGCGTCATTCCAATCGTTACAGTCCCCCCTGTTGTTCCTCAAGAAACAAAATGTTTCCTTGACGGAACAGTAAAAACAATATAATAACTATTGCTAACTAATAATATGTGAACAACAATATAGAAAAGGAAGAGAGGAAAGTTTTGTCCAGAGGGGCGATTTTTTGTCCTCATGAACCGACGCTTTGACATTAGTCTTGCAAAGGGAGGGCCTCTGCAGAGAATACATGTTACAGATGGTGTATATTATAACAGAAAGAGAAAAAACCAATAACAACAACAAATCAAAACTGTTCATTTAAAGTCTCTGAAAGTCTTTTCTCAGATGTCCTCTAGGTGTAGTCGTGGAATGGAAGTCTTTTCAGGGGTTGATGTGTGGATGCTGGTAATCAGCCAGGAAAATTTCCTACAAAATCGAGCTTAACACAACTTTAAAATAGCTTTGTCAATAATCAAATCAAACAATGAAAGTTCTCAAAAACATGTCTAAGGGAATTCATAATCTTAGTTGTTACACATGAAACATATAATAAAACAAAAATTGAACCATTCTTTACAATTATATTATTATTATAGTCCCCCTTTATGGAGGGTAATTGAGAAGACAATTGCTGCGATATTAATTTTTAAAAATAATTTTTATCTTTGTTTCATCACTTTTTGCATCATCTGCCTAATTATCCTCATGCCATTATGAGAAATTAGAAAATCTAATATAATTGGTAACAGGTGTCAAGGCCAAATTCAACACTGTATTTATCATGACACCTGAGATAATTATGGGGGTTACCATAAAAGAACAGAGAAATGATGGGATATGAGCATTCCCACACTTGAGCAATATGTACTGCCCATACAGTATCTCAGGCTTAAAATAGGTGGATGGAATATATGTCCATGCCACCGAACATATTGGAAGAAACTGAGTCAGACTTAATCAGATGCATGGGATTGAGATGTCCATGGCATCAGGCATATAGGAGGGAGCATAGAAGCCAGGTGTAGGAGCGAGATGGGTGGGATGAATACTTCCAGCCATCTGTACAATATTGTGGGGAAAAATAAAATAAAATATTAAACCAAGAGAATCCAACCTCAACATTTGTCAAAAGCCGTTCCCTCGGCCATACCTTGACTTCATGCATGTCTCCCCTCATGTGACAGTTCAGTGTCTGCTCTTGCATGTATTCCTCTTGTGATTGGATGGCATCTTGGCCAACTGGCATCTGATAACTCAGAATAAAGGCAATTAATGTCTTAAATGATAAGTTCCCATAATCCAAGTCTCATATGGATTTAAAAATTGAGGATAATAAATGATTGCAAAAAATGTGAATACATCTTGACTCAGAACACAATATATAATTATGCAACAATTTCAAATAATACCCCTTTTTTTAACTTAGTATACAATTACTTTTTTGAAAAATCTGAACATATTTAAATACAAGTTAAAGCACAACAGAATCTCAAAGAAAACTTTTTTTTTTTTGAAAATAGAAAACTTTTACAAATGTTCCCCTCTTTTTTTTTTTTTTGGGAATATGCTTATCAAAAATAATACTTCTAGAATCAATTTACACTTGCCATGGCAACCAATTTGCCAGGGAAATGCTTTAAAGAGTTTGATCAAATAATCAGTTGAGAAAAAATAACAAAAACAAACAACTCAGAATATGGGAGCACAATACTCCTAGAATTAACATTGTATAATAAAATCAAAAACATCTTGCAATGTTTCAAAATTAGATAGACAAATGAATAGAAGAAAATACACATGGAACAATAAAAGACAATGAAATTCAAACTAAGGAAGTCTAAATGAATGTGAACTTAATATTAATAAGAGTATTATAAAATATAAACTTGATCACATGACTATAAAAAGCTTTTACAAATATTCTCCTTGTTTTAAAAACTAAATATAAAACACAATCTCAAAAGCATGAAAATCTCTATGAAAATAAACCCATACCATTAATTTCAAAATGTATATGTAATAGCATAGAAATCCTATGTAACCTCTGAACTGATATTAATACTCTGAGTGAATTCAGAACACCTTTGATTCCGATATCTAAAATCCCCAATACTCATATCAATACCTTGCTGCTTACTTCTACATTTCTGTAAAATATATACCCTTCCATGGCAAAAGAGGCAGAGTCTTGAACTATGTTGATTATCATTCTTATTCAGCTTAAGTTTTTCTTCTTTAACCCCTCTATATTGTCTGTCAGTCTTTTCACCATACAAATGCTTTATAAGATTACTAATTAAAGACAAAAGCAGGTTAGCAAAATTATGAACAAAACGAGCATATCTGGAATTTAAAGAGTTTTCTAAGATTGTCTCAAAAGCACAGCCAGGCCGGGGAAGGGCTGAGCCTGAAGCTGCAAATGCAGGTAGAAAAAGTTGAGCATGCGCATCAGATCTCTGGACTTCCCAGGCAGGGGAAGCAATGGGCTTGGCCATGGGAGGAGTAGAGGGTGGGGTTTGGAGAGGAGGGGAGGGACCAGAGCAATTAGAATCAGACTTGATTTTGAACTCAGGCCTGGATTCCTCTTCCCCCACTTTGCCTCCAGGTGCTAGGGGATTAAAAGCTTCTAGAGGGTGGGTCATTGCCTCCAGGCATGCAAAATTAGAGCAACAATTAGTGTTAGAATTGGGAAAAGCTGCAGGAATCTCTTCAGGTTTCTCTGAAAAAGCATGGTTGGGAGAGGGAGAGATATTTCCTTGTGTGAGTAAGTTGCTGGCTCTTTTAACAAAAAGAAAAAGAAAAATAGAAAATCCACAAAAACAAAGCATTAACATGATCTTATCTCCCATTTGTCTGGTTAAACAGACTAAAATCAAAAATAGGATAATTAGGGAGTTTAAAAGGTCCATTCGAAAAAATTTAAAGGAAAACACAGCCAGTACACCAGTACGCCAGTACTTAGCAGTTTAAAGGGTAGGGGAAATTTCTTACCCAACCAGAAGATCAGAAGTGAGGTTCAGCTTTCCTCTTCGTGGTCAGCCATCTGTTAAGGGCTAAAATTCTTGCTAGTCTGTCTAAAATATCTAATGAGTGGTCGCCAATCAATTACAAGCTTTAGCAAGAGTTAGACTTTTAAGCATTTATTAAGGAGAATAAGAATTTGGTAAAGAGAGAAAGGCCTAGATTCCTATCTATTAAAGGGAGAGCACATTTCTAGCTCCCTTCTCCGCCAGCGTCCTCAGGAAAGAGAGCCAGACCGAGCGCCAGTCTCTTCCTTCCTCCTCCCACTAGTCTGCGTCACTTCCTCCCCGCCAAAGAAAAGACTCCTGGTCTTGCCCTCAAAGACCTTCGCTTCATGGGCAGAACTCTTCTACAGTAAGTATCCAGCAGGTGGCGTCATTCCAATCGTTACAGATATTAGTTGCAAAAACACTGTATCATTTAGTCAATAAACATTTATTAAGTACCTACTATGTGCCAGATATTGTGCTAAGCACTAGGGACATAAAGGGGGAAGAAAAAGATAATACCTGACCTCAAGAAGCTTACAATCAAATGAGAGAAAATAACACAGAAAAGGAAGCTGAAAAGGGAACTCAGATGGCGTTGGGAGGGAAAATTACCTAGCACTGAGGCATAGTTAAGAAGTCTAACATTGAAGAGAGAAACTCAGAAGAGATTCAGTCCCACCTATAACTAAGAAGGACCTTCTATAAAATAATATCACAAAATGTAATGTAACATGATACAACATAATGTTACAATAAATATAGTACAATATATAATATAATGTAGCATAATGCAACAAAACCATATATAATGCACATATATATACATATACATATATGTGTGTATGTATGTGTGTGTATATATATACATATATGTGTGTGTATGTATGTGTATGTATGTATGTGTGTATATATATATATATATATATGATATGAAGCCCCTTTCAGTCTGGGTTTCCTTTTTGGCATCACCTTAATCCTTCTTATATCATTTGTCTCCTTAAAAAATTTGTAATTTGTAATTGTGAACCTAAGCAACAAAAAAGAGAATTTCCATATACACAGTAGTACACAAAAAGAAAATTGTACATGCAACTGTAAGACCCCATTCCATACCAGTTACTTCTAAAATAAAAATAAATTTCAAAACTGTTCTGTTTGTTTGTTCTTGTCTGAATTTCTATTTCTTCCCATGCATTTTTTTTGAGGGGCAATCAGGGTTAAGTGACTTGCCCAGGGTCACACAGCTAGTAAGTGTCAAGTGTCTGAGGCCAGATTTGAACTCAAGTCCTCCTTACTCCAGGGCTGGTGCTTTATCCACTGTGCCACCTAGCTGCCCTCCCATGCATTTCTTTTCAAAATGTTTCAGTGGTCCTCTTTTTGGGGCATCACTCCTCAACCCCCAACCCTCCTGCCCCCAATTAAATGCCTCCTTAAAATATGCATACTAGGGGCAGCTAGGTGGCACAGTGGATAGAGCACTGGCCCTGGAGTCAGGAGTACCTGAGTTCAAATCCAGCCTCAGACACTTAACACAGACTTACTAGCTGTGTGACCCTGGGCAAGTCACTTAACCCCAATTGCCTCACTAAAACAAAATAAAATAAAAAATAAAAAATGTGCATACTAACAAAAAACAAACTGAGTAGCTCAGTACCAAAAATATGTCTTTTTCTCACATTAAGCCATCATATTTTTGTCAGGAGGTAAGTAACATGCTTCATCACAGGTAATCATTACATTGATCATTACTTTGATAAAAATTGTAAAGTTATTCAAAATTGATGGTTTGTTTTTGTTTGTGTTTTTTTTTACAATATCTCTGTCCTTGTATAAATTCTTCTGTTTCTGCTTGTTCCACTCTGTATAAATTCATTATATCCAAAATTCTCTGAAAATTTCTGTTTCATCATTTCTTAAGGTCCAATAATATCCCATTATTCACATACCACAATTGGTTCAGCCATTCCATAGCTGAGAGGCATTTCTTCTTCTTAGATCCTATATCTTTGTTTTTTTTTCTCCCCCACCCACCCCTTTACTCCCCTTTATCACTTTCCTAGATTTCAATCTGAGTCCAGAATTCTTAAAGCTCTGTTCTGATACTCTAATAGAGGTTCTTAATATTTCTTTGCCTTACAGACCCCTTTGGCAAACTAATAAAGCCTAATACTACTGTGGCTTGTTGCCTGCATTTGTAATGGAAGGAAACACTAAATGTCAATTAGAGTTTGGTGAAAATAAAAACATTTTTTTCCATCCAAATTCACAGATTCTCTGAAATCTATCCACAAACTCCAGGTTAAGGGCTTTTGCTCTGGAGAGATTTTCTTTTGGCCTCTAGTGAGTCTTAATGTTTTCCCTTGATGATTGATATAGTGAGAGAAATGTTTATTAATAACCAATTAATATCAGAACCTCATTTTATTGATTATTTGATAGCCATCATTAATAAATTGGTAATTAATTACCCCAAAATTATGTTTCTCAGACTTTTCATTTGTCACAATAGGAATATTTAGAGGTATATCTTTTTGAGGTAACACTATAGAAAGAAACTCCAACAAATACCTGACACATAGTAGGAATTTTATAAATAAATGTGTATTGATAAATTCATTGGTTATCTGAGACAAAACTTTAGGCAAAATGCATTATGAGTTTAATTAAATGTATTCTTCATTTTGTTTTTTCCCTGCTAAAGAATATTATTATTTTGAATTCTACTCAAAAAACCACAGTTCCAGAGGCTGTTGCATTTTTCGAGAAGTTCAGAATAAGCAAAACATATGTCTGGAAAACTTCTATTTGCAAGAATACTCTTCCTATTTATAGCACACAGCATGGACAGTGCCCATGAGTATGAAATGCTGAGATACCTTCTAAGGCTAATGTAAAACAAATCACTGGGCTGATGTTCCTTGTCCTTGCTAGTAAGTATTCATAATATACTTAATATATGCATATAAAGCACATGGCAGGACATGCCAAGATGCACCATTTAAAGAATTCAGAAGAAAACCATAAAATTCTGGGAGAGAAATTGAGTGAAGGGAAAGAAAAGCAATGTTATGTGAGAGGACACCAGTGAAGTCTCAAAAATTGCTGAGAGTGAACTCTGTTGGTCTAGCATACTGAAATAATTATTGCATGAACTCCTAATTGGGCTCTTCTTTTGAATTATTGGATCATCAAACCAAATATCTACATCTGGAAGGGGCTCAACTTCAAGCGTTTCTAATACAACCTCTCCATATCATAGATGAGGAAAGAGATGACCAGACAAGTGATTTCCCCAGGATTATACAAGTAATTAGTGGTAGAGCCAAGAGTTGAAGCCAGGTACTCTGTTTCCAAATCCAGGGGTCTCTGAATTCAAGATGGGGCAAGAGACCAAAACTGAGTCTCTGAGAATTCCCTCTGCCAAAAACTGTCATATCTGGAAACTGTTGGCTTTCCTCTGTTCTACCAAAGATCATAGTTTATTCTCTTTATGGGGCAGAGATTTCCACATTGGCCATGCTTAAAGAACTTCTTTCTATATACTTTCACATAGATTCCTAATCCCATAAGGCTAAAATATATCTCCAACCATCTTATAGGAGTCTTTTACTTAAGACCTCCAGGGATGAATGTTCAACAATACTCTCTCCTAGCAACACATTCTAACGCTGACTTGCCTTCATTACCTGAATATTTCTGCTTTCATATAATCATAGGTGGCATATTTGTTTGTATCCCTGTACCATCATTTAAGCCAAGGTCCTTGTTTTTGTCCTCTGTTGGGATTTAGAACAGCTGGTTACCATCATCATCTAGGGTGTTGGCCTTCAAATACTTGGTGATCCAAGGTAAGTGATGAGATGATAAGACAGATGTTAGTTGCCCTCAACAAGTTCAAGTCACTACAAACCCAAACAAACTATATCCTAGGGTGTTGGAAACACAAAAGGCAAATATAATTGCTGGAATGCAGTCCATAAAATACCTTGGGGAGGGGAGAGGAGCCAAAGGACTGAAAAGGAAGGCAAATGTCCTCTTTTAAAAAAAAGAAGGAAGAGGGGTAGGATCATAGATTTAGGGACAGAAATTACCCTAGAGATCATCTATCTAGTACAACCCCTCTCATTTTATGGATGAAGAAACTGATACCCAGAGAAGTTTAGTACTTACACAAGGTCAGGTCACAATTAGTTAATGTTAGAGCTAGGTACAATGATTCCAAATTCAATCTTGGCTCCATTACACACTTTGGGGGGGGGCAATGAGGGTTAAGTGACTTGCCCAGGGTCACACAGCTAGTAAGTGTCAAGTGTCTGAGTCCAGATTTGAACTCAGGTACTCCTGAATCCAGGGCCAGTGCTCTATTCACTGCACCACCTAGCTGCCCCCTTTTACACACTGTTTTGCATTACCTTTCACATAAAAAATACAAAACTTATTACATAATGAATATGATATTACTAAAGATGCAGTCAGTTAACTTAATCTTTGTTGTCTCTATATCTTTCCTTTCTTTAATTTTATTTTTGCGGGGCAATGAGTGACTTGCCCAGGGTCACACAGCTAGTACGTGTCAAGTATCTGAGGCCGGATTTGAACTCAGGTCCTTCTGAATCCAGGGCCAGTGCTTTATCCACGGTGCCACCTAGCTGCCCCCCATGAATAGGCTATTACTAAAGAAAAAAGATAGTACATGATTCTTCATCACGCCATACATTTGAAATTCAAAGTTTAGCATAAGGAAAATATGGCATTTCTAACTTACAAGGGTAGACTGAAGTCTCTTATTACAATACCTCTGAAACAGATGGTACCTTCAAAATGCCAGGGAAAGTTATTTCTCCTAATAAAAGGAGAGCAATATAAGCTACAAAATTACTTGAGAAGCAAATGAAAGCAAGGGCAAGGGGGGAGGGAGAAAGAGGGTGAGACAGAGTGAGACAGAGACACAGAGAGAGAGAGAGAGAGAGAGGGAAAAGGAGAGGGAGAGAGAGAGAGAGAGAGAGAGAGAGAGAGAGAGAGAGAGAGAGAGAGATGGGCATCAAATTTGACTTGTATTCCTGGCAAAATTCTAGAACATATTATCAAAGGAGTGCCTTAGAAGAACTATTTGGAAAAGGAAATAGCAGTCATTGGAAGCTACTGTGGCTTCATCAAGAACAAGGCATATCAGACTTACCTAATTTCCCTTTTTTTAAAGAGTTACTAGACTGGAAAATCAAGGGAATTCTATAGACATAGATCTTGTATCTGATAATATTCCTCTTGTCCATTGAATTGCATTGATTAAATGATATACTTGTGAAATTATGTTATCCTAGTGGGAAAGATAGCAAAAGGTGAATTACATGATAATATGTTTAGGTTGACTCAAAAGTGGTTGAATGGGGCAGCTAGGTGGTGCAGTGGATAAAGTACTGGCCCTGGATTCAGGAGTTCATGAGTTCAAATCTGGCCTCAGACACTTGGCACTTACTAGCTATGTGACCCTGGGCAAGTCACTTAACCCCCATTGCCCCGCCAAAAAAAAAAAAAAAATTTAATTTTGGGGCAGCTAGGTGGCGCAGTGGATAAGCACTGGTCCTGTAGTCAGGAGTACCTGAGTTCAAATCTGGCCTCAGACACTTAACACTTACTAGCTGTGTGACCCTGGGCAAGTCACTTAACCCCAATTGCCTGACCTAAAAAAAAAATAAAATAAAATTTTAAATAAGTGGTTGAATGACCTGACTCATTAATGGGTCAATATCAGCTTGATAGAAAATGTATCAAGGATCTGCCCTGGGTTCTGTGCTGTTCAGCATTTTAATTGATTGTTTGGATGAAGGGAAAGAAGAAATACTTGCCAAATTTGTAGGTGACATAGATCTGGGAAGGATAGTTAACGCACTGGATAACAAAGTCAAGAGCTAAAACAATCTCGACAGGATATAATTACATGTTATACCAACTAAGAAGACATTTAACAGGAATAATGTAAAGTTCTAAACTTAGGGCCAAAAAAGTGAACTTCAAAAGTATAGGATGGGGGACTTATGACTAGACAACAGTTTCAGTGGAAAAAAATCTACCTTCTCTGTTCATGATTTTTCACTGGACATCTGCCATATTTAGAATGGACACCTTCCTTACCTCTAGCTCTCAGAATTTCTAGTTTCCTTCAGGACTTAATTCAAGCATCACCTTCTATGTGAGACCATTTTGTATTCCCCACCCTAACAGCACTTGTCTTCACAGCCTGTGCCCAATCTCCTTACATTTATTTTGTGCATATTTTGCATAAGCTTAACACATGTTGTCTCCCCCAGCAAGACTGTAAGTTTTTTGAGGTCGGGGGGTGGGGGGTGGTGGTGGTTCATTTTTGTCTTTGTATCTCCAGTGCCTCCCTTGGTGCCCAGCATCTAGTAGGCAAGCTTTTATAAAGGCTGGTGTATTGATTAAATTGGTTGGTTAACTGACTTCAAGCACACTATGAGTCATCAGTAGGAAATGATAGCCAAAGAAATGAATACTATCTTAGGCTGCTTTAAGAAAAGTATATACAGAATGAGAGAGAAAATGGTCCCACTATACTTTGACCTAGGCTATTCTAGGTGCCACATTTTAAGAAGGAAGTAGATAAACTGAATCGTGTCAAGAAGAGGATAATCAGGATGGTGATAGACCAGATCATCTATCATTTAAAAGAGCAGAAATCAGTTGAAGGAACAGGGAATGTTTAACCTAGAGATGAGAATTTTAATGGAGGACAAAATAGCTGTTTTCAATATTTGAAGGGCATCGATATGGAGGAGAGATTAGATTTGTTCTACAAGAGGATAGAATTAGAACCAGCAGTTAGAAATTGCAGGGAGGCAGATTTAGGCGCCATATGAGGGATAATTTTATTATAAGCAGCTATCCAAAAGTGGAATGAGTTATCTCAGGCAGTAGCAATCCTCAGTCACTAGAAGTCTTCAAGTTTCTACTGGATTTACAGTTATCATATTATATAGAATTTTTGGTGAGGTAAAGAAAGGTTGGACCCCATGAATTCTTTATCTTTTTTTTCATGATTCAGCCCCTGTGCCACCACTTCTACGAAGCCATCCCTGATCCCTTTATTTAACAATAGTTAGCACTTGTTCTATTCGCTAATTTGTCTCATATTTATTCATCTGTGTTCATGGTGGTATCTTTCCAGTCAAATGTAAACTCCCCAAAGGCAAGGACTGTTTGGTTTGTTTTTGGTTTTGTATCCCCAGCACCCAGTACCACACCATGGATATTAGTGGGCACCTGGCATTTACTGAATTGATTATTCTGACTAAAGATTATCTTGAAAACACAAAGGTATGAAGTACAAATATACCTCAACTTGAAAAAAATGGACTTTCTTTCTGTTCAATTCAATTTACTTGCCCATACCTAAGTAATCAGTATATTGAAAAACATAATGGGAAAATGAAATGATTTCAAGATTTCATTTCAAGAGGCTGCAAAATATGCCATTATTCTCCTATAAACAAGACACTTAGTATCTGGAAATGAACAATTCCTGGGGTTGCTTTTAGTTAGAGATCCTTTGTTCCAAAGCAGTCCTACCCAGGATGCAAGAAAAAATGAGTGTGAGGTCTTGCAAGATGGACTGGAAGGAGTTATAAGGGGAGAGAATTAGCTTTTTAAAGCATTTTCTCTACACCTAAAGCTGAAATTTTAAATTTCAACATAAGCTATTAGGCAACTGTTCAGAAGGGGAGGGTCTGTTTGGGGCTGAAGGTCACCCAAAATAGCAGATTCAAGAAAGATAATGCACAAGGAGATGATGAAGTCCAAAGTGTTTAAAAACAGAGCCATTATCACAGTCAGTGACAAGAAAGAATACACCCACACCCAGCATTGGCATCACTATTGTAGTAGAACAGCTGCAGTATGAATGCAGAGACAATAAAGACTATGCTTATGGATGAGATCCCACCCTATTCCCTATTCCTTGTTTCTTTTTTCTGGTGTTCATAAGTCATCATGACTCAGAATTACCCCATCTTCTACTAATAATTTTTCCAGACTTGTTGAGGGATGGGGGAAGGGAAGCTTCAGGTCAGAGCAGAGCCTGTATCAGGTTGAACAAACCAATTCAGAACATTTTGCATGTTATTCTTTCTCCCTTTCCTAATGTAGATTGTTGTATTCAAGTGTTCCAAACTCTACACTGAATATCTTCTCCATTGACTGTTACTTCTCCATTGTTGTTACTAGATGACACAGTGAATAGAGTGCTGGGCCTAGAGTCAGGAAGACATCTTCCTGAGTTCAAATCCAGTTTCAAACACTTAGTAGCTGTGTGACCCTAGAAAAGTCAATCAGCTCTGTTCTCCTCAGTTTCCTCATCTGTAAAATGAACTGGAGAAGGAAAAGGCAAACCATGCCATTATCTTTGCCAAGAAAGCTCCAAACTGGACCATGAAGAGTAGGACACAACTGAAATGACTGCACAGCAACAACTCCCCAGAGCGGATGTAAGATCTTTTCACTCTTTGAATCTGTATTCCTTATTCCTAGTAAAGTGCTTACCACATAGTGGGCATTTGAAAAATTCCATGGATTAATGGATTCTCTATACCATAAGCATGCCCAGAAAGATTAAGAGAATGATTCAAAAGGAAGAGTGCCCTAATGCTAGTGTCTGACTCGATCAAATAAGTATGGGCCAACACATCTTTTACTTCACGTAAAACAGAGACTGAAGCAGATATAGAAGAATGGCAACAAGACAATTTCAATGGACACCCCTCATGTTAAAACACCTAAAACACCAAATTCTTATTATTTCCTTTTATGGAGGAATTGTATTTTAAAGGTTGCTTCCATTGTGATCACCTTTAAGAAAATGACATTCTTTGCTGATTTCCACAAGGTGGAGAACCTGTGCTAACCATCATTCAAAATAGTCCATGGTGCAATTTATTTGGCTGATTTTGAGACAAGCATTTAAAGAAATAGGTCTTTTCCATTCCTCAGGGGAATAAAATTTTAATAGTTCTGGTCAATCTCACTGCAATAACTCAATCATAGATCTAACTGTGCCTTTGAAGAACTACTAATGAGCATGCTCTTCTTTTCTCAGATTTCATTCAAAGCATGTTTTCGTTTAATTTCTATTTGTGTATTTCATTTTATATCACCATTTATGAATGTATTCTTCCTCCCTCTTCTACCCAGAAAGGTATACTTTGGAGTTGGGGGGGGGGAAGGAAACAAAAATAATAATTTTTTTTAAAAAGAGACATTCAGCAAAATTCCAACATCCATGGAGACTTACTATGCCATGTTCTAAACCAATAGTTATGGGGACTTGCAAAGAAAGGACTTGTATTTGTTCTGGAAAAAATCTGCCATGTTTTGGACAAGATGTTTTTTTTCTTTATGGTTAACATTCTACCAATGTGCTATGATAATAGCAAACCTCATACCAAATATGTATTCCTGGCCAACAGCAATGTTATATAATGAGACACTATATGTATGTATGCATGCATGTATGTATGCACATATACATGCATGTGCATGTACATGTATCTATACATATACATATGCCAAAATGCATATTTGACAGTACGATAATTAAAATCCTTCAGAAGAAAATGAAATTTAACATGATCAATCTTCTCCATGTGTAACATATTCCAATGGGATTGGCATACACATGGTCATTAGTACTGGGCCCCCAGTATGCTCATTGGTCTTCAGCTACAGATTCCTATTTTCATTGTCACTTAGTCATTAAAAATATTGGGGACGATTTATAGACCAGGAAATGAATGCTTCTGTGTGTAATGAAGATGCTATGGTAGCAAGATACTATATGAACCTTTGTGAGCAATCAGGACCATGGATAGAGATGACTGCCAATCAATCCGATACCCTGTTTGAATTGCTGTTACCCCTTCTGAATCCTTTTCCAGAGGTATACTTTACTGAACCTCTGGATCATTCCACACAGACACTTGTCAGGTCCATTCCTTCCTGTCTCAGTATGCCTTGTCAATTAAAAGTCTCTGTACAAAAGAATATTAAGTTAGTAAGCAATTTAATTTAGTTTGACAAATTGGCAACAAAATGCTGCTAAATAGTATGTATATTTCTGAAGTGGCAATGATCTCATTCTCCACCCAGATAGAATCATAAGCCCATCAGCAATCACTGCAAGGTTAAAGAAACAAAAGTTCAGACATTTTACTTAAAGTTCCTGACTCTATCCAGAGACAAGAAGGGGAAGGAAGTTGAATCTCTCACAACTGTCTACACAGATAGAAACTGTAAATCCTTCCCTTTGGCTCAAATGGCTGCAGAAACCTTGCCTGCTACACCATAAGCCTCTGAATTGTGCATTCATTGACTTGGCTGGACAGGAATTCCTTTGACCCATTGTGCATGCCAAGGCCTGCCTCACCTTCATGCTGCTCACACCTGTTGGTTTTAGCTACTAGTAAAATTGAAAGCATTTCTGTCCATGGTTACTGACCAAAGGAGGGAGAAATACATTTTCTGCTGAAGACATCAAGAGTCTGCATCTCAATCTCTTTCTCACCTTCACTTTTAAAGTCAGTCCATCCAATGACATCTGTATTCCTTGCTGAAGCCCCTGGGAAATCATCTTCAGGACTCATAATTTTTTTGGCCTAAAGTTTTCTGGGAGTTCATGAAGGAAAGCCCATAAGTCCTCAGATACATGACTATTACATGAGCTAATGTAGCATATGGACCCAATTTCTGGTCTTTGAAAAGTATTCTTTTTATGTAGTATTCTTCTGATGGTGACAAAAATATTGCTTGCCAGGAAATACCATTTTCTCTTAAGCCTTATAATATTTATTGATGGAAATATGATTAGAAATGTTCTTGAAATAGCTGCATCACTCTGTGTCTTAAAGTTTAACTACGAGTGATGGGGTGGTTTTGAAATTGTTATGAGCCTAGAATTTGAGGGTGAACTTTCCAATGTAAACATTAAAAAATTCAACCTAGAATCTAAAAAAAATCCTTTAAAGCAAATCATTTTATTGTTATATGAACAAGTTAAAAATAAATTATTGATTTTCAATATGAAGCAGAAAAAGTCATAGTAGACAGATTTTATGGGTCCTATTAATGCCCTCCATCATACTACTGATGATCTCCATCTAAGCACACATATTCAGTGAAAATATTTGTTTTTTTCTTTCTTTCCTTTGTTCCTTCTTTCTTTATTCTTCTTTTCCTTCCCTCTCTTCCTCCTTTTCTCTTTCCTTCTTTCCTTCCTTCCCTCCTTTCTCCCTTTCTCCCTTTCTTTCTTCCTAATGCACAAAGCAAATTTTTGTTTTCCATCTCATGTAGTCAGTGAAATTCAATTTGATTAGAGTTTACTGTCAAATATTGTTACTTTGAAATGCATTACCTTTCCTCAATCAATTAACAAGAATTTAGTAGGCACTGACTGTGTCCTTTGTTCTAGGTACTGGGAATTCAAAGACAAAAATGAAACCTACTCTGGTCTTAAGGAGCTTTCATTCTAACAAGGGACACAGCATGCAAACATGGTGTATAAAAAGCACATGCAAAACAGATAAAGGCAACCTTGGGGGAAAGACATTAGCAGTTGAGGAAATCCAGAAAAACCTTGTGCAGAAGAAGGTAGCTCTTGAGCTGAGTCCTAAAGAAAACCAGGTATTCCAAAAACCAGAGGTAAGGTGGGTGTTATAGGCAAAAGGAGTGACTCTTGCCAAGGCACAAAGTTGAGAGAAAGAATATAGGGTATAACAGGTAGCGAGGTCTGTTTGGAAATATAGTATAGTAAATGGAAGGAAGGAAAGAAGAGAGGGAAGAAAGAAACAAGAAACAAGTATTTATCAAGCACTTCTATGTGCCAGGAACTGTGCCAAGTCCTTTACAAGATAACATCTAATCCTTACAACAATCCTGAAAGGTAAGTGATATCCTCATTTTACAGTTGAGGAAACTGAGGCAGATATAGGTTAAGTAACTTACTCAAAATCATACAGCTACGAAGTGTCAGAAGCCAGAATTAAACTCTAGCCTTATTTATTCCAGGACCAGCTCTCTATGCACTGTGCCACAATCTGTGAAGAGAATAAATGTGTAATGAGGCTGGAAAGGGAGGATGGGGCAGGTTGTGAGGAACTTCAAGTACAAAATAGGAGTTTATATTTGAGCATAGAGATAATAGAAAACCACTGGATTTCAATGTGTAGGGTAGTGACAGAAAAGGAAAATGATAGTAGACAAGAAACCCACTTTAGGAAAATCACTTCAGTAGTTGGAGGGTGAATTACAATGGGGAGATACTAAAGGTACGGAGACCAATTAGAAAGCTATTCCAACAACATAAGGGAGAGGTGAAGAGGGCTTGAAATAGAGGGTTGGCTATTTAAGAATTTATTTGGTGTTCTAACATCAAGGATTTTTATCATTACCTTTAAAAAAATTTACTCTTCCCCTCAATTACATATTAAAAAGTTTAACATTCAGGGTTTTTTTTAGTTTTGAGTTCCAAATTCTATCCTTTCCTTCCTCCCTTCACTCTTTCCTGAGACAGCAAGCAATCTGATATAGGTTATAGATGTTCAATCATATAAAACATATTTCCATATTAATCATTTTGTGTATTAAAACTTGAGCCAAAAAAATGAAAGAAAGAAAGTGAAAAACAGTATGCTTTGGTCTGTATTCAGATGCAAGCAATGATTTCTCTGTAGGTAGATAGAATTGTTTAACATGCATCCTTTGAAATTGTCTTAGATCATTGTATTGCTGAGAATAGCTAAGTTATTCACATATGTTCATCATACAAAATTGCTGTTACTGTGTACAATGTTCTCCTGGTTCTTTTCACTTCACTTTGCATCAGTTTTTGTAAGTCTTTCCAGGTTTTGCTGAAATCATCCTGTTTATCACTTCTTATAGCACAATAATATTCCATAAAAATAAAATGCCACCACTTGTTCAGCCATTCTCCAATTGATGGACATCTCCTCAATTTCCAATTTTGGGTCACCATCAAAACAGTTGCTATAAATATTTTTGTACCTGTGGGTCCTTTCCCCTTAAAAAAAACTCTTTGGGATACAGGTATAATAGCAGCATTGCTAGATTAAAGGGTATGAACAGTTCAATAGCCCTTTGAGCATAGCTCGAAATTGCTCTACAGAATGGTTGAATCAGTTAACAACTCCACCAACAGTGCCCTAATGTTCCAGTTTTCCCACATCTCTTCCGACATTTATCATTTTCCTTTTCTGTCATATTAGCAATTTGACAGGTGTGAGGTGGTATCTTAGAGTTGTTTTAATTTACATTTCTCTATTAGTGATTTAGAGCATTTTTTTCATATGACTCTAGATAGTTTTGATTTCTTCATCTGAAAACTGCCTGTTCATATCCTTTGACCATTTGCCAATTGGGGAATTAATTCTTATAGATTTGACTCAGTTCTCTATAAATTTCAGAGATGTGGTCTTTATCAGAGATACTTGCTCTAATTTTTTTTTCAGTTCTGCTTTCCTTCTAATTTTGGTTGCATTGATTTTGTTTGTGCAAAACCTTTTAAATTTAATATAATCAAAAACATCCATTTTATATTTCTTTTCTCCATAAATCTGACAGTTAAATTATTCCATGCTCTCCTAATTTGCTTATAGTATCACCCTTTATGTCTAAATTGTATCATTACGTTTTTAACAATATTTTCAGTGATCAAGCATTTATTTTCTCTCCCTTCCACTCCCCTACCAATGGGGAAAAAAGAATGAAAAAAACCCATAGAAAATCCTTAAAACAAATGAGCATAATCAAGCAAAACAAATTTCCATATTGGCCATGTCCAAAAATATGTGTCTCATTCCATATTTTAGTCCTTAACCTCTCTGTCAGGAGGTAGACAATATTCTTCATCAATGGCCTCTAGAACCATGATTGATCATGTTCAACAGTCTTAAATCTTTCAAAATTCTATCATTTCCAATATTCAATATTTCCTAACCATTCAATTTACCTTCTGACCATTATTTTATACTTGACTCAATCTTTCTTGTCTACTATAATCCTCTCCATCTTTTGAAGGTCCAATTACAATTGCAGAGGCAAGTTTTTGGCTCTAGATGGAGCAGAGCCTCTACAAAAGATAAAATTGGAAATCCCATTGGAGTCAAATCATGAAAACACACTTGCTATTGGGTTTTTCTGCCACCATACAAAGATCCAGGAAACTTGGTCTTGGCTAAGATGTACCATTTGAATTCTCAGTCTTGGTACTCTATCCATACTTGCTTCATCCTCATCAAAAGGAGAAACTTGAAAAGAATCATAAATAATAAACAGGAAATAATCTGCTCATGCACTCCTGGTTGTAACAATAACTTGAAATGACATGTGTGGCAACATGTATTCATCGTTCCTTAGAAACACAAAACACAGCAAACAAAAACAAAGTTAGAAAACTGAGACCTCATTCTCAATGGCTATAAATAATTCTTTGTTGTGTTTTTTTTTTTTGTAAGAGCTCCACTAAATACAGACAGACCAGCTAGATTCATCCCATCAGGGCCAGATGAATATAAAATGTTTTCCCTTAAATCAAATCAATTCACTGTAGAAATATGGTTTGCTTGCTTTCCAGAAATGATCCCTTTAAGACATTTGCCCTGGAGAGTCATCCATTAGCAAACAGAGAAGCTGTGCTATATATTTTAGTTTGCTTTCTGCTCTTATGAGTATTGAAGATTGGGTTCTCCTCTACCTCATTTGAAAAGGCCAGGATTTACTGCCTGCAACAGAGGCCCTGCTGCTCACTCAGTGAATAGGATTCCATTTGCCTTGACCTGTTGAACCTGCAAAGGTCCCCTACCTCCCACACCACTGGGCTTTCAAATGGAAAATCCCTGGGCATGAAAACTTCAGCCTCCAGACAAACAACCAGCCAACCATACTTTCCTGGGCATAAGGACCCTGGCACCAAGCCAGTCACTATCATTTTAAGCGATGGGGCTTTTTGTAAGACTTTTTTTCAGTTTACTCTTTGGCCAGCTCCTTTTTTATAGTTATTATTTTTCTTCAAGGCCAGGTCTCCACCCTCACATCTTCTGTGGACTGTGTTAATAATTTGCTCCAGGGAAATGAAAGGCATTTTAGTATAAGAAGAACAAACAGGCTCTAAGGTCTTAGTTTCCCTACCAATGCATAGTTTCAGGGCTATGAATGAAAGGAAATGAACATTCCTAATTCTGTATCACTTCTCACTTGCTTTGTCCCCACTTCATCCCTCTTTGCCTTCCCTTGACCTTCTGACCCAGAACTATACCAGGATTTAGGACATAGCCCATCACACAGCCAACATGCAATAAAAGCTGTTGACTGGGGCAGCTAGGTGGTGCAGTGGATAGAGCACCGGCCCTGGAGTCAGGAGTACCTGAGTTCAAATCCGACCTCAGATACTTAACACTTACTAGCTGTGTGACCCTAGGCAAGTTACTTAACCCCAGTTGCCTCACTAAAAAACAAAAACAAAAACAAAAGGCTGTTGACTGAACAACTGATCTACAGCCTGGGAGGATGTGGCCAGGGACTACAGACCCTGATGACTTTTCTTATTTTCCTAGTGTCTTTTTTGTCCTCTCTGTATCTTTCTACTTTCTAAATATCAAAAGGGCAAAACAAAGATTTGATCTCACAAATTGGTTCTTTTATCCAATCCTTTCTAAGTCATATGGTTCATAGGAGGAAGGTTTAGTTTCCTGAGGATGCTTAAGGAAAAAATGGAAGCTATCTTGTTCTGCTTTGTTTTGTTTCAGCAACAGTTTCTTTCAACTTTTATAGCATGCCAACTATTCACTAATGATTAGGTGGTCTTGGTTGCTTGAAAAATTCTAGTTTTTAGGACTCATACCTTACAGTGGTTTCCAGAAATTTTTGTTCCACAAACACTTTTTAATAACAGTAACAACAAATACCCCAGGGTAACTTAATACAATACTGATAATATTGGGTTTTAGATTTTATTCATTAAGTGCTTACTACAATGATAGCTGTTTTCCCCCAAAGCTCCAAATTAACATTTACATTATAGAATTATAAGATATAAAATTTTATTCTATAATTGTGAAAACTCTAAATTTAAAATTATCTAATTATAAATGATTATGAATATTTTATAGTCTGTGATAGTCCTAAGAATTAAAAGAACTAATCCAGCAAGACCTTATATACTATGTAGTATTATTATTTTCCCCCAATTACATGTAAAATTAATTTCAATATTCATTTTTTAAAATTTGAATTCCAAATTCTCTCCCTCCCTTCCTGTCCCCCATTGAGAAGGCAAGCAATTTGATATAGGTTATACATGTGTAGTCCATCAAAATATATTTCCATATTAGTCATGTTATAAAAGAAAATATTGACAAAAAAAACCCTTAGAAAAATAAAGGAAAAAAGTATGTGTTGATCTGTTCTTTTTCTTGGGATGGATAGCATTTTCCATAAGTTCTTCAGAGTTTCCTTGAATCATTATATTGCTGAGAATATTTGCTTACTATTATATGCTTCAGATTGAATTTATTTGTTTTACAAATTTTGTTGAATATAAGTAACATATTTAATTGGATAAGTTATAACTTAGAAAATATCTAACATAATTATCATATATAAAGATTTTAGATTTGGATTTTTTAAAAATCTGGACAAAGATTTGCAATATTTGGTTTGATGTTGGATACACAGTTTTAATCTAGCTCTGCATCAAATTTATTTCTGTATTTTGATTTAAAAAAGGAGAATAAAATGAAAATGAAAATAAAATGAAAACTCATACAAATATATGGTGAAAAGTGGTAGAATTGGATAAGCTCTCTTGTTGACAGCAAGAAGGAGCCATGTTGCTCAGTCTCCAGGAATGCAGCAGGGTCACAATCATAGTTTCTGGTTCCATCTGATGCCTAGAGAGGAATTACCAGAGCAAGAATCCCGGCCCAAAGGAGAGCCAAAAAGTCTGTCATTGTGAACGAACAGAGGTTTCTTTCTAACTAGCTAATAATGGCTGAGTCCAGAAGCCTATGAGTAAACTGAGCCTCAGAGACATTCCATGATTTATTTACCCATGATCAGACAGCTAGTCAATATCCAGGAAAGGGTATGGATCTCAGTTTCTCTTGACTCCAATTCCAACTCTTCTTCCCTCCTTCAGAACATTACACTTCTAGTAACAAAGACTAAGTTGGTATTAATTACCCATTTTCTACTTCTGGGTAACTTCCCTTTCCACCCCCACGCCCATCACCTATTACTTTCTTTGGCGTGTTGTCTTTCCCCCATTAGATTATAAATGCCTTGAGGGCAGGAACTATCTTACTTTTCCTTATTTGTACCTCCAGTGCTTAGCGCAATGCCTGGCACATTTGTTGTTGCTGTTGTTCAGTGGAATCTGACTCTTTATGACCCCATCTGGGGTTTTCTTGGCAACGATACTAGAGTGATTTGCCCATTTCTTTCTCCAGCTCTTTTATAGGTGAGGAAACTGAAGCAAATAGGGATAAATGACTTGCCCAGGGTCACACAGCTAATAAGTGTCTGAGGTTGGATTTGAACTCAGGAAGATGAGTTTTCCTAGCTCCAGCTCCAGCATCCTATCTATGCCACCCAAGGAATGCAACATCTGAATTATCTACCAGTTAGTATTTTCCTTGAACCCATTAGCTATCCCAGTTCTTCTCTAGCAAATAGTTGGGATAATCTCCCAGGGATTCCATAAACCCCTTGGTCATCAGAAGGTGTTCAGCCTACAAATGTTTTAAACTGCTCTCTCTCTGTCATTGATCTGAGGATTCTATGACAGCATTAAGTACTTTAAACACACTCTAGTTGGATTCTGAATTTAGCAAGGGAATGATATGGAATTCTGTTCAAAACTTTTGAAAATTTATATAGTCCTTGTGATCACACTCTGGATCTGGATTCTTCTCTCAGTGATCATGAACTTCATATTTATAAGACTCAGATACTCAACATAGTGTGTCTACACAGTTTATTGAGTATAGTAAAAAATGTAAGGAAAAACTTTGTGTTCCTTCGTGGAGCCATTTCCCCACAACCTACTCCAACTTACTTTCACATTTCTTCAGTAGAGAGAGGAAAAGGGAAGGGGAAATTCTGAAGGCCATAAAAAGAAAATATGCATGTGTCTGGAATCTGAGTTCCATGTCACAGATTATAATAGGGGAGACCAAGGGAAGAGTGGGGAAAGAAAACAATCCTCATCTTGCCCAACCACTGATAGGATTCTCAATCGCTGCTGATTTCAGGACAGGTCCAGTCATTGGCAACTGGACTCCAGGTTACCTAATGGAAGACTCTAATCTCATTGCAATAGTAGCCTTCACTCACTTTATAGGTGTTCCCATGATAATTAGTAAGTTTCACTCTAGTGGAAACCATCAATTCATCCCAAATCTTGAACAGACTTCTACACTAGCACAAAGGTTTCAAACCTTCTCTGTCCCATAATGTGGCTGTCAGCCCATTGGGAAGACATGCTCCTCCACACCTCCAATGATTTTACCATTCCTTCTCCATAAGTCATCAATGTCTTTGAGTCCAGGGCTACAGAATTATTGACAACTAGCAGGGCATAGGAGTCACACATATTATATTGCAAAGATGCAAATTTTGGATCAACATAAGCAACATCTTTCTAATGAGAGAAATCTTGAGGAGATTCAGAGGTCTCCCCTTTTTTCAAAATTCCTTATTTTAAAAAGTTCAGTTTTCTTGAAGGACATTACTTATAATGAGATTACAATGGCTCTCCCTGGTCAGATTCCACATAACCTTGCAAGGAATTTAATCTACTGTGGGGAAGCCATTGTGTTCTACTCCATCTTGGGTGGAGACAGATCCTTTTTTCTAGATAACACTTGGCTGGGGATGGTCTGAGTAGAGATAATTTCTCTGTCCAAGGCTGAGGCACAGCCACTCATTGCTTTGAAGAAAATATAAACTGTGAGTCTTTGGTCTAAAAGAGATGATCAAATGGCCATGCTTTTATTAATAATCTTCTGCCCTTATTAATAAAATTATTTTAATTACCCCAAAACTGTGCCT
This sequence comes from Dromiciops gliroides, assembly GCF_019393635.1. Lineage (NCBI taxonomy): Eukaryota > Metazoa > Chordata > Mammalia > Microbiotheria > Microbiotheriidae > Dromiciops > Dromiciops gliroides. The sequence goes on from NC_057861.1 coordinate 399,624,022, forward strand.
CTTGAACCTTTTTAAAAGTCACACTAATAAATATGGGTGGGGTACCTTGGGAGCTGGGGATTTCTCCTTATCCTCTACCTCCACTGGAGGTCTTCATATAAAGGCCAAATGACTACACATGGAGTGTATTTTTTGAGAGAATTCACATTTAGTTTTGGGATACATCGAATGGCTTCTCAGGTCCCTTTGAACACTGAGCCTCTGTGATTAGGGAAGGTCTCATGAAAGTAATTTATGACTAAGTGAGGAAGATTTTTCAGACAATAGATATAAATTAATGCAGCACCTTAAATTTCCCTTCCTAAATTACAGTAAAAAAATTCTACCAAGCAGAGATTTAAAAACAAGACAACAATCTCAGTATAAGGCGGGGAAATCTAAAGGTTGTAAATGTGTAACTAGAAATTCAGCCCTGGAAAAGCCCAGCATTTTCCTAGTTATATTTTAAGAGATCTTTTGACTTGACCTAATTCAAGTTGTTTGTATATGTTTGGCCTAAGTCAGATAGTTCTGGTTGATGGTGTTAGCACACTGAAGCCTCTTTGTTCCCTTCTAATAGATTTGGACCTTAGTATCAAAGCCAGTGATTGTAAATTATCATAATTTTCCTTCTCAGGAAGGAATCTTCAAACAGTACATTAATGCTTCTATTAATTAAGAGGGTGCCTTCCCATGACATGCTTTGCAAGAACTTCATAATCAAAGGGAGAAATAATATAGAAGGTATAGAGATGCATTCCAGGACTTCAGATAAGGGAGTGGGATATGATATGAAAAATCATTAAATGCTAACTAAAATGTTGTCAGATGTGCCAGAAATGATAAGGTTATGTTTCTGGCAAATGTGGGGCAGAAGAAAGGGGAGGGAAGGAGATGGATTAAGGTTAGAGGGAGATCCCACATGTGCCTGGGACAAGGAAAGGGAGTGGGTGAAGGAAAGGTCAGGAGGGAGGGAACCTGCCAGCAGTGGTACCTGTAGGAAATAAGGAGGTCTTGGGTCTGAAAGAAGCCAGTTCCTCCATCCTCAGAAGCAACCAGACCTAGTCCTCTTGCAGCCTTGGCCAATTTCCTCAAGGAAATAGGGGACTATTTAGAAGGGAGAGACCCAAGATCAATTCCTCCATCCAATCTCTTGTTGAGTCTTGTTTCTACCTGCACATCTCTCTTATTAATTACCCCTTTATCCACTCACACTACCACCAGTCCAATCCAAGGCCTTATCCTCCCTATTCTGGACTATTGTACTAGCCTCCATGGTCATTACCTTGCCTTAAGTGTTTCCTCCTTGATACCTGTCCAAGTCCAAAAATACACATCTGACCATGTCACCTCTCTAATCAATGAACCCCGGTGGCTACCAACCAACTTCCTCTTGTCAGTCAGTCCGCAAGCACTTCTTAAATGATTACTATGTGCCAAGAGCTATACTAAGCACCATGGATACAGAGAAAGGCAAAAACACAGACCCAAACACCTCAAGGAGATAACATTTTGATGGAGGAGACAATATGGAAATAACTTTATGCATACAAAATATATGCAGTATAAATGGAAGTCAATCTTGGGAGGAAAGCGCTACATCATACAGGGAAATACAGTGTAAAAAGATTAGAAAGGTTGGAAGTAGTCAGCTTGTAAAGGGCTTTAAGTAGCAAATAGAGCATTTTATATTTAATCCTGGATATAAAGATCTGGAAATCATCAGCACAGAGATTAAATATAACAATTTCTTTTTGGCATTTAAAGCCCTCCACAATCTGCCTTCTTCGTGTGTTTTCATTAAGTCTTTTTTTTTTCCACTTTTCTTTCCTAACACTCTATCATCAACCAGCAGTTCCCCTAATATTATTTTCCATTTCCTATCTCTGGGTGTTTGCACCTGCAATTCTCTCCCTTCTGACTCCTAACTTCTCTGGGATAAATCTCACCTAGTCCCTTTTTAAACAACAGGACCTTCCATTTATACTACCTTCTGAGGGCTTAAAATGATTAATTTTGGGGCAGCTAGATGGCGCAGTGGATAAAGCACCAGCCCTGGATTCAGGAGTACCTGAGTTCAAATCCAGCCTCAGACACTTGACACTTACTAGCTGTGAGACCCTGGGCAAGTCACTTAACCCTCATTGACCCACTAAAAAAAAAATGATTAATTTTATTTAAAATTTAAAATCATTTAAATTTTAAATATTAAATAATTTAAATTTATTTTAAAATTAATTTAATTTAAATTAAATACATTTATAAATTAATTAAAATTAAAATTAAATTTTTATTTAACTTATTTTAAGTAATTTTCATATTAAAATTACTCATTTGAGCCTAAATAAAATTCAACAGGGAATCCAATCCTCTGTATTTATAAGCAGCCTGAAGAAATTTGCAGGCATTTGTGCAGGGAGCAGCAATATATTTCTTTCCTTTTCAGTTTACTACCTTTTACTTTTAGGACTGGGGTTACGGTACAGAAAGCCACATCATTCTAAGAACAAACAGCATAGTCAAAGTTATTTCAAACCACTTTTCCACAATCTGTTTGAGGAAGATGACAATTTTTCTTAAGTTTATTCAATTCCCAGGCTGAGGTCCATCTTAGTCACTGAGTTTTCAGCAATGTGTGCTCTTGAGAGGTTTGAAACAGGTCTCCTAGGTATCCAAGGAGAAGAGTTGAAACTTGCATAAAAATACCAAATCGACAGTGGAAGGAATCTCTAAGCCTTAGTTCTTGTTAGCAAACTGAGGTTAAAAACTTGGGTAAGTGTTAAATATTCTCAGCCAAGATGCATGTCAGGACTTCTGGGAAAGAAGCCTTCTCCCAGATTCATCTTGACCAAAGGCCTTGTTATGGTTCATTTGTAACTTTTAAAGCTTGGGGCTATATTTATTTATAGAAAGAGAGTTGTTGCTCATATATTCTGCTGCCTCCTCTGTGATTTTATTTCATTTTTCTCCTGAACACTTGTATGTCCAGGACGCTGGGATTTCTTCTTGGCTTTTTGCTTGGGGGAAGTGGGGTAAAACAGCTTTATGCAGTAGATGTAGCTTGGTCTGAGGAGTAGGTGCTGGTCACTGACAAATTCTTGTGAATTTCTATATGCACTAGGGAATAGAGAAGGAATATTGTAAAAAAAATTTCAACAAAAAATGTCAATAAAGTAAAAAAAAATTTCAACAAAGAGAAGGAATATTGCATAATGTAATCAGAATCAAGAAGACCTGGGTTCAAATCCTGTCTGACACATAATGACCATGTAACCCTGGACAACTCAACCACTCAGTGTCATAAACAATCCTCTCAAATTATAAGTAGTAGAATTACTACTGATTTGAGTTGGTAGAGGGAGTTTCTTTACTGGGGATTCCTTATATTTATATCATGAAATTATAACTCTGTGCCCCCCAAATGGAATATTTTTATAAGGATTAAAGGTTGTAATTGAATTTAAGGCCTATATGTACAAGGCAGTATACTAGATTGGGGGTTCAAAGATGAAAAAAATTAACATAGTCTCTGTCCTCAAGTACTTTAACCTTTGGGAATGAGATGGGAAATAGTATGATGTACACAAGTACATATAGTATTGGGTGAAATGTGGTGAACATAAAGGAGAAATTAAGACAAAATACCAACCAATCTGTGATCTTCCTCAATTTTGAAGTCTTTTCCAATAATGAAGTTCCTTAGCCATCTATGAGTTTCTATCCTGCTCTATTCCTGTCCATATGGTCTCATAGACCACCACCTCCACCACCACCCTGCCTCAACATGATTACTATTATTAACTGTTTCCCTCCATCCTATACCCCACCCATGATATTTACTCTATTATCTATCTTCTTTTACCCTATCCCTCTTCAAAAGGGATTTGCTTCTGTCTGTTCCCTCCCCCAATCTGGGGGTCTCTTTCTCTGGCGAGGTCTTTCTGGGACTGGATCTATGTCAGGGTGTCTGTGGGGTTGAGCTCCACTCCTGTCTTAGCACAGCATCTCCCTCCTTCTGACCTTCCAAGCCATCCTTGGTTGGAAGATGATTTCAGCACATTCTTCTGTGGGTTTTGATGCTCCAGGAATTGTCCTATGGCATTATTTGAATGTTTTTTGGAGTGATCATGTTGTGAGTTCAAGAGCTCACTGCCTTTCCTCCACCATCTTGCCTCTGCCCATACAATTTCTTGATGATATATTTTACTCCCATTCCTCTTTTGTCATGTTTTATAGCCAGCTCATGTCTACCATTTTGCTCTCCATTGCCCTTTGTGTGATATTCTTTTTTAATTCATTGGAGACCATTAAAGCCTATGTTTTGCTGCTCTGTCCCGGTAGAATTTTGATATTAAAAAGATGGGTATTTGCCTTCTTTGGAATCTTAGGGTTACTAGAGGATCTTAGCAATCTCTTGAAGGGTGATCCGGCTCATTCTCCTCTTGTTCAACTCTTGGTCTAATTCATTGCCTTTCTGTTTATCCCAGTTATGCATGCTGCTGATGGATAAATTCTATAGGGTGTCCATCCAAATTTATGTCAAAAATCTGTTTTTTTCCTGAATGGATGGATAGGACAAACTCCTTGAGTGAATACTCAATACTTAGGAGGTTTTGCAATATCTTGGAGTTTGATGCAATCAACATGAAATCATGTGCAAAGAAGACCATCTGGAGGATTTCACCATCCGCAGGAAATCTTTCAAATTGGTGCTAGATCTCCCCTATCACAGAGCATACATTTCCCTGTTTTATTCAATGCCTGGTATTTATAGCAAGAGAGTTGTTGAATAGGCTTTTTCAATTGTTAAATCTTCCAAAGAAGCAGATGATTTTAATGTAAGATTGAATTTCTTTGTTGTTTAGGAGCCGATAAGTTGGCATTTTGTCCCACCTAATCCAATGGCTTTTCATAATCAAGAAACAAAACACTCAGATCTTTCCATCAGTTGCAAAATGGTAAAGAAGTGGTCCACTGTCATATATCACATGCTTCCTTCAATATCCTCATCCAGGATGACCTTGATCTATATATAGATGACTCATGACTCATAAAAAGGTTGTGTAAATGGGAAAGTAGGCACATAGGTTAATGGTTATTGAAGTTCTCTCAGGTGACTTGTTTTTAAAGGTCTGAGGTTCCCCCCCCCATGATTTTGTTATCTTCCTTTCATTTAAATACTTTGGTATATCAATCTTTCTCTTTTTTCTTTATTTAGCATTTTATTTTCCCCCAATTAAAAGTAAAAAGAAATTTTAACATCCACTTTTAAAACTTTGTGTTCCAAATTCTCTCCCTTCCTCCCTCCCCACCCCCCACATTGAGAAGGCAAGCAATTCAACATAAGTTATACATGTGTGGTCATGAAAACCAATTCCATATTATTCATGTTTTATTAATCTTTCAAGCCTTCCCAATTACATCATCTCAAACACAGAACTCATCTATATACATATGCACATACACAAATACATCCACACACACATATATACTTCTATATATACTCCATATGTATTCACATACAGATACGTACGCACATGTGTCTCTCTCTCTCTATATATAATATGTATACTTCACCTCTTCTCCCTACCTTTATCTTCTTCAGTGTCATTTAAATCTCCTCTATAAGCACATGCAAAACTGTATGGTTATAATTCAAATGTTCTAGTTCCATTGTCCTTGAGGGAGAAAACAAGTTGTTAAATTTTTTACTAATTGTTTCCACTTTTCTTGGATATGTTGTCTTCTTTCCATTTCTTGTCCTCCATTTTTGTCCTCAAATGCCCTTGGGTTGACTTTGCTCTGGTTAAATATCTTGCCAAATTTTCTTTGAACTGAGTTTGTCCTCCCCTGCTTCTATGCTTTATGAGCTGATTCTGCTCAGAACTGTTCATCAACCTTGCTCATGAGATTTTACAAATGAGTTTATTTCCTAACATGGCATCACTTTTGGCAGTCAACTTTTTCAATAGTAAAATGAGCAAGATATTTACTGATGAAAGCATATCCAGATTCTTTTGGTTTCCTTGTTTTTGCAATTAATTTACATTAAAGTTCTTTAGAAAAGCATTATAATTGGTCTCAATTTCATTTCTGTTGCCCTTTCCTCATTATTGTCGATTATTTTTTTTAATATTTTCAATAAGGTGTGTGTGGGGGGGCAGCTAGGTAGCACAGTGGATAAAAAAGCACTGGCCCTGGATTCAGGAAGACCTGAGCTCAAATCTGGCCTCAGACACTTGATACTTACTAGCTGTGTGACCCTGGGCAAGTCACTTAACCCTCATTGCCCCACCCCCCCCAAATATTTAAGTTTGTATTGTTTTAACTATATACCACATCTTTTTCCACATTATTTTTCTTCTTTGCCTTATACTTATTGTCTTAACTCTAATGAGAATAAATAAAAAGAATGCAAAATGCTCTAAAAACAATCTAAGAAGGAGGGATTCATTCAGCTAGGGAGAACAAGAAAAGTTTCCTAGAGGAAGTAGAATCTGAGTTGAGGCTTGAAGAGAGGATGATGAAAAACAGAAATGAAACATGAGAACTGGCCTACAATAATGTGTGGAGGTGGTGATTGAACGGTTGAAGTGGGGGAATCTGTGAACAGCCTAATTTGGCCAGAAGCAAAGCACCTCACAAATTTATCTCATTTTATCCTCTCAAGAATACTGCTAGGTAGGTGTTATTTTCTCTACATTTTTTATCCTTTCAACAACACTGCTTGGTAGGTGTTATTCTTACCCCCATTTTACAGATGAAGAAAAGAAGACAAACAAAGGTTAAGTCATTTGCCCAGGGTCACACATGTAGTAACTGTCTGAGGTTGGATTTGAACTCACATCTTCCTGACTCCAGGCCCAATGGGGTCTCCTAACTTAGACTGAGTTAAGAGAAGTCATGTAAATTATGGCTGGACAAGTAAGTTGGAGGCATACTGCAGAGAGCTGAGAAAGTCAGTCTGGGGAGTTCCTAATGTATCCTAGAGGCAATATGGTGTCAGAGAAGGTTTTTGACATAACAGATTAATTTCAGGCTGCCCTGGAGGGGAAAAAATCATAGGATTCCATAAAAGTAGAGAGGACACAAAAGTTAAATTGGGCAAGGTAGGGTGAGGGTTTGGAAAATCAGAGCTCAAAAAATTGCACTGAACTATACCATGCCCCAATTGGAAAAGCTGGTATGAATGGGCAGGCGTGGAGCTCCTTAGCAGCTGAGTTCTTCACAAACGAGCAGGGCTTTGTCAACTTTTGCTGTGGTGACCCAAACAGGCAGATGATCATATCAGGATTAGCAGCTGGGCAGCTCTCACTTTAGGGAGTTGTTTTGCCTTTGGAGTCCTCCTCCCGCTCATTCCCCTCTCCTGGGTGTTGAAAAATGGATGAAATGGCAACAAAATGAAAAGACACAAAACTTTCCATAGGAGGTCATGGAAGAGGGGATTTAAAAAATATCAACTATTTGATATTAACTTCTCGGAAAGACTTTGTGATGTTACTTTCCCACACTTTTGGACTGGACTGAAGTGTGTGAATGGCAGACATCCCTCTGGGAGGGAACCCTAATGAATCAGTTGCTTTGCCTGGCCCGGAATGTTTTGGGTTCTTACAACTGTCTCCTTTCCCTACAGAACCCCAGAAGACCCAGGTGTACCTAAGCCCCAGATTTTTGAAGGTTTGGCTCAGGGGCAGCTGCATTTGTTCCTTTAAGGAATGACCTCCCTCCTTCCCCCTCCCACCTTACCCCAGGCTCCTTGAAATGAGCAAGGAAAGAACTGGATCAAAAGAAACAAGGAAATGTGGGAAGCACCTGAAATCATTCTGGAAAGCATCCAGGAGGCCTTTGCTGCTAGCTTTGACATTTACTCACCTTCTGCTCCAGCAGTACCAGGCTAATCATTCCTCTGGCACTTCAAAGAGCTGTGGTCAGAGGTGCCCTCCCCATGTCTGCTGAGCCAAGCTTGGAGGCATTTGGGCCTTTGATCTTTTCCAACAAATTAGTTTCTCTGTTCTCCTTAACATTTTTATTGCTCTGCACTGGACTCTGTCCAACATGCATCCTTCTGGTAACTGTTGAGTTCCAAACGAAACATGTACTTCTGGGGCACATCTCTCTAGGAGTCAGAGAGGAATGCTAGCACCCCTCTCCCACCTCCTTTCCCTCAGAACATTCCTAGGGTTCCTCACCACAGGACACTACTTGGAGTCAGGAGGACCTAGTTTCCAATCCTGATTGAAAATAATTACACAATTATGTGACTCTGGGCAAGTCACTTAACCTCTCTGTGCCTCAGTTTCCCAACATGCTAAATGAGATTGGATGGACTTGGTGGTCTCTAATGCCCCTTCCAGCACTAAATCTGTAATCATATGATGCAATGAGATGATTGGTAAATCACATTAGAATTGTCAGTTCACTGTTTATCCTGTCCCACTTCAATAGTGATCCCTTGGTCAATTGTTTTTCTTTGTACTCATCCATTTATAGAATCCATGTACCTGTTGTGTAAAAAAAAAAAAATGTTTCTAAGTGATTTTTTTCTCTTAGATGCATTTTCCCCTTATTTTGGACTTCATTTTTTCTTACTTCTGCCTATATTTTCCCCATTGGAGACATTCATATTCTTTTGTTGTTCTCATCAGAGATGAACCATTATTCCTACCTCCATCTTCCACACCCTGGCCCCTACTTTAATCATCTGCAAATTCCATTTGCTGCTTACTGAGTCCCCTCATCCAGAGCATCAAGCTCAAATAGAAAATGGAGAAAGAACTTGCGTTGACATGTGCTATTCCCCTGCTACACGTTCTCCCCACCAAAGCTGTTGAAAATGGATATAACCAGTGTACTCGGTCCTGGTGTGAAGACTACCTATGATGATTTTTAAATAGCTTTGCAGGAAAAATAGAAATGCCCTTGAGAGCTTTCCTATGAATAACAACATCTTATCACAGTGAAAAAAAGAGTCTACAAGAAAAGTAAAAAAAAATTCCTCAGTGCAATCTAGTATGGCTCCTTCCTTATATATATATATATATTGGATATAAGTTTGATAAAGGAAATTCATCAAACATTCTGGTTACATGACCAGCTCACTTTCTCTTCCTTCATAAATACCTTTATGCTACTTATACTGTTTAAGTAATCATTGGTCATATGCCACAGCCTCTTATGTCTAGCATAAGCATTTTCATTCTCCTTTATCATGTATACTCTACTGAAACCATGGTGTTCCATGACTCAACCACGTAACATTATTGTAAGAGTATTGGAGTTAAAGAGAGAGGTTTTCGTAGCACTAAATAACTTGGTTTCATTGAAAACAAAGTACAGTTTCTCAAATTGTTCCCAGTCTGATCTCCTCCTACTCAATTTCAGTCCCAGTTTATGATTCTTTAGTGACGGACCAAGATCCAAATATTGGTGGGCTGCCCACCTGTCTGAGTATTATAATCTGGGTAATGTCTTTTTTGATACTTTGGTTTTTTTCCTATGTAGATAATAAAATAAATCTTGTGTTGTTAGAAATTTTGCCTAGATTTTGTAGTATTCTAGAGCTCAATGCAATGAGTACAATTTAATCTGTGAAAAGGATCACTTGGAAAGCCTCATAACCAAAAGGAAATTCTTCTTTCATTTAAATTCTATACTGAGGGGAAGCTAGGTGGTACAGTGGATAAAGCACCAGCCCTGGATTCAAGAGGACCTGAGTTCAAATCCAGAATCAGACACTTGACACTTACTAGCTGTGTGACCCTGAGCAAGTCACTTAACCTTCATTGACTGGCAAATTTTTTAAAAATAACAAACAAATTCCATACTGGACATATGCAACCAATATCTTAGATATAGGGTTGTTGTCCTGCTTTATACACCACTGTATATTAATCTTTAGTGGATCGCTAAATAAAATTATCTCTAAATGCATTGTTGACAGAGTCTTGTGTAATTGTAATGTATATGTGGAAGACACTTCATCTTGGAGAATCTACAGGATGGTATTTGGTCCTCCAAGTCAAATTTTAAACAACTAATAAATGAAATGTTCTTCAGACACTTCAGTCAATTGTGTGACTGAAAAGCTTATTTGGCTACAGAATACCTTCTGCAAAAAGCCTACCTGTTTTGGAAGCATACTAAAAATCTCCTTAGTTTCTTTAGAAATATTAATAAGTTGGGGCAGCTGGGTGGCACAGTGGATGCGGCACTGGCCCTGGATTCAGGAGGACCTGGGTTCGGATCTGGCCTCAGACACTTGACACTTGCTGGATGTGTGACCCTGGGCAGGTTGCTTGGCCCTCACTGCCCTGCAAAGAAAGAAAGAAAGAAAGAAAGAAAGAAAGAAAGAAAGAAAGAAAGAAAGAAAGAAAGAAAGAAAGAAAGAAAGAAAGAAAGAAAGAAAGAAAGAAAGAAAGAAAGAAAGAGAAAGAAAGAAAGAAAGAAAGAAAGAAAGAAAGAAAGAAAGAAAGAAAGAAAGAAAGAAAGAAAGAAAGGAAGGAAGGAAGGAAGGAAGGAAGGAAGGAAGGAAGGAAGGAAGGAAGGAAGGAAGGAAGGAAGGAAGGAAGGAAGGAAGGAAGGAAGGAAGGAAGGAAGGAAGGAAGGAAGGAAGGAAGGAAGATAGATTAATAAGTAATTCTTTTCCTGTAACACCTTTTCCAAAATCCCTTGTCCTTCAACCAAATAATAAAAAAAAAAATTTCTTAGGGAAATAGATTGAGTGGCACCAGACTTTTTGATAGCCTTCTCTGCTCTTGAAATGATTTGGTTATTGGCCTATCCAAGCATAGGTAAAGCTTCCTCTTTGCCAGACCTCCAAAGTGATTGGCTTTAGCTCCCAAGCTTCTCTTATGAGAAAGGATTAAGATATCAAAATTAGGAAGGGGTTCTTTTGTTTAACTGAAAAAACAAGGCAATATAGTCCAGAAAGAATGGGATAGTGACTTGGTTGCTCAATTCTGGCCTGTTAAACCATACTGCTTTTTTGTTTTGTTTTGGTTTGGTTTTTTGGTTTCTTTAAGTGAGGCAATTGGGGTTAAGCGACTTGCCCAGGGTCACACAGCTAGTAAGTGTTAAGTGTCTGAGGCAGGATTTGAACTCAGGTACTCCTGAATCCAGGGCTGGTGCTCTATCCACTGTGCCATCTAGCTGCCCCAACCATACTGCATTTTAAGATAGCCTTTTCTTGCTCAAGATTCCTCTAAATACCAACCAGAAATAACCTTGGGACCGTCATATTGGAGAGAATAAAGTGCTGTGTTAGTTTGGACATTTCTCTCTCCAAGCCAGAAATTACTTGGCTATAAGTTAGTGTTGTTAAATTAAAATAATTTCTAGTAGATAAATCTAAATAGCAGAGTATGCCATTAGTATTAATTTTTATCTTCTACATTGTTCCCACCTTATGTTTTCATCCACCCTCCACCATTCTCACAAATATTATAGGGCTTAGAAAACAAATAAATGGTTTTCTAGTTGCTAATATCTTCTCTAGTATCTTTGTTACTTTTATTTTTGCTAAAAACACTGACTATGATCTCTTGCAAACTTTTGAAATCTTCCCCTACCCCATTTTGAAATATATTAAAAATCAGTAGCTATAAAATTTTATCGCTTACAGTACAACTTTCTCCTTTGTATATTTAGTCATGTCAAAGCTACTCTTCCCAACTTTATCATCTTCGGGCTTTTGTCTTTTCATCTCTTTTGCCTCTTGCATACCATTGGGGTGGTAGAATTCAAATGTAGTAGTTCCATTCTCATCACCAATAAATTAGGATCATTATAATTACCCTAGAAGATCTGTTCTAGTTCACATGTGGATTGTTCTCTTTCAGGACAACTCCCCAAATTCTCTTGAGATTTAAAGTCCTTCAGAAATGTCTAGATGACACAATGGATAGAGACTTGGAAGTCAGGAAGAACCTGAGTTCAATTCCAGCCTCAGATATTTACTAGCTGTGTGACCCCAGGCAAGTCTTCACCTCTCTCTGCCTCAGTTTCCTCATTTGTAAAATAGGGGTCATAATAGCCCCTACCTCACAGGGTTGTTGTGAGGATAAAATGATGATATTTGCAAAACACTTGGCACATAGTAGGCATTTTTAAATGTTTGTTCCCTCATACCCCCCTTTACAGTCTAGCTCTATCCTACATTTGCAGATTTATTACATATTACTCTTTCACTCATCATATAGTCCTTTGTACACAATATTTCCTTCTAGCAACTGCATTTGCATAGTCTTTCTTCTATCCCTGGTATTCATTCCCTTCTTTTCTCCACCACTCACCATCCCTAGATTCCTTCAAATATCAGTTAAATTGCCACTTCTTAAGTGAGATCTTAAGCATAACTAGGTGGTACAGTGGATAGAGTACCAGTCCTGGATCCAGGAAGACTCATCTTCCTGAGTTCAAATCTGGCCTCAGGAACTTACAAGCTGTGTGACCCTGGGCAAGTCACATAACCCCATTTGCTTCAGTTTCCTCATCTGTAAAATGAGCTGGAGAAGGAAACAGCACACCACTCTAGTACCTTTGCCCAGAAATCCCCAAATGTGGTCACAAAGAGTCAGACATAATTGAATAACAACAAAGTGAGATGTCTCCTGATCTACAGCTCTCCCCTCATAATTCAGTGCCTCCCCTTTCAAAATTAATTTGCATATATTTTGCATCACTTTCTATGTGTAGATGATGCTTCCCTTGATAATTCTATAAAGCTTACATTCATAAGCTTCTTCCATGCAAGGACTGCCTCATTTTTGCCTCTGTATTCCCAGAACCTTGCACTTTGGAAGTGCTTAATAATGCTTATTGATTGATTGATGAGTGGATTGTAATCTGAACTGACCTGATCATGTGAAGCTCTCTGCAGACTTGTCTTTTTCTCTTCTGATTATTCCTATTTTATAAAGCAATATTGCGTGAAGTCACATGTTCTCCTCCATGATGTTTTATAAATTAGTTTGCACTCAAAACAGGTGTTGTTCTTGGCTTTCATTTATCTCCATTTGCCAAGGAGATCGAGAGTTTGCTGGCTGAAGTGATTTCTTGACTCTTTGGCCTCATTATTGTGGTAACTGTTTTGCATTGGCTAAAATTCTCTAAGAAATTGTAATGGTAGATCTATTTACCTTTGTCTATTTCCCATTTTAAAAAATTGATTTGGTTTTCCATTTTTTCAAAATTGACAGTTTGTTTAATAATCAGACCAAGTTAGAGACATTTCAATACCATCTATGCTGGTGTCTTTCATCTGTATCTTTTCTTCTAATTTTATACTTACTTTTTAATATAACTTTAATTAAGGATCTCTACAAAGCTGATTCTGAAGTGACTGTTACATCTTTAATCAGGTGTTTCCCATCTGTTAAGATAGACCCAATTTCTTTTCATTTCTTTGCTTTTTTTAAAAATTTTTTTTTAATTAACTAATTAATTTGTTTATTTTTTGTGGGGCATTGGGGGTTAAGTGACTTGCCCAGAGTCACACAGCTAGTAAGTGTCAAGTGTCTGAGGCCAGATTTGAACTCAGGAACTCCTGAATCCAGGGCCAGTGCTTTAGCCACTGTGCCACCTAGCTGCCCCCATTTTTCTTTGCTTTTTAAAATTTTTTTGTGATGTCTTTTGGTGTTTACAATGTTCTGCACCTCCCTTCTTGAAGAAAATACTAATGGTGTATAGGGATGAGGTTACTCAGGTGCCTACAAGCCTTTTTATTCTTTCATTTCTTGATCCCAAACCATATCCTACAATGTGGCTTCTGCTGTTTGATGCTATACCCACTTCCACATTGGAGTCATCTAGTTGGTTTCAGTTAGAGGACCTCATCAAGTTCTCTATTTGAAGTATGTTTCCTTCTAAGGTTACCTAGTATCTGCTTGGTGCATATCAAGGATAACTATGTATATGCATATTGTCTCCCCTATTTATCCCTTAAGGACAGAGACTGGTTTCATTTTTAATTTGTGTTTCCAGCACTTACCACACTATCTGGCACATAGCGAGCACTTAATATATGTTTATTGATTTATTATTCTTCATCTCCTGCCATAGATTGTTCAACCTATAAGGGACACAAAAATTCATCTACACCAACTCCTTTAATATTATAGACAAGAAAACTGAAAACCAAAGAGAGAAAATGACTTATGCAACATCTATCTCATTGTTAGTAAATTACATAATGGGTACTAGAACCCAGATTTTTTGAGACCATGTCAAGTTGTCTTTTTTTTTCTCCAATATACTGTCTCTTTTACTGATACTCAACCTGTAATTATCTTTATGGCAGTCTTTTTGCTTATGCTCGTGATGAGTAGTGTAAGGAGAGGTGACAAAATTTTCTTAAAATGACATTTTTATTTTGGGGGGACACACAAATGCATCATTTCCTTTATTTGCTTCTGTAAGTAGGGTTTGTGAAATTACTTTCCCTTTAGCTACAATGTCTTTAAGTGTCCTGATTTCCTTTAAAACAAAAAAGGCAATGTGGATACACTTCAGTTTCTCCAAAAGTATGTCAATTTGTTGGCCGCTGGACAAAGATCTGAGGTTAGCTGTACCAATAATTAAATGAATGTTATAGGACCCAAGGACTGTGTGATTCTTAGAGTTCCCTGTTCGTTTTTATTCTGTTTCATTACAAATCACTGCAAAAGAGAAAAAGGGATACATAAAATGGAAGACTTTTGTGTAGCATTGTCCATTTCAGTATCATTGAGAATAAAAAAAACCCCATCACTTGGTGGTGAACCTTCCTTCCAATTTTAGCTAAGTTGGTTCTCAGATAACAGGTGTGTAAGTCTGTGGTAGGAAATGTACTCTAGGTTTTTCCATCCTTCCTTCCAACCAGAACTAGAGCTTTGTTGGCATTGAATTTTAGAGCCCAGAGTCCTCTCTAACCACAGAAAGGAATCACAGTAGGGCTTGTGTGGGAGAAACTTTGTTTTTCTATGCAAACTATTCCTGGGAAACAGCTTATTTTTAATAACATTTAGCAAGTTACAAAGGTTGCACCTCTATACATAGTTCTATTACCAATTTAATAGTTGGTTTGTTTAATTGAAGACTACAATGCAGGAAAAGGTTCTAACTTCCTTCTTTTCTTTCTTCCTTTTGCTCTCTCTCTTTTTTCTCCTTTTCTTTCTTTTTTTTTTTTAAAGAGGCAATGAGGGTTAAGTGACTTGCCCAGGGTCACACAGCTAGTAAGTGTCAAGTGTCTGAGGCCGGATTTGAACTCAGGTACTCCTGAATCCAGGGCCGGTGCTCTATCCACTGTGCCGCCTAGCTGCCCTCTCCTTTTCTTTCTAAGACTACTGTTAACTCACTCTGGGGACAAAAAAGCTAATATAATTGGCCAAGACCAACAAATATTTCTGACATGCTAATAGCCCCCAATAAAGTGACTAAAGATCATTATAAAATCTATAATAATATTTGTCTTGATTTTATTGGTCAACCTTTTTGTAGTTGAAGTTGTAATAATTTTAAAAGTATAAATATTATGAACTTACAAAAATCTTTTGAAAGTTTAATTAATTTTTTATCCTAATTCCTTTCATGAATTTTGAATTATTTTTATTTTAACATGACAAGGCACCCTGTTATTATGTGTTGCCTGTGTGACAGTTTCCCATTGACACTTTCTTGGATGAGTGGATTAGTAGAGGAGGTTCTCTTACTCAGCCACTTGAGTGACTTGATCTACCTCCATTAGACTTTTCCTTGTGGGATCTTATCGGAACCCTGATCCTGACTGCAGCTCCTTGATCCTTAAATCTTTCGGGATACTTGCAGTACATTCTCTTTTTACCTGAAAGCTCCACATTTTGACTATAATATGCCTGGGGGTTGTGATTTGAGGATTTCTTTCAAGAGGTGCCCTGTGGATTCTTTCTGTGTTTCTGTATTGTCTTCCCAAGTAGATCATAAGGTTCTTGTGGACAAGGATTTTTTTCACCTCTTTCTTCAGCTATTGATACAATCATAGAGGTTGGGGTGTTTTTGTTTTTATATTAATTATTTTCCTAGTGTTGAATCAGTCTTCAATCCTGGAGATAGATATATAGATATAGATATAGATGTAGATGTAGATATAGATATAGATATAGATGTAGATAAGATATAGATATAGAAATACACACATATGGACATGCATACACACGTGTATATACACACATACATATGCATGTACACATATGTATACTCTCTACACACATACATATATGTGTATGTACAAAAATACATACATCTATGTGTATATCCAACTCAGTAATAATGCTTTTTTTAAAAATAATTCTATTGTCTTTCGGCTAGGATTTTGTTTTTAAATTTTGAGCCAATTTTCCTTAGTGTTATCTGTCTATAGTGTTGTTTTTTTTCTTCTTTGCCTTATTCCTCCCTATCTTAGATAGTAGAACTATATTCATTTTATAAAAGGAGTCTGGTAGAGTGTTTTCTTTATCAAAATTTGAAAATACTTTGTGTATTGCTATTTAAACTTTTAATAAAATTTACCTGTAAATCCATCTGAACCAGTTTTTTTCAAACATATATTTAACAGCTCATTTACAACTATTTGATATTTTATGAGATTTATTAAAGATCTCTCGTTCTGTTAATTTGAATATTTCATATCTTTGTGTAAAATATTCTATTTTTAAAATTTTTTTCAGGGCTTCTTCCCCCACCCTGGCATATATTTGATTGAACAAAATAGGTTATGATAATTCTTTTTACTTTATTTCTGTTATGCTTTCATGTTTGGTAATTTAATTTTATTCCCTTTTCTTTTTTTCTTTTTTCTTTTCTTTTTTTGGGGGGCGGGGCAATGATGATTAAGTGACTTGCCCAGGGTCACACAGCTAGTAAGTGTCAAGTGTCTGAGGCTGGATTTGAACTCAGGTCCTCCTGAATCCAGGGATGGTGATTTATCCATTGCACCACCTAGCTGTCCCCATTCCCTTTTCTTCTTGGTCAAGTTAATCAGGGGATGTTAGAGCCTGTTGTTGAGAACCAGCTCTCAATGTGAGCATTTATATGTTAGAAATCAGAAAATATGTAAGAAATGACAAGCAAGATGACTTCAGAAAGGTCTGGGAAGATTTGTATGAACTGATGTATAGTGAAGTGAGCAGAACCAATAGAACGTTGTGCATGAAGAACTGTGAATGACTTAGCTATTCTCAGCAATACAACTATCCAAGACAATAGGGACTAATGATGAAGCATGCTATCTACCGCCAAAGAAGCAACCAATATTGATTGAATGCAGACTGAAACATGCTATTTTTCACTTTCTTTCATTTTTTTCTTTTACTCGAGTTTTCTTATGCAAAACAACTAATATGGTATTGTTTTACATAATTGCACATGTATAACCCACATCTGATTGCTTACCACTTCAGGGAGGGGTTAGGGGAGGAAGGGAAGGAGGGATAAAATTTGGAACTAAAAACTATAAATAAAAATGTTTATTAAAAAAGAAATCAGCAAATAATATGAATCATAGCTTGATTTATTGTTGTTTTGATTTGTTAAGGCTTAAGAAAGTGGTTAAAGTTAATAATGCAGACTAAACATAAAAGTCTGTCATGTGTACATTTTTACCTGAAGAGCTGGTTATAAAACACATACGAACATTCTATTAAGGTTAACTAAAAGTTTGTTAATTTTACTAATCTTTTTGGAGAATTATCTTAAAAAGGGTTAATTTTGTGTATCAATTCTATAGTCCTTTTGGCTTCTATTTTATTTTCTTTTTTTTTCTTTCTCTTTCTTTCTTTCTTTCTTTTTTTTTTTTTTTGGTGAGGTAATTGGGGTTAAGTGACTTACTTGCCCAGGATCACACAGCTAGTAAGGGTCAAGTGTTTGAGGCCAGGTTTGAACTCAGGTCCTCCTGAATCCAGGGCTGGTGCTTGATCCACTGTGACACCTAGCTGCCCCTTGGCTTCTATTTTTATAGATCTTTTTCTGCTAATTCTCAAGATTTCTCTTTTTGTTTATTTTAGCTTTTTATTTGATGGTTTTATAACTTTAACTGCATATTCATTTCATTATTTTCTTTCACTTTGTTAGTTTATGTCTCCAGAGATAGAATTTTTTCCTCTAAGACCTTTTATTGAATTACAAAAATTATATTACATTGTTACCCCATTAACTCTTTCACAGTTTTACTTTTTTTATGATTTGTTCTTTGATTCATTCATTATTCAGGATTTCATTATTGAGTCTCCATTTAAACTATTTCTTTTGTTTGTCTGTAAAAGATGAGTTTAATATTTCTGGGTTTTTAGATGTAACTATTACTTCTCTGCACCCTAGAATACTTTTTATTGTAAAGGTACCATATAATACTAAGAAACATGGATAGTCTTTATTGTTTGCATTCAGAGAATGTAATAAGACTTTATTGTATAAATTGTCCAAAAGTTTTTCAATTCTAAATTTTCCTTTCTATTTATCTTTCTGTTAGATCTGTCAAGTTCTGAAAGAGGAACATCAAAGCCTCCAATAATTAGTGCATTACTATTTATGTCCTTTTACAGCTCAGTGAACTTTTCTTTCATGAATTTAGGTGTCATGCTATTTGGTGCGTATATGTTTACTTTTAGTATTGATTTATCATCTATGGCTCCTTTAAAGGGTATATATATATATATATATATATATATATATATATATATATATATATATATATATATATATATATACACACACACACACACACACACACACACGCAAATATACATACATATATGTCTATGTATATGTCTGTGTGTGTGTTTGTGTGTGTTTGTGTGTATGTATATATACACATACACACAGATAGATAGGAAACACATTCCATATATAATTGAAATTATATATGTATGTGTAATGTATATATAGAGAGTATATATGTATATATAAATATACTTATATGTAAGTGTATATATATATACATATACACACAGATATATGTGTGTATATGTATACAATTTACATATGCACAGATACTCTGTCTAGTAACATCATTGCAACTCTTTCTTGTGGGAATCACCTGATGATTAGTAAGTCGTGTTCTACCTTCTCATTTTTAAAGTTATATTTCATGTATATAACTTTTTTCTTATCTTGTCACTCAATTATTTTATTGGATTTTAAAATTCACTCAAATTTAAATTTATTATTCTTAGGTTTGGGTTTTCCTCCATTTATTTCTGTTCAATTGATTTTATCCCTTTCTCCTTTCAAACTGATATTTTGTTCCTAGAATTGGTTTTGCTTATACCACTTTGATGCCCCATCTATTTCCACTAGCTCCCCACTTCTCCACTAACATTCTAAATTTTTCCTTCTGTGTCCTTTATGAAAGTAAGGCTTCTGTTGCCCAAGTTATAAGGTTTAATTCTATCCATTCCCCTTAGCATGATCAGACTCAATTTCTAAGGCCATATTAACCTAAGTTTGGTCCCTGCTACCAACCTGCATGATGACTGCCCTCAACAATTTATGTTGCCTCTTCCTTGAAGTGTTATACCAACATACTTTCAAGTGTGGAGTTGCTGTCAACATATGAGGCTGTCCAATTAAGAGGTTTTTCCAAATTTCAGCAAGGAGTTGTGAGATGAGATAATATATCCATGATAAGTAATGACACGACATAAAATTAACCTGGGTCACATGCCACAATCATCTCTAACACCAGCCTCAAAGAAATGTTTTACTACTAAACTTGGTTTCCCCAAAAAAAATTTCATTCCCCCAAAATAAGAGATTTTTTTAATTTTAAAGGAAAAGATAAAAGCCTAAGTTTTTAAAAGGAAAAGAAAAGAGAAAATGCTTAAGAAGGAAAAAGCTGCTCTGTTCTTTCTTTACAATCCAATAACTTGAAAGTCATAATGCTGCAAATATAGGCAAGGACGAGAGGGTAATGGGGGTATGTGTCGGGAGGGGGGAGATAGAGAACAGGGAGAGGTAATATGTGTTTAATATAACCCTAAAAAGATTTAGAATCATAAGTGGATAAAAACCAGAAATGAGTTAGCAATGTAACGTCGCTCTTCAAGAGAGCTCAATGCAGAGCCATAAATTGGGGCGGTATGTTGGATTACCGAGCATCCTCCTCCTATTTTATTCAGCATGAGTCAGCCTCTTGCTAGAATGTTGTGTTCAGTTCTGTGTCCACAGATTACAAAGAACACGTAGGATTTGGAGCAAGTTCAGAGGAGAACCACAAACTTGATTAAAGGGTTAGAAAAAAAGCCTGTCCCAAAAGACTCAATGAAGCTGGATTAGTCATCCTGGAGGAGTGAAGCCTTTGTAAGTAGAGGATGCTCTCTTACGTTGAGGGTGATGACAGCCATTCTCAATCCTCACCTTTAGCTTTTTTATATTGATAAATAAAGCTATTTATTTATTAAATTTATTGCATATTAATATTAAGTATATTAAAACAACATGTGTTGAATAAATATGTTTATATAGTTATAATATATGGACAGATACACCTTATATCTAGATGAGGAAAATTGAATGGGCAGACATACCTTACATATAGATGAGGAAAATTAGACCTAGAGATATTAAATAACTTGCCCAAGGCCACATAGGTAATAAGGACAGAACTTGTGGTATCAACTCAGATCCTATGACCCCCTAAGACTAGTGTTCTTTCTATTATACCACACTTTATTCCCAAAGCTACAAAAAAGTAACTCATAAAACTGAATCATCTGACTTTAAGAAGGATTTGTAAAGTTTTTTTAATCTAGAACCAAATGATGGGCTTGAAACCAAATTGTCAAGTAGGCAGTATCTGTTGCTTGCAGAGCTAACCAATAGCTTCCATCTTGCAGTCAGTATTTCTAGCAGTAAAGTTATTCAAATAAAACAGTTGAAACTTCCCCAACTCCATTCGAGTGATTAGTCTTACCCTTGATGACAATGATTTGTTGAATGTAAAGCACATCATTCTCCTACGAAATAAAATTAGAGCAAATTCTTTCCCAAAAAAGTAATTTAAGATCTATATAATTTATATATCCCTGCCTTCCTCGCCCCCTCACACCAATACTTCACCATCCATAAACAATGTGCAGGTAAGCCCTACTCAAAGAACATTTAATACACAAAACAGATACATTGGTGAGGTTACTCACAATGTGCAGAATTCTTCACTTTTCAAAAATGAAAGATTTAGCACAGATGCCTATAAACCTGTAAATGATGTCTTATGAATGCCTGAAAGAGGTAGGTGTGGCTCAGTTGGAAAATATGACTAAAGCAACAGGTGCTGAACCTGTCATTTCATGACTATAGATAGGGATGTCCTAGATGAGAAAACTACCATTCCCAGTGAACATCAGGATCTTCTCTGCAATTTGTAATCTTAGCTTTTTAGAATAGGGACAGATTAAGTGAAGTGCCTAGGTCGCATAGCCAGTAGGCATCAGAGATAAGACTAGGCTACTGGTCTTCTTGACTTTGAAGCTAGCTCTCTATCCACCATACCATTCTATTTCTCCAAAGGGAGACATAATATATATTTTTTAAATGTCTGAAAATAAAAAAAAAAAATAGTCTGAAAAGAACCAAGTGGCGACAGCTAGGTGGCACTGTGGATAAAGCACCAGCCCTAGATTCAGGAGGGCCTGAGTTCAAATCCAATCTCAGACACTTGACACTTATTAGCTATGTGACCCTGAGCAAGTCACTTAACCCTCATTGCCCCACAAAAAAAAGTCCGAAAAGTTATGGAGGAGAGGATTGTGTGTGTGTGCATGTGCGTGTGCGTGTGCGTGTGCGTGTGTGTGTGTGTGTGTGTGTGTGTATGCTGCCAAAGCAGAGCAAGGGCTTGTGAGTGGACATTCCAGGGAGACATATTTTAATATATACATATATGTAATACATTTAATATATTTTAAATTTTTTACTTTTTAAAAATTTTAATATGTATTTTAATATATTTATATAGTTAATATATTTAATCCATTTTATATATGTTTTTTTCAATTAACAAGCTCTTAAAAATAGTTTCTCCATTACACACAAATATCAGCCCCCAAACAGATAAGAAATAAAAGAAAGAATTCACTATGTAGCTGTATAGTCTAGCAAAACAAATTCCCATATTAGCCATGTCCAAAAAATGTATCTCTTTCTGAATTTTAAGTCTATGTCAGGAAGAAAGTGGAATGTTTCTTCTTCATTCTTTTAAAACCTTCTCTTTAGAATTTTATCATTGTGTTAATTAGTTCTAAAGTCTTTAAAACTTATTTTTCTCTATAATGTTATTAGAATTGTATAAATTGTTCTAATTCTGATCATTTTGCTTTGCATTTGTTCACAGAGCTTTTCTGAGTTTCTTGTGAAATTGTCCATTTCTTAATTTCTTATGGCCTAGAAACATCCCATTACATTCCTATACTACAACTTGTTTAGTCATTACCAATGGGAGAACATCCCTTTAGTTTCCAATTGTTTACTACCACAGTTCAAGTTGCTATAAATATTTTTGTACTTATAGATCTTCTTTATTTGATTTATTTGTGTATAGGCCTAATAGTTCTACAGCTGGGTCAAAACGTATGCCCTGACAATTGGTTAGTCAACAAGAATTTTTTTTAAATGATTACTATGTTTTAGCCACTGTGTTAAGAGCTAGGGATACAAAGAAAAGCAAAAGGCAATCCCTGATGCTCAGAAACTCATAGTTTAATGTGGGAAACTCCATGCAAATGACAATGTATAAAAAAGATTTAGAAAAGATATATTGGAAATAAGCAACAGAGACAAGGCATTATCATTGATGGAAATTGAGAACAGTTTCTTGTAGAAAATGGAATTTGAGCTAGGACATGAAGGAAGCCAAGAGGCTGGAAGTATTTCTTATAACAGCAACACCCAAAAAGTATATAACTTGGGGTTGGAGAAGATTGATTTATTTTTCATTCTTTATCATTAGGGAAATGTTGTCATCATATTGGTTACTAAGTGATGATTAAAAATAGAAACAGAAAGCAATTAGGGATAAAATTAGAAAATCAATCTGGACCAATTACCCTCGAAATCATTGATTCTCTCTCCCTTTATCAGAACTGTACTTTTAACTAAAGGTTGTCTTGTTGTAAAGTAAGCATGAGAAAAAGAAAATGCTTATTTTAATATTTGAAGCCTTTTTATATTAGTGGAACAATCTAGGAACGACTATATAGTTCATCCCTAGACATACACATAAAATCTTTCCTACTCAGCAGGATCTACCAGAGCCTGTGACCTACTAATACAGCCTTTGGGAATGGTTGGGAAGTGTTTGGGGTCATTTGCCCATCATGAAGTCTAAGAGCAAGACTTCAGAGAGGAAGAAAACACTTAAAAATACAGTTATAGTTAGGTGACTCTCAATGGGCCATAGTAACTGATTGGAAGAGAAACAAAGCTAATTCTTAGCAGTGAAGAATAAAAGCATTACTTCAGAATTCATCTCATTTTTTAAAAATGGTAACCACATTAGCCTTGTCAAAGGAAAGCAATCCTGAGATTTGTTGATATTCTATGACTGGAGTATATACTCCATAAGTAACCCAGAAAGTCAGTTCAATGTTATAATTTTGCTACAGGTAATACTCACGTTGAATAATTTACCTTTTACCCACAGGTAGTCAAGAGCTGATAACTTCTCTAGCTCCTCCTTCACCCTCTATCCCCACCAGCAGGTGGTTCATTCTCTGGTTATTATCTTATAATGCAATCTGACTGTTACCTTGAGGACCATCTTGAAAACAAGAGATTATCTTTAATTTGAGGAAAGAGAGAGGTGAGAAACAGAGATAGAAGGAGAAAGAAGACAGAAAATTAATAAAAAAAAAAAGATTTCTCCCTCATAATGCTCTATATGTATTTTTACTTATGTCCTCTTTTTAAAAAGCTGTATCCTCCCAGTAGAGTGTAAGCTACTTGTCTTTGTATTCCTGGTACCCTGACTAGTACAGTCCCTGGAACATAGTAAGCTCTTCACAAGTGCTTGCTGATTGATTGGTAGAATTTCCTCCTGAACAAAGAACAAAGGACTATGACATTACAATGAAATGTTAGGGATGACTTACTTTCAGGTCTTCTCCAAAGAAGAGGAACCAAACTTTATGTTATTCTGGACTTGGTCAGGACTTGGAATCTGAGGAGAAGATGCCCAGAATTACAAGGAACAAAGTTTAATGAGTTTCCCAGAAAGGATTTGGGTTCTACCCTTGAAATTTTCAGTGATAGGAGAAATACATTAAGCCAATAGCCAATTTTAAATGTTCTGATTGGGGGTGAGGGAGTTGGAGGTGGAGCGAGGGAACAGGGAAGAGAAGCCAAAGTCCAAAAAGGTTCAAGGAAGACAGAGCCTTTTAAACTTAGCCTTGGACCTAGAGCAGAAACTGTGAAGATCACAGGCTTAGTTGATTCATTTAGCTCTTTTTTACGCGTGAAAAATGTCTTGCCATGTTATATAAACAATCTGTTATGGAGCTACCTTTAAAATTGTCCATCTATCTTTCATTATATTTTATACCAGCTACATTTTATTGTAAACATTATGAACAACATGATTTACAAGTAGAAAAAAAAGTGTGGAGGAAGGGAGCTTCCTTCACTCACTAGGGAGACATAAGAAATAGTCCATCACAAATTTGTCTAAATGTTTCCACTTTTTAGTCCCCATCTGTACATTTTACATTTATGGACGTTCTGTGACTATGTGATTTTTTTCCCCACTCTGTCTCTGCAGTAGTGATTTCTTCATGGAAACTACTGCATGTTACCCTTGGGTGCAATCAGCTACAAGCTAACCACATATGCATGCCCACTACCATGTTGGGATTATTCCATGTTGCTTGTCTTTCCAGTCCTTACTCACTTCACTCTCACAGACAGACTCTGGGGGAGGCTGAAGGTATGGGTGTTTCCCGTTGCCATTTCCTGGGCAATTATGAAATTAGAGTAATTGCTTAGTTGCTTGCAAAATGTTGCACAAATAAAACATTAAATGAGATCTACCTACAAGGTTTGGATTCAATGTTCCCTAAGTCCCAATAGACTATAACATGCAATGCTACTATGCATTTCTTGGTTTAGATTTTTCATGGATATAGAAAATAATTTCTAATAAAAGTTCTTTTAAAAATGCAAGGATTAACAATCAAATGAGTTGTAACATCTCAATTGCCATTTAATTTTCTGCTTGGGATTGTCCTCAATTTCACCTTGGGGTTGGTCTCTGAGCATAAAAAATAAACACAGTCAATGGTCTGTATGTCTTCCAGATCAGTCACATTTTACAATACCCAGAGCTCCGGTGGATGTCAAATTCAAATGGCAACAAAGTTTGATCTAGAACTGCCTCTGTAATCTGATTGGTCTGTCTCTGGGGAAGTGTGGGTATATCAACCTCTGGGGCAGTCTAATGAAGCCAGATTCTAGGAAACAGGCCCTTGGCAGAGGGAGGGATAGGAATGGGAGGGGGGAGGGTGGATAGAAGAATAGATGCCTACAAAAAAACAGAAGCCTCCAAAGCAGTGATTATGGTTTTAAGTAGCAGCTCCTAGAAATGACAAAGTACCACCCAATCCTTTTATTTGGCATTACCTAAATGTCTCAATGCCAGCCAGGACTGAAAAGCAGTAAAAAACCCGGATCCGGAAAACAAAACAGGGGTATTTTAGGTCTCCACTTGTCAACTACCAGATCTTCAGAGACATGTATTTCTATTCTGTGCAATGCCCCATGTGGAAAAAAAAAATTAAGAGCCTCTCACAGCTATTTCCATAGAGTCCATCATTGCCCAACTTTGGCTCAGAGCATGCTGCACAGGTGTGAGAACTTAACAAGAAAGTCTACTCTATCAGTTTGAAGCATCTGAAAACTTAGGCAAAGACATGAGGAAAGAAAAAAGGATGAAAACAAGGCAAGTCCTACCTTGTAGCGGTCTGTAGGAGTGAGGCACCCCTAGCTCACTATCCTCATTGCTCCCACAAAGAATTCCATTCAAGGCTTCGTGCTTGATTTCATAAGCTTTGTCCTTTAGCAACAAGCTCTGCTACTGGTACTTAGTACCTGGCTCCTGGTTTTAACTAAGGATGTGGCTTTTCTGACTTGAGGCTGCAAAGTTGTTGAATCCTTTGACTGGCTCTGCCAATGAATGAATCAGTGTCAGGCTCTGAAGAAAGAGATATGAACTCATTACTTTGTACTAACTTCAAGAATTATTGTTTGCCATTACTTGGGATGAGGATAGGAGGGAAATTCAGACCTGGATTTCCATTAGGGTCCCCTGGTGAGGAAACTCTTCTCAGACAAAGCAAATGGGCAGCTCTTCTGAAATGTATAGTCTTAGAAAGATTCTTGAGGGCACTGAGAAGTTAAATCATTTGCCCTGAGTCACATAGTCAGTATGGGTCAGGAGCAGAACGAAAACTCAGGTCTTCCTGACTGAGGCCAATTCTACTTACAATGCCATGATATCTCTCTATATATTCATGAGAGTAAGAATTCTTTGTTTAGAGTTTTATCCAATCTCCCTTTCTGATATCTAGTTTCCTTCTACTGTCTCTCTCTTCTTCTCCCTTCCTTTCTAGACTAAGATGTCACATTACTGAAGCTCAAATTTCAAACAAATGAAGACGTTCTTTTTTCCTTTGTTTGGTTTTAATAATCTGGCCCTTGGTTGTGTTGGAGTTTTAATCTGGAGGTAGGGAGGTGGGGAGAGATATAGACAGACAGAGACAGAGAGATACACACATATGCACATGTGCACACACATAGACACACACATATACATACACACATATATTCAGCAGAATACATCTTCATTAAGAAAAGTAATGGCCGGGGCAGCTAGGTGGCGCAATGGATTAAGCACCGGCCCTGGATTCAGGAGTACCTGAGTTCAAATCCAGCCTCAGACACTTGACACTCACTAGCTGTGTGACACTGCGCAAGTCACTTAACCGCCATTGCCCTGCCAAAAAAAAGAAAACGAAAAAGAAAGAAAGAAAAGTAATGGCAAATAAAAGTACTGGAAGACAAGATGAAGGTGACTGTGAACATGAGAGCAGGGACTACTTTTGCCTTTATCTCTATTGCATATAGTACCTAGAACATAGTAGGTGTTTGATAAAGGCTTATTGGCTGACTGAAATCAGTGCCTCCAATTTCCTACCTGCCTTTTCCTTTATTCTAGGTTTGTTCAGTCCCCTGATGAACATTTTTCTTTTCTCTGTCCCTCCTTATCATTGTTTATGTCTCAATTCCAAGGCTTAGGGACAGCATTCAGCCTTGGATCCAACCTTCTTTGTCCTTACTGAGGGTTTCTGTTGTATATAACATGGTTGGAGGAACACACTAATTGAATGTGCCTTAGCCTAAGCATTGATTTTTAACTCTTTTTACTGGTTGAGTGGCCTACATGAAATAAATGTGCAGAATGAGTCCAGCTCCTAATGAACAGGTGTCAATGTCATAAAAACCTCACCACAATTAGTACTAATTACCACCTTTCGGTGCCATCTCCACTAGAAGATTCTGGAATGAATTATTTCATGAAAGGTCATGAAAGAAAATGAATGGCATGCGCTTTGGGGGGTGATCTCTAGGCTTTAGGTCAAGCAGAGAGGGAGGGCAATGAGAGAAAATATTCCTTTCCCTTGTTAGACTTGATGCCTTTTAGGAATGATGATGATGATGAAAATTATGATGGTGGTGGTGACATTGATTGAGACCACTACAACAATATGATGCCTCACATCTACATAGTGCTTTAGAGTTTACAGCATGATTTCTTTAAGCAACAAGGTCCTCCTCATATCTCTCTATCTTCCACAAAAAGGAAATTCTCTTGGAAAAGATATTTCTTGGACCCAGAGAAGGTAAATGAATTATCTAATGTCACACAAGTATAGGTGTCAGAGCCAAGATTTGAAGCCATTTCTGCTGACTCCAAAACCAATTCTCTTTCCACTGGACATTGGTGATTTACTTCTTGCCACCAATCTCAATTGCAGCTTAGAGGTGTAGTAGGGCAACTTAAACACATCGTGCTGTAACATTTCTAACAATTTGATTTGCCATTTGGCAGATGTACATATTGTACCTCTCTCAGTAGAATATAAGCTATTTGAGGGCAGGGACTATTTCATTCCTTGTTTTTGAAAATGTTTATTGAATTGAATTGTACACAGTAGTTTCTTAATAAATGTTATTGAATTGAACAATCATGTGGGGGAAATAGTATGACATTATCATCCTTGCCATTTTATAGATGAGCAAACTGGGATCCAATCAATGACTTCAAAACTAGCATTTGTGTTCTCTCCGTTACATCATGAGACATGCATCTGAGAACCACGAGAATGCTGAAAACTCTAGATTTCTGTCCTGTATACTGGTCCAGGTTGAGATAGTGCTAAGTTCATGTTGTGAAGGCATTTTTATGCCTCCCTCAAACTCTTCATCCCTGAGTGTCACTAATGATGTCAAGTATCTCTTCTCAATCTAGTGAGGACATTGCAGTGAGGTGGCAGTAATATAGACTCTGCTGCATCCAAGGCTGTGTCTGTGGCAAGTGCTTATACTGTATGTGTGTCACCCTTTCCCTAACTAGTGATTGTGTTTGATTTGGGGGCAGGAGTGATGCTCAATTCTAAGTTACACCTTCTGTGCCAACTGTTTTTTTGTGGCATAAAGGACTTCTTCCTATGAACTCCTACTCCATATTCCCAGATTGCAACTAATCTAGGGCCCTCATCTTTTATGATTCATTCTCATGTATTGTGATTCATCCCCCACCCCCCTCCATGAGTCTTCCATAGAGAAGTATGGGTCCAAGTGTAATCTTAAAAATTAGCCTGACAATTTTTATTAAGGTCTGTTGTTGTTGTTATTCAGTCATTTCTGTTGTGTCTGACTCTTTGTGACCCCATTTGGGATTTTCTTGGCAAAGATACCAGAGTAGTTTGCCATTTTTTTCTCTAGATCATTTTATAAGGGGGAGGACAGCTATGTGGTGCAATGGATAAAGCACTGGCCTTGGATTCAGGAGGACCCGAGTTCAAATCCAGCCTCACATTTGACATTTACTAGTTGTGTGACCCTGGGCAAGTCACTTAATCCTCATTGTCCTGCAAAAAAAGGGATCATTTTACAGATTAGAGGCTGAGTTAAATAGGGTTAAGTGACTTGCCCAGGGTCACACAGCTAATAAGTGTCTGAGGCTAGATTTGAACTCAGGAAGATGAGTCTTTCTGACTCCAGGCCCAGCACTCTATCCACTGCATCACCTAAAACTAGATAATCATAGAAGTGTTTTAGATTCACAGATTTGTCCTTCCTTCCTTCCTGATGTGCTTTTTGTAGAAGGTTTAGGTTTTAGAGTTCATCTTGCAAGTCATACGTTATGGTTAGCTTTTTTTAAATCCTGGAGAGAAAAAGTCAAAAGTCCCAGAAAGAAAGATCTCATTTTCAACCTAAATATTCATAGCAGCACTTTTTGTCTTAGCAAAGAGTTAGAAACAAAGCAGAGATTCATTGTTTGGGGAAGAACTGAACAACTTGTGAGACATGAATATAACAGAACTATAGAGATGTAAATGGGAGGAACAATGTGACAAAACTCTATTCTGTATAATTCTAATGACCAAGGTTGGCCCTGGAGAAGAGTTGAGAAAATACATCTCCCTGCTTTGATTTCTTAAGTAAGGGACTATGACTGTAGAATATTGAATATGCTGTCGGGCATGGTTGATGTATTAGTAGGTTTTGCTGAATTGCTTTCTCTTTCTTTTTAAAACTTTGTTTTGGGGCAGCTAGGTGACACAGTGGATAAAGCACTGACCCTGGATTCAGGAGGACCTGGGTTCAAATCCAGCCTCAGACATTTGACACTTACTAAATGTGTGACCCTGGGCAAGTCACTTAACCCTCATTGCCCTGACCTCCCCCGAAAAAAACTTTGTTTCAACAATAATAATAATCAAAATAGCTAATATATAAATAAATAATGCCTGCTATTGTGTTAGGCACTTTAAAATTATTATGTTATTTGATCCTCATTTTTATCGACCAGGGTCACATAGCTAGTAACCATCTGAGGCTGAATTTGCACTTAGATCTTCTTGACACCAAGCCAGGCACTCTACCCACTGTACCATCTAGGCCTCAAGAAAAGATTGTGTGAGTAGAATAGAAAGGAAATATCCAGAGATAAACCCGATATAAAAACAAAAGAAATCAATAAAATTTTTAAAATTTTAAGGGGAAAAAATTCCTAGAAAAGCTTACAAACTGTTAAGTGGCTCTAAATCTAGTCATGGAAATTCATACAGAATGAAATACTTTTAGCCAACAAGAAAATTATAAAATCAATTTGTGATTCAGTACAAGATAGGAGTTCTCAACTTAGAGTGTGTAAGCACATATTTTAAAAATATTTGTAATTCTACCCATTTTATTTTATTCATGATAACATTACTCTGAGAAGGGGTCCATAAGCTCCACCAGCCTGCCAAATGGGGTCTACATCACAGAAAAAAGGGTTAAGAACCCTGCTCTAAGGTAATCTTTATTCTTCCTCCTAGAGTAATATTTAGATCAAGTCAACCTCTGGGGCAGCCATAGAAATAGGTAACAAAACAATTTGAAGTACTTACTACTTACTGAGCCTTACACTAAGTGCCAAAGAAATTACACAAATGTCATGAAATACAACTGTGGTGAGAAAAAAGAATATCAAAGAGACATAAAGAGACTGAAACAAAATGAAATGAGCAAAGCCAGAAGAACACTTTATAATTTAACATCAATTATGTAAAAAAGAGCAATCTTGAAAGACTTAAAAACTCTGATCAAAACAATGACTAACCATGATACCAGAGGATTAACGAGGAAGAGTGCTGCCCACCTCTTGACAGAGGGATGATGGGAGTAATATACAGAATAACAAAAGCATTTTTAAATGTGACCAATGGGGGAATTTGTTTTTCTTGTCTGTGCTCATGTGATACAGGAGCTCTCTAATTCTTACTTCCTTTCTACTTTTTTTTTTAAATTGATAGGGAAAAAATAAATGCTTAATAATTGTTGGCTAATTTTCCTGAAATGCATATTGCTTCTTACTTTCTTTTACATGTGAGTACTGTAAATTAAGTAAAGTAGTGCTTTTTATACTTGAATGGAAAAATAAAGAAAGAAAAAGAATTTTTAATTGTTGTGTGTCACGCAGCTAGGTGGCACAGTGGATAGAGAATTAGGACTGGAGGCAGGAAGACTCATCATCATGAGTTCAAATCTGGCCTGAGACACTTACTAGGCAAGTTACTTAACTCTATTTGCCTCAGTATACTCATTTATAAATGAACTGGAGAAGGAAATGGCAAATCACTCCAATATCTTTGCCAAGAAAATCCCCAATGGGGTCACGAAGTCAGACACCATTGAAATAACTCAACAGCAAGAACATGTGCCAGGCACTATGTTAAACATTGGGGACACAAATATAAACATGGAATTAATCCTTTTTTGAGAAGCTCACATTCTAATGGAGAGAAAACCCCATCTGGGGAGTGGAAGCTAGGGAGAAGGCATGAATATGCTAGAACCAGCTTATTGCTGGCTCAGAATTGATTGTTAAATTTTCAGTATGCACATTTATACTTTAGAAATTGGCAACTACAAATCAAGGTATAGCTATAACGATATGGATATAGATATAGATATGACTGTCTAGTCTGAAGAAATTCATGAGGAATGGTTAAAGAAGCTGTGGTATATGATGGTGATGGAATATTATTGCACTTATAAGAAATGACAAGCCGGATGACTTCAGAAAGGCCTGAAAAGACTTGGATGAATTGATGTATAGTGAAGTGATCAGAACCAAGAGAACATTGTGCACAGAGACAGCAATATTGTTTGATGAAGAACTGTAAATAACTTGACTGCTCCCAACAATACAACTATCTAAGACAATCCCAAAAGACTATTGACGAAACATACTATCCACCTCCAAAGAAAGAACTGATAGCATGCTATTTTTCACTTTTATTTTTTCTTTTAATCAAGTTTTCTTTTACACAATGACAAATATGGTAGTGTTTTACATAATCATACATGTATAACCCATATCAGATTTCTTGCCATCTCAGTGAGGATGAAGGGGAGGGAGAGATGGAGGAGGGATAAAAATTAAAACTCAAAACCAAATAAAAATGTTTATTACATTTTTAAAAAATTAAATGTAAAAAAGAAAATGGTGAAGAAAATGATTCTAGAATTAAACTTAAAAGTGTGTGTTGCATATGGTTTTTTGGGGGGGGAGTGGGGGAGAAGAGAATTATTTGTTAGACATTTACCAACATTTTACCACTGGGTATTTTGGTTTGGAAAGTTACTGAGATGTTAAATGGAGCCATAGGGAAGTTGTTGACATACCTTTTCCAATAGCCATATCTGTATTGATTTGAAAAGAGCATGGGTAGAGGGATAGGAGAATACACAGGACACAGCAGAGTGGCTATCAGGTAGATGGCATGGGATTAAAGTGAAGTGTGACTGGGGCTATCTGGCAAACACTAGCCATATGAAGGGCATACCAGTGAGGAGAGGGGAGGCAGGGATTCCAGAGCTAAAAGTGTTAAGTCCTCCAGAGCAGAGTATTTTTGTTCTAAGGGCAAAGATGCTGACAAGAAGATGGTCCCAGAAAGCAAAGTGATTCATGGCTTGGGTGTCTTGGGTAGATATCAGGGGTCAATAATCAAGAACAGACAAAGACAAAAAACAGAAGGAAATGTGGTTCCAGCAGATACAATTCCCTGCCCTCAGGATAGCATCCCAGAGTTTAACAGAAAGTAGCCATCGCCTTGACTAGGAGGCTGGGAGCCTATAGAGTAAAATAAAATCCCAATGTCTAATCAAGACAGGAACAAGGTTAGGGCCCTTCAGTCCCCAAACAGCACTGAAACACCATAGGGAGTTAAAGCAAACTCACCAGGTTAACAGGACCTATTTAAAAATTTAATCTAAGTACTTAATAAACAGAACTGTTAGATATTTCTTTTGGCCTAGGGACACTATGAAAAAAAATTACTGAAACACTAAGGTCTCATTGAAAAGAGAAAGTTTGGAAAGCTCTGAGTTAGGAGACCTGGAAACTGGTCCCATTTATTCTATTTATTAGATCTGTGGCCTTGGAAAAGTCACTTAAGCTCTATAGCCCTCTGCTTCCTGTATGTAAAATGAAGAGATTGGACTTCACTAGATAATCTCTGAAGTCCCTTCTCTTTCTCAAATACTCTCATTCTTTGGGTAAAAAGAATTTGTGTTGCTGTTCAGTCATATCCGACTCTCCATGACCCCTTTTAGGGTTTTCTTTTTTTGTTTGTTTTTTTGCGGGGCAATGGGAGTTAAGTGACTTGCCCAGGGTCACACAGCTGGTAAGTTTCAAGTGTCTGAGGCCGGATTTGAACTCAGGTCCTCTTAAATAAAGGTCCAGTGCTTTATCCACTGTGCCACCTAGCCGCCCCTAGGGTTTTCTTAACAAAGATGCTGGAGTAATTTGCCATTCCTTCTCCAGCTCATTTTACATATGAGGAAATTGAGGCAAACAAGGTAAAGTAACTAGCCCTGGGTCACACAGCTAATAAGTGTCTGAGGCCAGATTTGAACTCAGGAAGATGAGTCTTTCTGACTCCAGGTCTAGTGCTCTATCCACTGTGATACCTAGGCGCCCAAGAAGAATTAAGGGGGGGTCAGGGTAGGAAGCCTTTATGGGGACTCCCACAGTGCTTGGTAGTCTGGTCCTTCTAGTATAAACCAAGTCTTCCTAGGTCAGCCTCACTCTCCACTCCCACTTTCCCTTCTAGATGAAGATGCAGATTGAAAAACTAAGCTACTTCTGTCCAAGCCAAACATATGTGGGTATCTGAAGGTAGGTTCCAGTCCAGAGAGGCTGAGTGTCCTACCCCTCCTCCCACCCCCATGAGATACCTACTCCTAGTGCTTTTCAGTCATTGAGTCTGAAATGCTTCATAAATAAATGCAGCAACATCCCCACATTCCTAGGAATCACAGAAAATGGACACAGGAAGGTTACTCCAAGGTCATAGTCAACGGACACCGTTGATTGATCCCTCAGTGAATGCTGAAAATGATCCTGGAAGTTCTGGAGACATATAAAATGCCTCTCTCGGGGGCAGCTAGGTGGCACAGTGGTACTGGTACTGGATTCAGGAGGACTTGAGTTCAAATTCGACCTCAGACACTTGGCACTTACTAGCTGTGTGACTCTGGGCAAGTCACTTAACCCATATTGCCCCACCAAAAAAAAAAAAATGCCTCTCTCCCCAGTCTAGAGAGATAGTGTGGTGTAGTGTGGAAAACATGCTAGATCTGGACTCAAAAGAAATCTACATTCGAATACTCCCTCTGATGCTATTTGGGTGCCCATAGGCAAGACACTTGCTCTCTCCAAGTCTTACTTTCCTCATCTTGAAAATAGGCATAATAATTTCATAGTGTTGTTGTGAGGATGAAAGGAGATAACATATGTAAAGCTCTATGTAATGCTAGTTATTGAGCTCTGATCATTTAGTTTGGGACCTGGAATGCAAATGCCTAGGACTAGGAATAAGGAAATTGAGGTGCAAGTCTCAGCATTGCTACCGCTTAGATGCATAACCTTAACTAAGTCATATCATCTCTGTGAGCCTCAGTTTCCTCACATGTAAAATAAGACTTGAACAAGAACCCCTAAAGCTACTTCCTGTTTTAACATTCTATAAAGCGATTAAGAAACAATGTGGCAGGGGCAGCTAGGTGGTGCAGTGGATAAAGCACCGGCCCTAGATTCAGGAGGATCTGAGTTCAAATCCAGCCTCAGACACTTGACACTTACTAGCTGTGTGACCCTGGGCAAGTCATTTAACCCTCATTGCCCCACGAAAGAAAGAAAGAGGGAGAGAGAAAGAAAAGAAACAATATGGCAGAATGGATAGAGTATTAGACGTGGAGTCAGGAAGACTTGGATGAAAAATCTGCATCTGGCATTAGCTATGTGACTAAAAACAAGACTGAGCATCCTTATAATATTACTTAGGACCTGTATCACAGGACAATTATGGGACAAATAGAATAATTGACACTGAAAATTTGCAAATAGTGATAGAGACAAGATTGAGATTTTATTGGTATAGGAGCCTCCCTGGATAAGAAACCTCTTACCTCTTCCCTCTACCAATGCAGGTCAGAAACTATATATATATATATATATATGCATTTGTATATGTATGTATCTCTGTATGTGTGTATAAATATTTATATATATAATTTTCATATAATAATTTCTCATGTAATTTGCTATAATTATGGAATTAGATTCTATAATTAATTAAATTTAATTTATATTAAAATGTTGCCTTGAGTACTAAGTGGTTAAATGACTCGCCTAGAGTCACAGCCAGTGCATGTCACAGTAGAGACTTGTTCTCAGTCATCCTGGTTCTGAGGCCCCTCCTCTTTATCCATTATAACACACTACCTCTCAAACTTTAAAATGCCATATAACTTTCAGTTATTATGATGTTTGTTATCTGTATACACAGATGAAAGACCAAAATACCATTTACAACACAACTTTAAAAACACCAGGTAATTTTTGTAAACCTGTTTGGGGTTTTCTTGGCAAAGATACCCTGAGGCAAACAGGATTAAGTGAGTTACTCATAGTCACATGGCTAGTAAATATCTGAAGCCAGATTTGAACTCAGATCCTCCTGACTTATTTTCCTCATCTATAAAATGAACTAGAGAAAGAAATCAAATCACTCCAGTCTATTTGTCAAGAAAACACCAAATGGGGTCATAGAGTCAGACAAGAAAGAAAAGTGATGGATCAATAAGAGTAGCAACCTCCTGACTACAGGGGGGCACTCAAACCACTGCCCCACCTAGCTGCCCAGTCCAGGTGATACCTAGTAATAGCTCCACCCAAGGGGATGAGCTGAGGAGCAGCAAGAAAAGGATGGTTAACATGGTACGGGCTCTCTTTAGGACATGGATTTTGAAGGTAAGAGCCAGGGAATGGTAGAAAGGAAGGAGAGCAAGGGGACAATGGCAGGCGAGGAGAAGAATGTGTGGAAAGGTCCATAAATGGAAACAAGTGCAGCTGGGAGCAGGGGAGGGTGAGCCAGTTTCTTTGGCGACAGTGGCAGGGAGTAATGAGGAGTGAAGCTGGTGAAAAGCATGGGAATAAGTTGGGGATCAGCCTAGAGGAGCAGGCAGAGACACTGAGAGTTCTGCAAATTAATGAGTTGCTTTGGAAGAGAACCCAGGGACCCTGTTTCCCAGTCCAGTACCTAAATTCTAAAACTAAAATGTCTCATGTGCACATTTTGACTCTGTTCCCTGAAAGACTTCCCATTATGTTCTGGGTCATTCTCTTATTTTAGCTTTTCTAAACACCCTCCTGAGAATTCTCCCTATTTCAGCTCTGATTTGAAAATAGCCAAATTAGTCAAATATTTTAATGGGGCTTTGGATCATAGCTGTTGCCGTGTTGGAGCTGTAAGATAATGCATTTCTCCAAAACATACTACTGAGGTGAAGAGCATATAGTACTGTGCCTCCTGAGACCAGGGTGGAAGAGACACAAAACTTCATATGTCAGGAATTTTCTTGACTGTCTTTCCTAGGCTGGAGTCCAAGATGAAGCTGAGAAAATGAAAAGGGATTTGGCTGACAAAGCAGATGACAGGCAGAGAGAGCAAGTGGAATAGAGGCGGCCAATGGTGAGAGGAGACTTGGCAAGTGCCTGCGAGACACCCCTTGTTCAAAAACCATAAAACTCAGATTGTCTGTCTCGAACATGAGCCCTCACGTGCAAATCATTTCAGCCCATGGAAAGGAGCTTGCCAGGAAGGCTCACTCCAGGGGACTGGATTCATTCTCCTCCAACATCACCATCTGGCTCCCTGCCGACAC
Source organism: Dromiciops gliroides (assembly GCF_019393635.1). Classification (NCBI taxonomy): domain Eukaryota; kingdom Metazoa; phylum Chordata; class Mammalia; order Microbiotheria; family Microbiotheriidae; genus Dromiciops; species Dromiciops gliroides. The sequence continues at coordinate 399,660,997 of NC_057861.1, forward strand.
AGAGTGGACAGGGATGAGAAGAAAACTTAACAATGAGAAGTGTAATGGCTGCAAGATGAGCAGCAATTCTGTTGGCTGAGTCTGGGCTATGGGAAAAAAGTCAGGCAACAGAGGGAATGGGAGGGGACACTGGACCTTCCTGGGGAAGGGGAAAAGGGAGGAATTCTGTTTCTCTGGTCTGACTGTTAGCAGTGAGCCAGGTCCAACTCAATGGCAGAACCCTGATTGTGTTTCACTGGTGTGAAAACTGGTTGACATCTCATTTCTCCCAGGTGACCCAATGACATGTGTGATCTCTTGGATGATCTCTTCTTGCCTTCCCACTTTCCTATGTAAGTCTCCTTAAATAAGAAGTCTAGGTTTGGAAGCTTAATTCCACAACTTGAAAGTCATGTTATTTTACTTTCTATAGATATATGGGTATACACTAGTGTGCAAGGATTTAATGAGCATACATAAAGGCAAGGTTCATTCCTAGGGACAACTATGGCATCATGGATATCGTCAACCTGAACCCAACTCATCATACATTCTATCTCTTCCTGAACCCTAGGAACCCTCCAAACTGGCCTCTTCTCTATTCTTTGTACATGTCCCTCCACCCCCCATCTATATACCTTTTCACTGACACAGATTTTCTCCACATTTACCATGTGCTCATGTCTTGAGCTCAAAGATGACCTTCTATGCAAAGCCTTTGCTGATCCCCAACCTACCCTCAACTGCAGTGTTTTCCCTCTCTTCTTCACCTGGTATTTGTTCTGTATCTGTCCTATATACATACATTCCATACATACTTACACATGGACATATTTTCTCCCCCAATAGAATGAAAACTACCTAAGAGGAGTTGTTTCATTCTTTGTACTTGTATCCTCAATGCCTAACACAGTGCTTGGCTTGTAGAAGGTACATAACAGATGCTTGTTGATTGACTGTCTCCAGTGACTTTTCTTCTTTAATTCCAGAGTCCACACCCTCTCCAAGTACCTGGTTTCCTCATACTCTTCCCATCCCTTCCCTCAAGCATCTCCACTATTGTGTCCTCAACTAGCCTTTCCCCTTTCTGAAGGACTCTGTCTCTGCATTGCTCTCTCCTCCCTCCACCTATCAAAATGTATCTCCTTTCATCAAAATGTATCTCATTTACATGCCTGTCAAGCTGGAAAGACTATAATTTTATTTTGCAACAGCTGAGGTGTTAATGACTAATAATGTTATTATCCAGCTTCCCAAGGAAGGTCTTAAGCTAAAGAAATATTTCTCTAATATTAGAAGGTCCGACATCAGTGAACAGTGGGTGGGGAGAGATATTAAGGAGCCAGAGTGTCCCTTCTGTGACCCTTAGCTCCACCATAGAAAAGATAACTAAACCCAGCCACAAGGCCATCTCTATATAAAGTTAATGTGGGAAGTCGTTCTTCAGCCTCCCTAATTGTTAGGTTATTTTTCTGGACATGGAGTTTAGCATTTCAGTTGGAAAGTATATTCTTTGGAAAAGATGAGTGACTTGGTATAGATTAAGACCAGTGTGAGTGAAAGTTGATTTGTTTAGAGCATTAAGTCTGAGTTTTAAGAGAAGTCAGTCTGACTCAAAGATTTCTCAGAGTTTTTACTCATTTTGAATGCAACAAGTTACAGTATACTGGAGAGATTTGAACACCAGAACTGTTCTATGATTATGAGACATGTAAAATTTGTCACTCCCAGCTCAACTCACTCTCTAGACTGCTCCAACTACTCATCAGCCTCATTGCCCCCTCAGAATATCCTTCTCCTCACTCTCTAATTCTCTTTTATTTTTAATCTTCCTTTATTAGAGGAAGAGACCATCTTAAGAGTAAGAACCATATTGTTTTCTTGAATTGTCTTGTATTTAAATAAGTGCTTGCACATATAAGAGCTTATTAAATGTCTATCATTTGTCAATGTTTCTATGTATTCATCTATCTATGTGTCTATGTATATATGTATATATCTATTTATCCATCTATCTATGTTTATCTGATTATACACAGAAGATGAGCATTTGGCTATGATAACTACAAATTTACTGAGAACTGACAATGAATTGCCTGGGGCTAACCAATCTTCATCAACTTCAGACTCTTTGATTGACTTATGGATCTCCCCTAAGAAAACTATCCCCTCCCAATGATTCCCCACCTTACTCCCTGGACTTTAGGTTATTATATAAAAGGGTCCACCTACATTAAGTAGTTTATATTTAGAGTTAAGTAGCATCTATATTTGTTGTTGTTGTTGTTGTTCTTGTTGTTGTTGTTCTTGTTGTTGTTGTTCTTGTTGTTGTTATTTGGGGTGGGGGGAAATGAGGTTTAAGTGACTTGCCCAAGGTCACACAGCTAGCAAGTGTTAAGTGTCTGAGGCTGAATTTGAATGCAGGTCCCCCTGAATCCAGGGCTGGAGCTTTATCCACTGTGTCACTTAGCTGCCCCAAGTAGTCTCTGTACTTATCTCAGGAGCAGTTCTATAGTTTCTTTTGTTAAAGGTTCATTTATATTGAGTAATTAAGTAGTTTCTGTAAGTGACTTCTGGAGCAGTCTTTTGGTTCCCTTTTGTTCTATTACTCCATAAAAACCCAGTCCTCGTTCCCGTCTTTGGGTATTCCTTGCTTCTTGTTTTGCAATACCACGAGCTATATAGTTCCTCTGCCCCAATTAAAGACCTTATTTCTCCTATATTAATTATTTTCTCAATGTACAGGTTAACAGCTACTATCCATAAAGTGTAGTTGTTCATAGTCAGGGCCTAGAATCTAAACCCCCCAAAAAATAAGAGGATAGAAAGGAATGAGAATACAGATTTCAGAACTGCATCAGCTAAATTTGAAACTGGAAGTGATGGATAGCACCATTGCTTTGAGGATTAAATAAGATAAACAGCTTGGGGGCAGAGTATCCAAAAAGTCATTCAGCTAATTAACTAGTTTGACTGAGTTGTGACCCTAGGGTCTTAATCAAACCTATCTTGTATCAACTGAGATTAGCAGTGAAACACACAACATCTATATTCAACAAGAAACTTTATGAACTATTTATTTACAATTCCAGAATTATGAGTTTCTCTATCTCATAGGTTTTCCTCATTCTTATGCTCCTTACCATATTCTGTGTGTGCATCCATTGTCTCCTACTCATACTGAGGGCATTACTGGGAATATGACAGATTTATGTGTGGAGTATGATGTATTTATTATTTCCCTATTTGCTTTAATATATGAGTACCTATCATGTTATTATTATTTCTTCTGCCTTACTGATAAGTAGTTTCATTTAAGATCTATAGGTGTCCTTATTGTGAATGGTTCATTTTGTGAAAATAGAGGCATACTGGTGGGGGTATGTGAGCTAACATGGTGAGTAAGGGGAACATATTCCCCTACAATAGAATTATCTCTAGAACCCTGAGAGAGTTTGAGTGTCACCAAGTAGTAGTGATCTTCACCAAGTAGTAGTGATCTTTCTCCAGGAATCTATATCTGCTAGTATGAGGATAGGTAAAAGTGTAAGCCAACTTGGAGAGTAAGTACAGGGTGGGCCAAAAGTCATGATGTTTTAGTAACTTTTTGAAAATTATTTTTTCTTTATTTTTTGCCATTTATGAGATTTGATTCTTGACACATAATGTAAATTCATTTCATTTATGAATATATATACTGTATATGATGATTTTAAAATAAAGGAGTTATTAAATATTGAAACCCCTTCATGACTTTTGACCCACCCTGTAGGTGGCTGCATAGACATATGAGAGATAAGAAAGGCTATAGTGTAAGTGGTGACCCTCCATGCACCAGTTATACTAGAGTTTGGCAATAGCTTTACCCAATGAAATAAAGCAAAGGTCTCATTTTACTCTCTTTTGTATCACACTATGATATATCCTTATAGTTTTCAGAAGTCCCCTGGTATCTCTGAGACCAAAGTCATTAAAAATGAAGTCTATCCATTCACTCACTGAACAAAGATTCATTAAGTGTCAACCATGATCCAGGCAGGCGCTGTGCTAAATACCAGGAAGACAAAAACAAAAACAAAAAGCAATCCATACCCTCAAGGAACTTGGGTTCTCCTGGACCTACTGTTTTAAAGCTGGGATGTTTTCTTTAAATAGAGACATGGCTTCATGTATGAGGTTTGGTGGAGGCAGAGACTGGAAATTATTTGAGATGGAATGAGTGATCCTAGAGATTATCCTATGGAACAAAAATAGCATTGACTAAGAACAAAGACAGAAGAGAGCATGGGGATTAGGGAAAAAACAAAATGATTGGGAGGTAATACACAAGGACATTGGAACATTGCCTTGGGGCATCTCCCTCTATTCCATCTTGGTGGTGTTTATAGGAAGTAGTGGGGGGAGTGGCATCCACAGATGCTCCCTAGGTCTGTATTTGGGACTAAGCTGCATTAGTCACCCCAGGCTGAATGCACCAGAATAGGGAAGCAAGCTATAATCAAGTTGTGAGATAGCAGACGCAGATCAATCACTCACTGAGGTTTATCAGCTAGATTTTCTCTAGGTTTTAAGGTCACTTGGGAAATATATTGGCACTTCCACAATTACACCATCATCATCATGGAGAAAATTCCCTAGCTCCATTTGCATTTTTATTGAAAATGAGTCTATCTAATCCTCTAAGATATTAAGACTTCTTATAATAATAATAATAGGAACTAGCACATGCACAGAGCCCTTTTGACAGTGTCTCCCCACAAGGAGAAATCTAGGAAGCCTGCTTCCATTAAAGTTGTGGTGATGTGTAATGGCAGTGCCTTGATCTGCTAACTACATGATTAGGCAAAGCCTTTTTCATTGTTTAGGCAACCAGAATAAGGGTTACCTTCAAAAAGCACCACTGACCAGAGCATCAGTCACTTTTTTTCAGCTGTGTTCTCTTCAGCTATTTTGGCTTGGCTTGACTCCTTCCCTGATGGTGATCAGTGACAGACAATGCTACCGGCGGAGAGGCCTCAGGCACTCCCTATTGTAAGGGGCTAAAATTCTAGCAATACTATCTAAAATGTAATGAGTGGTTGCCAATAAATTATAAGCTTTAGCAAGAGTATTTAAGTGCTTAAGTATTTATTAAAGAGCATTAGGATCAGAGAGAAAAGTAAAAATCTAACATGGGGGGATATGGTGTTCCATGGAGTTGAAACCAAGGAGGGTAGCAGATACAAAGTAGAATAATCTGAGAGTCCAGTTTCTGCCCTCTATAAAGGAAGACATTGGGAGGAGTTTAGTACTCTGCCCTCTAGCCCTCCAAACAGAGGGGAGAGGAGGCTGATGGATGTGGTGTCCATCAAGACTTGAGTTAGCAGTATGGTGATGAGTTTGGAAGTGATGAGCTTCTCCAGGGAGAGGCATCTTGTTTCATGGAGTTGAAACCAGGCAGAGCAGCAGATGAAAAGTGGATGTGACTGGTGAGGGATTATTGAGCTGATGACAAGAAAAGAAGAAACAACCTCCAGATCCTTAAACCTTGAGGAGCAGATGTAGTAGTGTGGTCCCAGGATAATGAGCCAAAGCCTATTTGCTATGTAACTTTGTAGCTTCTTCTTTTATCAGTTATTTTAAACCTCTCTGTGTTTTCTTTTATCTTCCAGCAGTGAAAACCTAAGAAAGGGTTTCTGTTTACTCTACAGACAACAGGAGAGAGGAGCAATTGGGAATCCTCAGCTTCTTCTATGAGAGATTTGATAGTGAGAATGCCAGAATGAAAAAGGGCAAATGGTAATGAAGCCTAAGGAAAGGGCAACCTTGACTCTACAGATAGAAGAGAGCGGGGCACGGGGACCCTGCCTGGAATGGGGAGCTGTCACCGGCACCCCCTCCCTTACCCATCCCCAACTTCCTTGGCACAACATATAACCTTAGTGTCAGGCTGGGTTCTATCTGGGGGAGATTCTCAATAATGATTCATCCCATAAGCACATGCCACACACCCCCAGAATCTAATCTGGGGAGAAAAATCACAATCTAATGTATTTCTTTTTTTTTTCTTTTCTTTTTTTTTTTTTTAGTGAGGCAATTGGGGTTAAGTGACTTGCCCAGGGTCACACAGCTAGTAAGTGTTATATGTCTGAGGCCGGATTTGAACTCAGGTACTCCTGACTCCAGGGCTGGTATTCTATCCACTGCTCCATCTAGCTGCCCCAATCTAATGTATTTCTAATCTATTTTAGTCGGTTCAACTGCTAATAGCTGATAGAACCCATTTTGAATAGAAAACATACTTATAATAAAATAAACAAGGACATAAGATCATAGATTAAAGGTAGTCTAGTCCTTAGAGATGATCTACTCTAAGCCTCACATTATGCTGATGAAGAAACTGAGGCCCAAAGTCACTCAGGCAGCAGATGGTAAAGTAAAGGTTCACATCCAAGTCCCCTGATGGAAATCCAGCTTTCTTTCAATTGTACCACAGTGAGCCTATCATCAAGGAATAAACAGGCTCTCAATATCAGTAGGGAAAGAATGAGAAAATAAAATTGAATTTCAAAATTTGAATTAAAAAAACAAAAACAAAAACAAACACAATAGCCTGAATGCCCAGCAATTACTGTCCCTACAGGAAGTATCGATGCTGCATCTTTAACAACCAGATAGTTCACCTATTTGCTGCTGCCTCTCCCAGCACCACCTGCCACTCTATAGCTTCCATTGACCTTTAGTGAGACTTTTTCACTCATAATCCAGTAACAGAATATGGAAGTTCTCCTCAATTCTCTTCTCATAACTCTTCTATTGTCTTCTCTTGTCTTTTCCCTTTTTTAGATAGGGAATCACTGGATTTTATTGGCAGGGGGAAGGGTGGCAGGTGACATTTTTAAAAATGGTTTAAACTATACTACTGAGGTGGTATAGTAGATAGAGCACTGGGCTTAGAATCAGGAAGACTCATTTTCTTGATTTCAAATCTGGCCTCAGATAAATTCTAGCTGTGTGACTCTGGGGAAGTCACTTCACCCCATTTGCCTCAGTTTCCTCATCTGTAAAATGAGTTGGAGGAGAAAATGGTGGACCACACCAGTATCTTTGCCAAGAAAATCCTAAATGGAGTCACAGAGAGTCAGACAAGACTGAAAATGAACTGAATTGAATTATTTCATTAGTATAAGGAATTTCTGATGAGGAAATTCCATCTACCAATGCAGATTGGTACCTGCTCTACCTATTATTTATAATCTTACAGAGTTCCCTGGGACACTGAGAGGTTAAGTGACTTGTCCTGACTTACACAGCCAATCTATAACAGAGGTGAGATTTGAGCCTGGGTCTTCCTAATTCCAAGGCCAGCACTATTAATCTACATTGCATCTCTTAGCAGGTAACGATAGTCTCTTCAAGCATTTTTACTCTATTAAAATCAATTAACAAAAGGCTTCGGTTTAGGTTTTTAAATAAGGTTCGAACTGAGTTCCCTCTTACCCAAAACAACTCTCCCATCTCCACTACTAGGAAGGGGTTATTGGGCAGAGGCACACTTCCATTCAAGCTCACATTGTATTTTTCCAGTTGGCTCTGATTGAGCGTCTCTTCCTTGCTTGGCCTCTTGCCTTCTGAAATGAAACCCAACTGAATCTGCAGATGGCTCAGACAATGCCCATGCCAGGGTCCTTACTCATGCCTGGTTATCTTTGCAGAATCCTAGGCACTCAGCAATCATTTCATCCACTTCCTGTGAAGCCACCGACATTTTAATTGCCATCTTAAGCCTTCCTAGAAGGAAAGCTTCAATTTAGGGATTTTTTTTCCCCTCTTTTCAGATGGAAGCTATATTTACCAGCCAGAAGAGAAGAACAAAGGCATTAGACTCACCAGCTAATGGAGCAAAAAGGAAGGAAGAAATCTATGCACAGTGTATACAGAGTAGAGAGTGGCCTGGATGTAGAGTCAGGAGACAGAGGTTCAAAAATTGGACCCTGAACACTCACTAATTAGTGGTGCTACCCCTGGGAAAATCACTTCACCTTTCTCAGTTGCTCTTTCCTCATCTGTAAAATGCAGATAAAAATATGCCTGCATTGGGGCAGCTAGGTGGCACAATACCTAGATGGATAAAGCATTGGCTCTGGAGACAGGAGGACCTGAGTTCAAATCTGGCCTCAGACACTTGACACTTACTAGCTGTGTGACCCTGGGCAAGTCACTTAACTGCCAAAAAAATATGCCTGCATCACAAGTTTGTTGGGAAAACCAAATGAAATAATATATGTTAAACTCTTTGCACACCTTAAATGAAGTGCTTTATTAATGTCCTATATTTTGTTACTAATGCTATCATCATCAGCATAATGATTAGGCATGCCACACTCAAAAGATGTATAGCTATAGTATTTTAAGATGTTGCAGCTTAAAGTATTCATATAGGAGAGAAATATGGGTTTCTGGCTGGGCTATGCTGGTTAATGTTTAACAACAGTCACTTTGAGGAGGGAAATGTATGTAAGAAACATTTCTAAGTTTAAACTCTACTATTAACATTTTCCCCATAACGTTCTTAGGTCCAGACAGTCAATGAAATAATAAGTCAAGCCCTGATTTGTAGCATTTGCCTATTTCCAAGGTATAAATGCTCACTCTGAAAATTTAACAATCTGCTCTCAGGTGGTTTGAGTTGGCTCCAGCATACCCCTGCTGTACAATTTGTTGTACAAGTTTGTGGATTAGAACATATATCCCTCTGGTGAAGCCTATGGACTCTTTTCAGGATAAAATTTTAAAATAATTGAAATAGGAGCCAGGTCAAGATGTCAGCATTTTCACCCAGTTTACCCAACTCATCTCCTCCACAACAACGAGTCATTTTTCCAGCTCAGGGGAGTTAAGGAAGATAGAGAAATCTGTGAACACTGGGGAGGGGGCTGACCAGGAGTACAGGGCAATAGCAAGGGAGGCAATAGCAGTGGGGATCCTTCTAGTACTCAGGGATGATAAGGGACTTAGATGAATACCAGGACTGGAAGCACTGGGGCAGAATGAAATCCCAATAGACCCTTGAATCAGTTCCAGGAATAGAAATGGGTTCCTGTCTCCTGTTACTCAATTTGAGGTCACAGTTCCAGAGAAGAGAGGGGTGGCCACAGTCATAGTCACAAGTAAGAGAGGCCCTATCTGTGTACATAATAAGTAACAATTTCTCAATGCTTAGCTGTATGACTCTGAACCCAGGGGAAGAGGCAGGATTCAGTTCTAACTTTATTCCCCCACATATAAGCATCTAGTAGAATAACCAGGGTATGAAACCAAGACCAAAGGGGAATCAATCATTCTGAACCTACAGAACTTCCTAGCAAACTAACAGTAACTGAATCCATAATCAGTTGGACTCTACTGAAACTCTACCATACACAATCCAACAGGTCCAAACCTGGGTCGGCACTTACAGAGATTATACAAGGACAGAAAACAAACTTATCCCCAGATCACACCACACTGGAAGCCCTGAAAACTTGCAGGCCCCCAGACTGAACTGTGAAAGCAGCAGAAAGACATCAGAAGACAGAAGCTCAGGCCAAGCATCCTTCTAAGGAGAAAAAAAAACTCTTGAAAAATTGGAATTGGCCAAATTGAAGCTAATGACTCTATGAGATATCAAGAAACAATAAAACAAAGTAAAAACTGAAAAAATAGAAGAAAATGTGAAATATTTCATAGTAAAAACAACTGACATGGAAAATAGATCAAGAAGAAATCATTGTACTACTTAAATACTATGATTTTTTTTAAAAGGCTTAGACATTATATTTCAAGAAATTATAAAATAAAACTGCCAAGCTATCTTAGAATCAGACGGCAAAGCAGAAATTGAAAGAAATCTGCTCATCATCTCCTGAAAGAAACTGCAAAATGACAATTACCAGAAATATCATAGCCAAAATTCAAGGAGAAAAGACCACATTTTTTCTTCTAATCCAAAAAAGAATTTTATTAAGTACCTATGCACAATACAAAAAGAGTTCAAGTGCAATGGAACCACAATCAGGATTAAACAAAATTTAGCAGTTACCACTATATAGAAACAGAGGGCTTGGAATATGAAATTCTGGAAGGAAATATTCTGGAAGCCAAGGATGATCTATCCATGTGAGAAATGGATGTTCAATGAAATAGAAGACCCAAGAAGGATTCACAATGAAAAGACTAATGCTTAATAGAAAATTTAACATTCAAAAACAGAACTCAAGAGAACAAACAATAATTTCATTAAAGATAGTGGAAACAATGAAATAACACCAAAATATGAGGGAAGTAGCCAAAGCAATACTTAGGGACAAATTTATATCTCTAAACACATACATCAAACAATGAATTGGGCCTGAAACTTTAGAACTACAAATTTAAAACTTGTAATTAAACACCAAAATTGAAATCCTCAAAGTAAAGGAGGAACTAATAAATTAAAAGTTAAAAAAAAATGAACGAATAAAACTACAAGCTGGTTTTATGGAAAAAAACTAATAAAATAGATAAACTATTGGCTAATTTGATTTTTTAAAAGAAAAAAACAAGTTATTAGTATCAAAAATGAAAAAAGGTAAAGTCACACCAATAAAGAGAAAATTTAAGCAATTATTAGGAGCTCTTTTTGCCCAACTATATGCCAATAAAACTGATACTCTAAATGACATTGATGAATATTTATAAAAATACAAATTTCCCAGAGTAACAGAACAAAAAACAAATTATTTAAATAACACTGTCAGAAAAAAAATTGAGCAACCACAAAAGAAATTAAGAGGGATGTTAAAAGGTTAAACTGTTTACATTCCTGTATGCACAGATGTTACATCTAACTCATAAGAATTTTCTCAGTATTAGGGCAGATGATAGAAGTAAATTTAGACAGAGGGCACAGGTGGGAATTGATTATGAAGGGATGATATCTGTAAAGTATTTATTTTTTGTTTATCTTTTTCTTGTGGGGTGGTTGGAGTTGAGTGTCATGCCAGGGGTTGTGTAGTTGTTGAGTGTCTTGGGTCTCAAGCCGAAATTGGACTCAGGTCCTCCTGGTTCCAGGGTGGGTGCTTTGTCCAATGTGTCACTTAGCTGCCCCATGATGACATCTTTAGGGTTAAATTGAGGGGTGAGATGAATACACTGAGGAAGGAAGAAGGGAAGAGGTAGAATGGGGTGAAATCCCACATGAAAGAAACAGGAAAGGGCTTGTAGAGTGGGGTAGAGATGTAGGAGGAGTAGGGCAGTGAATGAGCCTTACACTCATCAGAACTGGGTCAAAGACCTTAATCTCATCAGAGTTGGCTCAAGGAGGGAATAACACACACTTAATTGGGTGGAGTAATCTATATAACCCTGGAAGAAAGTAGGAGGGGAAGGAGGTAAGGAGGGAGGAGTGAAAGAAGAGAGGGTAGATTGGGTGAAGGGGCAGTCAGAAGCAAATCACTTTTGAGGAGGGATAGGGTGAAAGAAGATAGAAAATAGAGTAAATATCATGGGGAGGGAATAGGATGGAGGGAAACAGTTAACAATAATAACTGAAGGGGCAGCTTGGTGGCACAGTGGATAGAGCACCGGCCCTGGAGTCAGGAGGACCTGAGTTCAAATCCAGCCTCAGACACTTAACACTTAACTAGCTGTGTGACCCTGGGCAAGTCACTTAACCCCAATTGCCTCACCAAAGAAATAAATAAACTAATTAATTAATTAAAACCAATAATAACTGAAAAAAAAATTTGAAGCAGAGGCAAGAGTAATATAAGATGATGATGATGGATTGATTGATGATTGAATAAAGATGGGGATTGATGACAATGTGGATGGTTTGATGAGAATGATGATGAGAATTGATTGATGATGATGATAAGATGTATGGTACTTACTTTGCTGGGCTATTGTGAAGAAAAATTTTTGTCATGTTGTTGTAAGAATCAACCTCATGGGTTTATTGTAAGGAAATCTCTCTTTAAAGTACTGTATAATGTAGTTTAATATTTTTTAAAAAAGATAGGGGCAACTAGGTAGGGCAGTAGATAAAGCACCAGCCCTGGATTCAGGACTACCTAAGTTCAAATCTGGTTTCAGACACATGACACTTACTAGCTGTGTAACCCTGGGAAAGTTACTTAACCCTCATTGCTTACAAAAAAGGGGGGGTAGGAATGATGAGCAGGATGCTACCAGAAAAACCTGGAAAAACCTACATGAGCTGATGCAACGTGAAATGTACTGTATACAAAATAACAGCAGTACTATAAGATGATCTTCTGTGAATGACTTGCTTATTTTCAGCAATGCAATGATCCAACACAACTCTGAAGGTCCTATGAAAAAATGCAGTTGAGCTACAGAGAAAGAACTGATGGTGTCTGAATACAGATTGAAGCATAATTTTTTTTTGTTAATTACTTTATCTGAAATTTTGTTTTTGTCTGTTTTCTTTCACAACCTGGCTAATGTGGAAATGTTTTTCATGACTGTTCATCTATAGCTTGTATTTAATTGCTTGAGTTCTTGAGGGGCAGAGGGAGAGAGGAAGAGAATTTGGAACACAAAGGTTTTTTTAAAAAACTTGATGTCAAAATTTGTGTTTACATATAATTTGGGAAAATAAAACAATGGGAGAAATGATTGACAAAATAAATAAAAAATTTAAATAAAATGCTAACAAGAAGATTGATATATATATAAAAAGATCATATGCTATGACCAAGCTGGATTTATACTAGAAATGTAGGGTTGGTTCAATATTAGGAAAACCATAGTCATAATTGACCATATGAATAACAAAAACAACAAAAATCATATGATTATTTCAACAAATGCATAAAGGGCTGTTGACAAAATATAATACCCTAATACAATACCTAAGAAACATAGAAATCAATATGGAATGTTTCTTAAAATTACAAGCAGTGTCTATATGAAACCAAAAGTAAGCATTATCTGTAATAAGAATAAACTATAAGCCTATATATACAAAAATTTTTATAGTCACTCTTTTTGTTGTGGCAAAGAATTTGATACTGAGGGAATGTCCATCATTTGGAGAATGGCTGAACAAGGTATGATATGTGAATATGATGGAATATTATTGTGCTTTAAGAAATGATGAAGGGGGCAGCTAGGTGGCGCAGTGGATAGAGCACTGGCCCTGGATTCAGGAGGACCTGAGTTCAAATCCAGCCTCAGACACTTGACACTTACTAGCTGTGTGACCCTGGGCAATTCACTTAACCCCAATTGCCTCACCAAAAAACAACAACAGAAAGAAAGAAAGAAAGAAAGAAAGAAAGAAAGAAAGAAAGAAAGAAAGAAAGAAAGAAAGAAAGAAAGAAAGAAAGAAAGAAAGAAAGAAAGAAAGAAAGAAAGAAAGAAAGAAAGGATGAAGGGGATGGTTTCAGGAAAACCTGAAAGACCTATATGAACTGATGCAAAATGAAGTGATCAGAACCAGGAGAACAATCTATAAAATAACAGCAGCATTATAAAAACAAATCAACTTTGAAAGGATTAGTAACTGATTAATTCAATGACCTACAACAATTCCAAAGGACTCATGATTAAATATGCTATCAACCTCCAGATAGAAAATAGATAAATATAGAGTGTGGATTGAAGCTTATGTTTCCTTTCTTTCTTTCCTTGATGTTGGTTTGTTTTCTGTTTATTTTTTGGAACATGGCTAATGCAGAAATTTTCTTTTTGTGGCTATACATTTTTGTTAAATGTTTGTTTGGTTTTTTTTTTCTTGCCTTCTCATGGGATGGGGAGGGAAAAACAGAACAGGGAGAATTTGGAAGTGAAAAAAAGGAATAGAAATTCTTTGTGCCTTAAAAAATAAAGTTAAAAAGCATAAAATAAGATAAAAGAATTAAAAGAAAAGCTAAATTTCAGTTAGAGATTAGTAAAAAAATTTAAAAACCTTTTTTTCTCTAAGTTCACAGATCCCCTAAAATCTATCTGTGGGCTTTTGGGATGTCCATGGATCCCAAATCAAGAAGCTCTAAATTTCTTTTCCCATTCCTCCCTAATCTTAGTGCCTTCTCTCTGAGACTTGTTATTTTTATATTGTCTGCTTCCATTAGACTGTGAGCTCCTTGAAAGCAAAAACTATCTTTTGCCATTCTTGATATCTCAAGTGCTTAGCACACATCGTAGGCACTTACTAAGTGCTAGTTCACTTATCGACTAACTAAAGGTGAGTGGAGTTAAGGCACCTTCTCTCCCAGCCATCAGTAAAAAGTGTGTTGTGGAGGGCAGCTAGGTGGTGCAGTGGATAAAGCACCTGCCCTGAATTCAGGAGGACCTGAGTTCAAATCCAGCCTCAGACATTTGACACTTACTAGCTGTGTGACCCTGGGCAAGTCACTTAACCCTCATTGCCCCACCAAAAAAATTTTTTTTAAGTATTTAGGAAGGTGATCTTCACCACTAGAGTACAGCTCCAGACATGCCTCTCTACAGTTTGTCTCATAGAATTGTAGAGTTTAAAACTGGGGTGGAAGGAACCTTCTGAGGTCCCTGCCCAAGACATTGTGGGCAATACTAGTCTTAGGGATTGCCTTGTACATAACCACTAGAGGAACAACAGTAAGGGTTAAAGTCATATCAAAGGGGGAGGATACTTAATATCCTCTGATATTAGATAGTGAGTCACTCATATAGTATGAATCTGATGAGCTGATAAATGTTCAGTAGCTTCAAAGTGTCCTTGCCTTACTGGGGGTGAGTTGGCAGAGGGAAACTAAACCACTGAATGACACAAGTCTAGGAGGGACTATGCATTGCTTGCTGTAGGAGACAGCAATACACCAGAATGTCAGAGTTGTTTTAATGGCACTCGACTTCTAAGAAAAATTACTGTGTGTTCTTAACATGCCCTTATTTGTTTCAAGTCTTTTGAGTGCCTCATGTGTTTTCTGCATTTGGGCTCCTCTAGGTTCTTTGTTTCTTCATTTTCTGCAGGGTAAAATAAAGGCTGGACCCTTCCAATATGCATTTGTTTATTTAAATACTTGTAAGGGAATGGAGGACCCCTTTTATCTGTAGCTTTGGAAATCTAAACACCAGTTATATTTGGAGATTTTCCCAGAGTAAATCCTGAGAGGAAGAAATAACAAGGCCAAAAGAGAGAAAATAACTTTGTCAAGTCACCCATACATACATACACCCAGAACTGGTACATTTGTGGAGCCTTTGCAGGGACCCTAAAGCGCTAGGTTATAACAATGAAGGAATTTAATTGAAATTTAGGAAACATAGGGGTAGCTAGGTGACATAGTGGATAAGGCACCGGCCCTGGATTCAGGAGGACCTGAGTTCAAATCCAGCCTCAGACTTTTGACACTTAGTAGCTGTGTGACCCTGGGCAAGTCATTTTTAACCCTCATTTCCCCACCAAAAAAAGAAAGAAAAGAAAAGAAAGAAGGAAGGAAGGAAGGAAGGAAGGAAGGAAGGAAGGAAGGAAGGAGGGAGGGAGGGAGGGAAGGAGGGAAGAAAGAAAGAAAGAAAGAAAGAAAGAAAGAAAGAAAGAAAGAAAGAAAGAAAGAAAGAAAGAAAGAAAGAAAGAAAGAAAGAAAGAAAGAGAAAGAAAGGAAAGAAGAAAGGAAGGAAGGAAGGAAAGAAGGAAGGAAGGAAGGAAGGAAGGAAGGAAGGAAGGAAGGAAGGAAGGAAGGAAGGAAGGAAGGAAGGAAGGAAGGAAGGAAGGAAGGAAGGAAGGAAGGAAGGAAGGAAGGAAGGAAGGAAGGAAGGAAGAAATTTAGGAAACATAATTGTCCTATGTTTGAGTCTGAAACTAAGAAGTAAGTGCATGTACATAATGCATCATATTCTAAATGCCATCCCTTGATGGTTTTGGACCATCCATGTCAGAGTCAGACATGGGTGACATCTGTCAGCAACCCTCAGGGAATCTTCCCAGTAAGTATGAAGTGCACCCTATTCTTTTTACTAAAACACAACTGGGCACAGCAGCTTAAGGCCTTCACAACATTTAGGGTCTTTGTTGTCTTGAGGCCTCAGCAGAGGAGAAGGAGGAGGAAAGGAGTCCTGGGAAACAGTGTGATATGGGGGAAGAACTCTGGCCTCGGTGTCAGCAGACTCCTGTTCTGCTTCCATTCACTGAAAATGTGATGTCAGGCAAGTCATTTTACTTCTCTGTGAATCAGTTTCCACTTTTGCAAAATGTGGAAGTTAGAATAGATGATGATAATATATTACTTTAAGGTTTATAAGGTGATTTACCATTGATCCTCACAACCCTGTGAAGTAGGTGCTATTGTTATCCTAATTTTACGGGTGAGGAAAATGAGACTGAGGGAAGTCTCAACTAAAATCCAATCTTCTATAGGAAGCCTTCTCCATCCTCTCTCAATTCTAGTGCCTTCCCCGTGTTAATGATATCCTATTTATTCTATATATCACTTGCTTTGTATGGACTTGTTTGCATATTGTTTCTCCCATTAGATTAAAAACTCCTTGAGAGCAAGGACTGTCTTTTGTTTCTTTTTGTGTTGCCGGTGCTTAGCACAGTGTCTGGAACATAGAAGGCACTTAATAAATGTCTATTAATTGATTGATTAAAGCGAGGTCACTTACCTAGGGTCTTACAGCTCTGAGTTAGAATTTTAAGCCAGACCAGCACCAATGCTCTAAATGGCTTCCACAAACAGGATGATATCCAAGGTCCCTTCCAGTGTAGGTGCTATTATTTCCCCCATTTTACATATGGGGAAACTAAGGCAAACAGAGTTAAGTGACTTGCCCAGGGTCACAGAGCTAAGTAGCATCTAAAGCTGAATTTTAACTCAGGTCTTACTGACTCCAGGCCCAGCATTCTATCTCCTGGGCCACCTAGCTGTCCCTAGATGAAGGAGCTATAAAGGGTACCAGTTTGTCCACTCAGGAAAAAAATATCATATTGATAGTCACTAACCTGGGCTAAGAGTAAGTCACCCCTAAGTGCTAAAATTGGATCTTCTTATACAAAAGAAGAAGCAACATAGTGTGACTCTGGGTTCAGAGCCCTAACTCACTCATAACAATTAATGTCATCTCAGATTCCACACAATCCCATCACTTTCTACTTATACACACACCATAGGGTTAGAGATAGGAACTGGACCTGTGCTTTCACTGATATAGTCAATCAATCAATAAACATTTATTAAGTGCCTACTATGTGCCAGGCACTGCGCTAAAGGCTGGAGATACAAAAAGAGGCAAAAGAAAGCCCCTACCCTCAAGGAGTTTACAATCTAATGGAACTCCTCAATGAATTAACTCCCTCTATCAATGTAAACCAGCAGGCACTGAAAGAATAACTGATTTGTCTAGGGTCACAGGCAGTATGTGTGTGTGTGTGTGTGTGTGTGTGTGTGTGTGTGTGTGTGTGTGAAGGCACAATTTGAACCCATATCTTATTGGCTACAATGGTAGCTCTGAATCCACTTTGTCTTAACCATCTCTTATGAATGATCATTTTCTAAGTCACACTGGTGGTACAATTCACAGAGTATGTCAAAGTGAAGTTTGTCTACCTCTTTTTCAAAGTAAGGAGCTAATCTGTGGGGGGAGGCAAGAATAATAGGAAAAGGGATAGAGAGGAAAATATTATGGATTGTGATTTCCCTGTGTGACTTCCACACTCCCATCTGTGGGTTAGCCATGAGGCTTGAGAGGAAGGACTGAGGAAGTAGGTCCCCTTATCATTTCCTACTGACCCTTGTTCAGCATCGTGGGCTCACTCTCCAGCCTTTCCTCCATGCCCTTTACTTATCCTTATTATTAAGATATCTTCTTTCCTCATCAAGTGCTTTTACTCCTCCAATTTGTCCTTTGTATATTATTTATCTCACTACAGCTATATGTTCTCTCTCACCACCTCTGTTATTACTGACCATAGTTGTGCCTGTGGGCCCCAACAAAATGGGAAAATGTAATGTTTCCTGACATTTTCTTCTTCCTTCCTTCTATAGGATTTAGGCAAATCCTCAATTTGTCCAGCCTGTCCAGACCTCGTGTGTAAGACACAAATCCATACGGTTTTCTGGTGTATTCAGAATGGCCCCGGGGGAAAACAAAAAACTATCCCAATGGAAATGGTCAGGCAATATCCCAGGTATGATCTACAGAATTTCTCTTAGAATCTCTATATCCTAAAGGCTATTTCCTTCTATTGCCCAACCAAGACAGGCCTGGACTTTCAACTGACAGCATAGTCCTTATCAGTCATGTTCTCTATCTGTCTGTATTTGCATCAGGCTATAGATTAAAAATCATATGAAATGGACCTTTATCTGAAGTACTGCAGCTGTTTTTTGTCAAAAATCGGATAACTTTATATCCTTAATCTTGCAACTGGGGCAGTTGGGCCGGGACTTTTAATGACTCACTGTAGACAGAATAAAGTCTGTCTCTGAGAAAGGAGGAGGGGGGACCATTAATCTATTTCTAAATAAACAGAGAGTTGTAATGGCTCTTTAATCTGAAGAGGGGAGATCCTGAGCTGGAAGGAAGCACCTAAATAGCCGCCAAGTTCTGTGAAGAGTGAATAGTGCCTGGATAATAATTTATTGTGGGATCACTTTCTCTGTGATCCCCAAGGAGACTTTCTCAGTGTCGCTAGCATTTAAAGGAGATTTTAAGAAAAAGTAACTGTTCTTTGAGGGGGAGAGCAGTCATTTGGTACCTTCCTGTGACTTTCTTTATGAAGTTCACTTCAAAAGTTTGGGGTGGCTGCTTTTCCACTTTTTGCCTCTTTTAGTCGCCTTGTCCTTTATGGAGCTAGAAGGAAAATAAACAATGTGAAAGCCATTTCCATCCAGAGACTCTTCTTTCCAGCTCCCTGGGAAGAAGAGAAAGGAGAATTTATGAAAAACCACAAGTGTGAGACCCCAGATGTTGAGTAGTACAATATCAGAACTAGCTCTCAAATTCAAGTCTAAGGAATAAATACAAAGATAACAGCTAACATTTATATAGCACTTACTATGTGCCAAGCAGTGAGTTAAGTGCTTTAAAATTATTTTCTCATTTGGTCCTCACAACAACCCTGGGAGGTAAGTGCTTTTATTATCCCCATTTCATAGATGAGGAAACTGAAGCAAACCGGTAAAATGACTTGGCCCAAGATCACACAGCTATTAAGTAGCTGAGGTTGGATTTGAATTCAGGTTTTCCTGACCCCAGGCCTAGCCTCTATCCACTGTGCCACCAAGATGCCTGCCTAGCTATTGTCTTTGCACCGAATTGGTAATGGAGGACACCTACATTTGGTATTGATTTTAGGACCAGCTGGGTGGTATAACAGATAAAGCACTGGGACTAGAGTCAGGAAGACCTCTATTCAAATCCAACCTCAGACACTTATGAGCTATGTGACCCTGGGCAAGTAACTTAACCACTTTTTTTTTTTAACTTAACCACTTTTTTTTTTAAACGGGGCAATGGGGTTAAGTGACTTGCCCAGGGTCACACAGCTAGTAAGTGTCATGTCTGAGGCCAGATTTGAACTCAGGAACTCCTGAATCCAGGGCCGGTGCTTTATCCACTGCGCCACCTAGCCGCCCCAACTTAACCACTTTTTACCTCAGTTTCTTTAACTATAAAATTAGGATAGTAATAACACTTACAGTTATAATGATTAAATGAAATAATATTTGTAAAGCACTTAGCACTATGACTGACACATAGTGGGTACTTCATAAATTCTTATTCCCTTCCCTTTCCCCTTGTTTCATTATTGATTTTGGACTTAGAAAGACCAGCTTAACACATAGTAGGCACTTGATGATCAGCCCTTAGGATAATTTTCCATTTATTAAATAGTGCACAGTGGGTCAGGTACCCTAACCAGAAAATCTTGAAGGGGACCTCTTTTCCTTCCTCAGTCTCCAATGGTGTCCAGTTACATGGTGATTCATTCTGCATTACCAGAGTCTGCCACACACAAGCACTATTGTATCCTGTCCAAGGCAGTAACAACACCTTTGAAGTGATTTGGTAAACCCCTCAGAGGGGCCGGGGCATTCCCTGCCTGAGGCAAAGAAACCAGGATATGAGTTGATAGAAAGTGTAAATCAAAAAGCCAGTCCAGGCTGATTACCAGTGATGAAATTCAAGGGAACAGAAAGACCAATTACTGCAAGAGAGATTCAGGACCAGGAAGTCCCTACTAGATCAGAAAGTAAATGCTGAGCATTCCAAGAAGGTAAGCATTTGTTTAGCTCAACCTGTCTAAATATAAATAAAACACCTAACTTTTTATGGCTGTTGCTAGAATCACCCCTCTCTTCCCCTGATATATTGATGGTAGAGTCAGAGGGCCTGCCATGTGCCACTCTCCTAACTTAGCTTAAGTACAACCCACCTTTCTAACATGATTGCAGATGGATAAAATAAATAATAGTCAGTGAGAGTGGATTCATAGAAATGACTTGTGGTATTAGAGTTTGAGGTTGCTTTTTTGTTTTTATTCTTGTTCAGTCACATCCAATTCTTCATGACCCCATTTGAGGTTTTCTTCTTTTTTTTTTTTTTTAAGTGAGGCAATTGGGGTTAAGTGACTTGCCCAGGGTCACACAGCTAGTAAGTGTTAAGTGTCTAAGGCCGGATTTGAACTCAGGTACTCCTGACTCCAGGGCCAGTGCTCTATCCATTGCACCACCTAGCTGCCCCTGGTGTTTTCTTGACAGAGATATTGGAGTGGTTTGCCATTTTCTTCTCCAGCTCATTTTTCAGATGAGAAACTAAGGAAAATAGGGTTAAGTGACTTGCCCAGGGTCACGCAACTAGTAAATGTCTGAGGCTGTATTGGAACTCAAGAAGATGAGTCTTCTTCAATTCGGGCCAGCACTCTATCCACTGTACCATGTAGCTAGCAAATTGAGTCAAATCTAGGCCATTGAGTTTGTAGGTTTTTGCAGCTGATTAAAACTTCCAATTAGTCTCTAGATAAATTGGAGAGGAGTTAGCACCTACTGCTTTCCATGGTGTCAAAATCATACTGATAGAAACTAGCCTCAAGTGTATGGAAAGAGGTTCAAGAAATATGATGTGTTCACAGAAAACTGAGTAGGAGTTTTGTTTTGTTTGGGGGGAGGGAGGAAGGAGAAGAGTTGAGACAAGAACCTGTGTGTAGGAGGGAATTTCTGAGAGCTTGGCAGTTATGTGAGAGAATGAACATGAATGTGAGTGACTGGGGCAAGGAGTGGTTTTATGTTTGGGAGTCTTGGGCCCCCCTGTTAGGTAACAATGCCAATAGTAGAGAGCTCTAATGAGAGAGCCCATAGCTTTACTATGTATCTGAATTGGAAGGTTTTAAGGTTCCCTGGAGTCACCATATGAGAAAATAGTGTTATGGGGAACAAATGAGTGACATAAGTGGACAGAGCCTAGAGTATGAGCATCAATGGCATTACTAGGCAAGTTCAAGAAAACTTGAACATTAAAGCAAATGGTAATGCTTCGCAACTCATAGCCCACTGAAGTGGCTGTGGGCATTTGTGTGCTTTTCCACCTTTGGACATATAACTAAACCACTTTTTAAAAATATGTAATGTCACATTCAGAGAAAGAACTAATGGAGTCTGAATGCAGATCGACGCATACTATTTTCACTTTTGTGTGGGTTATTTTTTCCTTTTGGTCTGTTTCTTCTTTTACAACATGACTAATATGGAAAAATGTTTTACATCATTTCACATATATAATCTATGTCAAATCGCTTACTGTCTTACAGAGAAGGGAAGTGAAAGGGAGGGACAAAATTTGCAACTCAAAAATTATTTTAAATGAATGTTTAAAATTGTCTTTATATGTAATTTGAAAAAATAAAATACTACTTAAAATAAAATAAAATGTGAAATATCTCAGAAGTTAACCTAAAGGATAGAAATCACCAGAAAAAATTATCATTCAATGGGTTTGTGTATAAAACTTCCCCCAACCCCCCCCCAAAAATGTACATTTCCAAGCAAGATTTACTTAGTCTTCACAAGATAGGTGGTGAAACAGTTTTATCCTTAATTTCAAATTCAAGGGAGCAGAAGGAAAACACTTGTTTTTTCTCATGCTTCTAGCAGAGTTGTCCTTGCTTCCCTGATCTAAATGTGATATTCTCCTTCTCTTCCCACCACCACCTCCTTAAACCTAGTAGATAACACATGGTTTCTTCAAGCAAGTGTATTTCAGTTAGAGCTGATGACTTTCACTAGTCAGTGATTTTCAGGACTAAGTTAAACTGGAGATGGCCCTCAATCTAATTTTTAGTCCAAAAAAATCCTTTGGGAGGTAAGCCAGAGAACTATATCCTGAGGAATTTCCATGGGACGAAATGCTAAGTGATTCATTTTAGAATTATTGTTTGGGATGCAAATTAGATATTGTTAAGAAAAGGACTGGGAAGGGGAGACAGAAGAAAAGATTTAAGTTACCAGTTGTTAGAGGATATACTTAGGTTAGGGGCTGATATTACCAATAAGGTGAAGATGGGAAGACATTTGTTGTTGTTGTTGTTGTTGTTGTTGTTGTTGTTGGATGACAGAAGACAGTTCTTAGGTGCAATGAATTCATAACTGTGCACTGGGTATCTTTTTTCCCCTCCATCAGAAATACTGTGTGACCCTATTTTAACCTTCAGTGCCCTTAGGAAACTATCTAAGATGCATAAATGAAAGAAAATCTTGCCTCACCAGGAGGTCCTAACATCAATGAAATCACAGGTTCAGCCTCCTTCATTCCTAACTCACTTCTATCTATCTATCTATCTATCTATCTATCTATCTATCTATCTATCTATCTATCTATCTATCTATCATCTACCTATCTATCTATTTATTGTGGGGCAAGGAACCTAACTCATTTTTTAAAAAAACATTAATACAGTAGGAAGAACATTGATTCTAGAATCACATGACCTAACTATATGACCATGGGCAAGACATTTGTTGTTCCTGAGTTTCAGTTTCTTCTTGTGTAAAATGAAAAGATCGAACTCATTATTTTACATAAATATATACATACATATAGAGGTCATTTTATAAATTTATGTACACATATTACAAATAAAATAATGTAAGGTATCAATTGTATTCAATTTCTTCCCCAGGTTGCCGTTGGCCGAATGTGTTATGAGTTTCTTCCTGGGCTTTTCAGTCCTAAGAATGGATGACTGACCCATTGTTCATTTTCTGTCTCAACAGGGAGAACACCTTATACAATAAGAATAACATTGTAAAGATAAGCAATTTTTTAGTATTTGAGGATTTTGATCAATGAAATGATTAATCATGATTCCAGAGGACCAGTGATGAACCATGTTACTGTGGTAAAATTATTAGAATTTGGCTGACTCATTTGGGAGGGGCCACACCTGGCCCGCCTTGAAGTTACGTATGCTACTGAGGTCAGAAGGAGAAACATCTCTCCATAGGCAATTTTTGAAGAATCTCCCCTTTTGGGGGAGGAAAATTAGACCCTCACTGAAGGGAGTCTGAGTCTCTTCCAGAGCTCGCTCTCTTCTTCCCTCTGCCCTTCTGGGGACACGAGCAAGAGCAGCAGCTGATGATTCATTCAAGCCTGGTTGTAAGTTGTGCTTTCCATTGAAGCTACAAGCTCCAGGTGGTAAGTTACTCTTTTGAATAGACTTAGGTTAGAGCTAGGAGGATTATCCATATTTCTTCTTCCCTATTTCCTTGTCTTTGATTTTATTAATTTCACCTTTGTGGTTTACTTTATTCTCCTTAATAAAATCTGATTAATCTGTGGAACAGAGGCTGTAAAGCTCCTTTCTCATTGGCCTGGGAGAAATATATAAAAAGGCAGTTTTGCAGGGGAGGGAACTTTAAACCTAGAGGTTCCTCATTATCTCTGGGACCCCAATATTTAGGCAAGTCACCCAACTCTTCATATATTAAATTTGACCCCCACATTACCCAGCTCTTGATATAGAGGTAATAGGCTTAAGATGAAAAAATAGGTCATATTTGGGGGCATGGCCAATCATTTTTCTTCCTTGACTATTTGTTATAAGGTTTTTAATTTTCTTTACTTTAATGAGGGGAGGGAAGATGGGGGAAACAGTTTTGTTAATTAAAAAATTAAGATTTTTTTTAAATTACAAAAAAAAAAGAACTCCACATATGCCTATGAAATTTAGACATCTCATCAGGCTATAAAATTTCAACTTCCAGCATGCATAGTGATTTTTTTATTTATTTCAAGAGGATATGACTGCCTTGGCCTCATTGAGGAAATGACAAATTCTGGTAAATATGCTGAAAAGCAAAATTGTTCCAGAATTAGAGAAATTCCTAGATGGAAATGGAATATTGTAATACCATCTTGCACCATGACACATGTCATGAAAGGTTAAAAAATTTCTCTAAAAGGGGGCAGCTAGGTGGTACAATGGATAGAGCACCAGCCCTGAAGTCAGGAGGACCTGAGTTCAAATCTGGCCTCAGACACTTGATACTTACTAGCTGTGTGACCTTGGGCAAGTCACTTAACCCTCATTGCCCAACCAAAAAAAAAATTCTCTAAAAGATGATGACAAATATCCTTACATGGTCTGAGAATGCGCCTGATTTTAAATGCATTGAAAACCTGTGGGCTATAAGTAAAGTTAAATTCAGGTTGTATTTTTAATAGCCAATGTGAAATTGTTTCATAATGTGTATCTTTTTTGCAATATGTTATATTTATTGACAATTTTTAATATATATATTTTTAATTTATTTATATAAAGTTTTGAGTTCCAAATTCTATCCCTCTCTCATTCCCTCCCTCCCTCCCTTCCACCCTGCTTCAGGTGCTGAGCAATCAGATATAGGTTATACATGTGCAATTATGTGAAATATTACTATATAAGCCATTTCATATAAGACTCAAGTAAAAGAAAAGAAAATGCAAAATAGCATGCTTCATTCTGTGTTCTATCAATAACAGTTCTTTCTCTAGAGGTGGATAGTATGCTTTATCATTAGTCCTTTGGGATTGTCTTGGATCATTGTATTGCTGAGAGTAGTTAAGTCATTCACAATTGCTCATAGAACAATAATGCTGTCACTGTGCACAATGTTCTCCTGGTTCTACTCACTTCACTATACATCAATTCATATAAGTCTTTCCAGGTTTTTCTGAAATCATCCTGCTTGTCATATAGCACAATAATATTCCATTATAATGATATACCACAGCTTGTTTAGTCATTCCTCATTTGTTGGGCATTCCTTCGATTTCCAATTCTTAGCCACCACAAAGAGTTGTTATAAATGTTGGGTTTGGGTTTTTTTTAGTATATATTTTTTTCCTTTTCTCTTTTTCACAATTACTATGGTTAACTGTTTCTGTCCATCCTTTTCCCTTCCCCATGATATTTATTCTATCATCTATCTTCTTTCACCCTATCCCTCCTCAAAGGGGATTTGCTTCTGACTGCCCCTTCAAACAATCCGCCCTCCCTTTTGTCACCCCTCCCTCCTTATCTCCTTCTACTCCTACTTTCCTTCAGGGTTAGATAAATTACTTAACCCAATTAAGTCTGTATGTTATTCCCTCCTTAAGCCAACTTTGATGAGATTAAGGTCTTTGAGTCAATTCTGATGAGTGTAAGGCTCATTCACTGCCCTGCTTAGATAGATTACTCCACCCAATTGAGTGTGTGTTATTCCCTCTTTGAGCCAACTCTGATGAGATTAAGGTCTTTGAGCCAATTCTGATGAGTGTAAGGCTCATTCACTGACTCACTCCTCCCCCATCTGTCCCCCACTCCATAAGCCTTTTCCCGTTTCTTTCATGTGGAATTTCACTCCATTCTACCTCTCTCCTTCCCCCTCCTCCAGTGTATTCCTCTCACCCCTCAATTTTATTCTAAAGATGCTATAATGGGACATCTAGGTGACACAGTGGACAAAGCACCCACCCTGGACCCAGGAGGACCCAAGCCCAAATCCAGCCCCAGTCACAAGACACTCACCCACTACTTGTCCCCAGGCATGTCACCCAACTTTGACCACCCCACAAAAAAAAAGATAAACAAAAAATAAATGCTTTACAAATATCATCCCTTAATAATCAGTTCCCACCTGTTCCCTTTGTCTAAATTTATTTCTGTCATCTTCCCTAATACTGAGAAAGTTCTTATGAGTTAAATGTATCATATTCCCATGTAGGAATGTAAGTTTGACCTTTTAACATCCCTCTTAATTTCTTTTTCCTGTTTATCTTTTTATGCTAATCTAGGGTCTCATATTTGAAAGTCAAATTTTCCATTCAGTTCATGTCTTTTCATCATGATTACCTGAAAGTCCTCTTTTTCATTGAAGTCCCATTTCCCCCCTGAAATATTACACTCAGTTTTGCTGGGTAGGTGGTTTTTGGTTGTAATCCCAATTCCTTTGCCCTCTGGAAGATCATATTCCATGCCTGCCAATCCTTTGATGTAGAAGCTGCTAGATCTTGTGCTATACTGACTGTGGCTCCACAGTACTTGACTTGTTTCTTTTTGGCTATTTGCAATATTGTCTCCTTGACCTAGGAGCTCTGGAATTTGGCTATAATATTACTGGGAGTTTTCATTTTGGGATCTTTTTCAGGAAGTGATCAGTGAATTCTTTCAATTTCTATTTTACCTTCTGCTTCTAGAATATCAGGGCAATTTTTCCCTGACAATTTCCTGAAAGATGATGTCTAAGCTCTTTCTCTGATCATGGTTTTCATGACCCTCCTGTATCACTCTCATTGCTCTTGCCATTTTTTTCTTCTACCTCTCTTGCTTTATCATCAAAGTCCTTTTTGAGAGCTTCTATGGCCTGAGACCAATACATATTTTTCCTAGAAGCTTTAGATGTAGGAGCCCTAACATTGCTATCCTCTTCTGAGGATGTACCTCAATCTTCCTTGTCACTAAAGAAACTTTCTATGGTCTGCATCTTTCTCTGTCTGCTCATCTTGTCCCTCTTTTACTTGACTTTTAACTCCTTTTTAAAGTGGGTAACTACTTCTGGGATGTACTGTCCCAAGCTTCAGGGGGTATAAGGTGGTATTTGAGGTAGGACAGGTTTTTTACTTGCCTGGCCCATTCTCAGCCCTAACAGAGACCCCTGTAATCTCCCCTTGGCCAACCGCTCAGCCCTCTGACCAGACTGTGAGCTTAGTTCAAGAAGACGCCTGTGCTGCCGCTGATTCAGAAGCTCCAGGGGCCTCTTTCTCTAGCAAGGACTTCCTGGGACTAGATCTGTGTCAACATGACTGTGGGGGTGAGCTCTACTCCCACCCCAGCATAGCAGCCCCCTCCTGTCAACCTTCTAAGCCATCTTTGGCTGGAAAATAGTCTTATTTCATTCTTTTGTGGGTTCTGCTGCTCCAGGATTGTCCTATGGCATTATTTGGAGGTTTTTTGAAGAGATCTTGTTGTGAGTTCCAAGACCTTACTGCCTTTCCCCTGCCATCTAGGCTCTGCTCCCCCAAGTCCTCATAATGTGTATCAAAGACAACACATTAAAATCTTGTGAACACAATGCCAAATTATCTAAAACAAGTGATTGCATCAATAGGAGAACATGCTGCAGATTAGAAATTTTTAAAGCTGTAAAAAGTTGTAAGGTTTATTGCATAAGAAAATCTGTTTAATTATTTTACTTTATCCCACTTAGGTTACATACAACTGTAATTGGTCTCCCTGAACATTCCTAAACCACAAGTCTAAAGTGGTTACTCTACTGCTCAGGAAGCTTCATTGGCTTCCCATTGTCTAGAGAATAAAATCCTTCTCCTCCATGAGGCATTGAAAGCACTTCATAATCTGGCTCCAAGTTTTCTTTCAAGATTGATTTCCTATTACTACCCTCTCACATTCTCTACATTCTGGCCAAACTGGCTTCCTTGATATTCTCTATACATGACAATTCATCTTCTGCTTTCATTCCTTGGTATAGGTCCTTACCCATGCCTGGAATGTTCTCCTTACTCAGGTCCTTTGTCTTAGTATCTTTCTCTCCCTTTAAGAATCAGGTCAAGTGCTTCTTCCTTCAAAAAATTTATTTCTCTGAGTTTTTAGTTCAAGATGGAGCTGTGATATATGATCTCCACCTGAGAATTTATCTAACTCTGGAACAATTCTGCCTTCCAATATATAAATATTTTTATCAAAGTTCATTATTTCTTAAATGAGGACAAGACATCCAGACTCTCAGAAATAATCAAACAACACTGACAGCCTCTGTTAAAATATCTCGAACAATTATTGAAGTATACCCCTGGTCACCATAGTTATTTTGCATAAATCCTATATTTACTTGTCTGTGAACATGTATAGTCCTAGCAGACTACAAGCTTCTTAAGGGTAGGAATTGTCTTTTTTTTTATTTGTATCTGTTGCTTCTAGTGCAGGGCTTGGAACAAAAGCATTTAATGAGCAATTATTGGTAAATTTGTTGTGTGCCACAGCCCTCAAAGATTGGTCTAAGGACTCTCAGGGGTGCCTAAGACCCTTTCAAAGTCTCTTAAAGGTCAAAACTATTCACATAATAATACTAAGATGATTTCATCTCTAATATAATATGTATCCATGGATACTTAGTTTGTAAACTCTGCAAAGGCAGAGCTCTTTTTATCTTCTCAATACCTAACAGAGTGCCTGGTACATAGTAGTCACTTAATAAGTGCTTATTGACTGACTGACTGACTGACTGAAAATAGCTATAACCCACATAAACCAAAGCTCTCTAGGGATTAGGGGTTTTCAATAATTTTCAAGAGTATAAAGGGGTCCTGACATCCCAAACTTTGAGAACCCCTGAGTTAGAGAATCACTAAGTCTCACATCCCTGAGTTGGGCTCATCTATTCCTATGACAGCAAGATGTAGAACCAAGTCTTCTCCATCAAATATGTTTTCTACTGTTTCATTAGGAGTGGCTACAGGCAGTGTCTCAATAGTGGTAACTGCACAAAAGGGAACAATGCTCAAAAGGGGCTGGACTTTTTCCTGAAAGCCTTAATCCCTCTCACATATACAGACAATGTCAGGGAGAATAAATAAGACTTTTGTGTCTTAAACTTGGTTGTCTTCTCTCCCTCTTCCACATAAGTCCCTCCCAAACCCACCAGACATTCAATAGAAAGTATCAGGGGTGGGTATGATATTTCCTTTGCAGATAGCTACGTATCAGTTTTGGTAACAGAAAGGGCAATTTATTCCCACACAATCCTGCTCAGTTATATAGTTATAAAGACTTAGAGGTATGGTTAAAAAAACAACAATGGTCTATTTTTCTCTTAGCGTCACAATCTTTTCTGCCATATCCCTTCATAGATGGTTGCTATAATACATCGTTGGCTTTAAAGGGCAGCCTCTTCCTCTGAGAAAATTTAATGGTTAAGAAATTCTTTCCTTAATTAAGTCAAAATTTGACTCCAAGCAACAAAGGACTTCATGTGTTATACCTAGGAAACTAAGTCACACTGTGAACGTGGAAATGAACTTGGAGTTTTGAAGACCTGAATTCAAATCCTGCCTCAGATATTTACTCTGTGTGCAACTATCACTATGTGTGACCATGAGAAAGTGTGTGACCTTGAGAAAGTAATTCAATTTCTCTGTGCCTGAATTTGCTCATATATAAGATGAGAAAGTAGATTTGATGGCCTCAAAGGTCCCTTTGAGCTCTAAACTTTTTTTTTTTTTTTAGTGAGGCAATTGGGGTAAAGTGACTTGCCCAGGGTCACACAGCTAGTAAGTGATAAGTGTCTGAGGCCAGATTTGAACTCAGGTCCTCCTGATTCCAGGACTGGTGCTCTATCCACTGTGCCACCTAGCTGCCCCTGAGCTCTAAACTTCTGAGCCTACAATCCTATGGACTCTTGTACATTGGTCCTTCTTGGCCTCTGGGGAAGTACAGAGTAAGTCTTTCATGTGGTTTTCTTTCTTTCAGGCAATCATGATTAAATGACTTGCCCTGGGTCCCATAGCTAATAAGTGTCAGAGGTTGGATTTCAACTCAGCTCCTCCTGACTCCAGTACCAGTGATCTATCCACTGTGCTACCTAGTTGTCCCATGAGATATTCTTTTCCTTATTTAAAACCAGCTTTCATAGACTCAGGTTCAACCCATCTTTGATGTGCTTTGAGCAGGGAAGAATGTATCAGCACTCTTATCTCCCTTCATCTAAATGACTACCTCCATTAGTGTAGTTTAAGACTCCATTAGTTCTTTTAGCAGGCTCATTTATTATTGTGCTGGCCTATATTGAGTTTATGATCCACTCTTACCCTAAGTCTTTTTCCACATCATCAGAATTTAAGCCAGCTCTCTCATCCATCTGTATTTATATAACTTAATTTTAAAATCTAGAGGCAGGACTTCATACATTTATCCCAGTTAAATTTAATCATTCTGGTTTAGGCCCATTATTTCAACTTATTCTGATTTTGACATCTGGCATTTTAGCTATCTCTTCTTGTTCTGCATCAGCCACAGATGGGAAAGTTGTACCATTTATGTCATCTAAGTCATAGATTTTTTTTTTTTAGCAACAAACATTTATTTTATTTTTTCCAGTTACATTAAGGGTAGTTTTCAACATTCATTTTCATAAGATTTAGAGTTCCAAATTTTTCTCCTTCCTCCCTCTCTTTCCTCCCCCCTCCACAAGATCACATCCAGGTTATATATGTACAATCCACAAGTGTTCTTTCTATGGGGGTGCATAGTAAGCTTCCTCATTAGTTCCTTGGAATTATCTTGGATCATTGCATTGCTGAGAGTAGTTAAGTCATTCACAATCGCTCACTGAACAATACTGCTGTCACTATGCACAATGTCCTCCCAGCTCTGCTCACTTCACTATACATTGATGTTCATTAGTCTTTCCAGGTTTTTCAGGGATCATCCTGTTTGTCATTTCCTGTAGCACAAGACCCTTCCACTACAGTCATATAACACAGCTTTTTCCATCATTCCTCAATTAATGGACATTCCCTTGATTCTCAATTCTTAGCCTCCACCAAGAGTCACTATAAATGTTTTTTGTACAATTTTCCCCCTTTTTTCTTTTTCATGATTACTATTGTTAACTGTTTCCCTTCTATCCTATTCCCTTCACCATGATATTTATTCTATTATCCATCTTCTTTCCTCCTATCACTCTTCAAAAAGGATTTGCTTCTCTGTCCCCTCCCCCACTCTGCCCTTCCTTCTTTTACCCCTCTCTCTTTATCCCCTTCCCCTCCTATTTTCCTGCAGGGTTAGAGAGATTACTCCATCCAACTGGGTGTGTACATTATCCCCTCCTTGAGCCAATTCTAATGAGACTGAGGTCCTTGAGCCAATTCTGATGAGTGTTAGGCTCATTTACTACCCAGATTAAATAGATTAATCCACCCAGTTGTTTTCTTTTTTTTTAATGTCTGGCACAGTGGAAGAAATACTGAAGGTAATGTTCAAAGACTTGGATTTTAACCCCATTTCTTTCTTCTTACTGCCTGTGTAGCTCTTGATTGGTCATTTAACCATTCTATACCTGCTTCCTCATGTGTTAAAAGCAGAGTTTCGACTAACCAACTTCTATGGTCCCTTACATAGGCAGCTATAGAAGTCAAGAAGACTTGAGGTCAAATATGGCCTCAAACACTAGCCATGTGACCCTTGGCAAGTCCTTTAACCATGTTTGCCTCAGTTTCTCATCCTTAAAATGAACCTTTGCCAAGAAAACATCAAACAGGGTCATGGAGAGTCAGACACAAATGACACAACTGAAACAACTCAACAGCAACAATATGTTCCCTGCCAGTACTAAATCTATGTTAAATAGGACAGGAGGAAAAAATCCCATAGCATGCTACTAGAGACCTCTCTCTAGACTGATGTTGATCAATTAATTAACACTCTAGAAATATAACTGTTTAATCAGCTACAAAGTCATGGTATGGTACTCTTATCTAGCCCACATTTCTCCCTCTCATCTACAAGGATGCCATGTGGAAATAAGTTAAACTATATTGAGAGTATTCTCCTTATCTGCCAATATAATAATAATGTTAAAGAAAATGTGGTTTGTTACTAGCAGACTCATGCTGTTTTTGTGTAATCATTCATTTCTCTCCTGAGGGTTCACAAACATTTTATCCAGTAATTCTGTCCCATTTGAAGATTGTCCTTTTTTGTGGAGAAGACAGAAAGAAACCAGAAGGAGTTCTATTTTTGTTCTTCCATCCATCCACATTCTATTACCTTCCCTAAGCACCGGCCCTAGACCTTCATGTTTTGTTTCAAAACACAACTAAAAACAAAACAAAGCAAAGAAATAAATGGAAAAGAGATGTCTATTGACTGGGGGAATGGCCCAACAAATTGCATTACAGAAACATAATTGGATATTGCTACTTAGTAAGAAAGAATGGATATGATGTATACAGAGAAACATGAGAAGACTTATATGAACTGATGCAAAGTGTAGCAAGTGGAAGCAGGAGAATGAAATACACAATGACTACAATAATATAAATTGAAAGTGAAATAACAAAACAATTGAAAGTGACTACTGTGAAATTATAATGACCATGATTGTACTCAAAGAAAAGATTTGAGAATACACCTCACTCCTTTCTTTGCAGGTTCGAAGGGTTAAGGATATAAAACACTGAAAATGAAGTCTAACTCAGTCATGGTTAATTATGCTGAACTAATTTTTTCTCTTGGGGAGGAACTTGGGGATGGGAAGAGAAAAGGGATATACTGGCAAATGTAGATGATGCCAAAACTAAAGATATAAATAACTTCTTTAGAAAGCTATTATATGGGGCAGCTAGGTGGCACAGTGGATAAAGCACTGGCCCTGGATTCAGGAGGACCTGAGTTCAAATCCAACCTCAGACACTTGACACTCACTAGCTGTGTGACCCTGGGGAAGTCACTTAACCCTCATTGCCCCACAAAAATATAAAAAATTTTTAAAAATTAAAAAGCTATTATCTTGGGCATTTTGTGAGTCTCATTTCATCTAAGACTTTAGCCTCCCAAGCCCCATTTTTACAAGTCTGTGAAGCTTTTCTCTTCTTACATGGTTATATGTTCTTCCTCCTATCTTTACAACATACCCTGTTGAAATCAGAGCTCACCATGAACTATTGGATTAGAATAGACTCAAACTCTATTCTAAAAGTTCAGAAAGGTTAGAAGTAAGCATCATGGAGGCAGATTATCTTGGATATGGCTAATGGGGACAAAACCCATGCTGAATCATCAGGAGTTTTCAATGTTGCTAAAGTATTGATTTCAACCATTAGGAAAAAGGGTGTAGTGTAACAGCTGAGAAATACAAGAGAGGAGAGGGGGCCAGTGGCTGCCAGGGGAGAAAGTGTACTATGGAACCCTAGGAGGTTTTTATGCTGTTGAAGGAGATGGAAGCTTATCTCCTCACCAATGCAATTGGGCTAGGAAGAGGGAAAAGCCCCACTCAAAGATCATGCTGTTAGCACTCTCTAAATTTTTCATCTTGAGACAAAGCCCCAGAAGTCCCACCCTGGGATCATGACCCACTAGAAAGGGGTGGTAGTAATTGTTATTCCATATTTAATTCAGTCAGTTAACAAGTATTTCTTATGAGGTTATAAAAGGAATGTGAACCACACTGATTTCTTTTTCTGTTAAATGTAGAGCTGAAAAACAAACACTAAATTTCTGAGTTTATCTGTCTCCTCTGAATTCAGAGGAAATACCTAGAGGAAAGGAGGGAAAATGAAAGAAGAGTAGAAGAAAACCTCTTATTCAGACTTTGGGAATGGTAATGAGATGAGAATAACAACTTCCAGAAGAATTGTCCTCAAATCCGCCCAATGTTCATTCTATGATTATTCCTATACCCCATTACCCTTTACTTGACACTTTAAAAAATCTTACATGTATATCAATGGAAAGGAATCCAAGAAAATATGTTAGCCTCTCACAAATACTGTCTGCATACCTCAGGTTCTCATCTGTAAATTCAGGGGGTTGCACTAAATGGCTTCTAAGGTCTCTTTCAGCTCTAAATCTATGATCTTTCTGACTAAATTTTTAGTTTATAGCTCAGTCATTACCACCACAAGGCAGGTAGTCTCATGGGAAAGCTATATACTCGTTCTCCCAAAGCTATCATTTCTCAGAACCTTTTTGGAATGGCCTGAGAATTGGTTTAGAAACCAAACAAAAACATGTCTCACACTTTTAGAGTAATTTTTAGAGTTTTGTTGTGTTTCATTTTATTTTTACACAAAACGGTGTCACCCCCCCCCCCATCCCAATCATGCCTTAAAAATACCAGGAACTAACTCCCAACTCAATGAAATCATAATCATCAGAATACATTTTGATCTACCCCATCCCCACTTAAAAAAATGAAATATATGATATTGGGAAAAACAAATTCCCTGGACCAGGCACAGCAGGGACTCACTCCAGAGCCACATTAAAAGTTTCAGCATCATGTTTCTCTTCCTCAGATTTATTGTACTTTCTCTCTGCATTGTGGCCATCATCACTCCAGATGTGAAAAGCTTTCCATTATTTCACCAGGTAGCTTATCTGATGGGAACCCAGACTAGGACATTTGTGGATTCTGGTGGAAGGAAGGTTTAGCTTGGGCTAGTTCTCCTCCTGATTTGTTTTCTTCCTTAACTGATCAAATCTTTTTTGAGTTGCCTCCAGCAATTAGACATTCATATTCACCAGGGGGAATCAGCCAACTTGTACCCAGAATGGGACAGATGCCCTGGAAACACATCCTGTTCTCCTAACCTTTCACCCCTTTGTTTTGCCAGTTAAGGGAGATGACTTGGCTTTTGTTGATGCCGATGGTTCTTCTTTTCCTGGTGGGTACCAGGAGTGGGCTGCTGGATGCCCTTCCTTTCCGAGATGCAGCTGTACATATACAGTCATGTATGTGAAGACTGTGCCTGCTCTTTGACTTTTCTTCATAATATCTCATCTGTCTAGACAGGGTGGCTCTGAATTCCCTTTTATTCAGAAGGCAGAAGGAAGTTTTTCCATAGTACAGATGAGAAATGTAGAGATGGACAGATCTTGCTGAATTGGGAGACTACATGTAACTTGATATTTAAGAAGAATCAGGGGAAATGGAGGGAAATGGAAAGAGCCCTGTCTTCAGAGTCAGAGGACCCAGGTTCAAATCCTGTTTCTTACATTCACCATCTGTGTGGCCTTAAGCAAGTTTCCAAAACTCCCTGGTCCTCAGTTTCTTTATCTCTAAAATGAGGTTGATGGATAAAATGACTCCTGGGGCGCCTTCCTGATTCAATTCTAGCACTGTTTTGCTGCGACACCCCAGGGTGAGTCGTCTTCGTTTTCCATTTAATATATGGAGATGGTATCAATGAATGCCAACTCAAATTCCGAGGTGAGGTCCATGTCAATAACACTATATCCATGGTACTCCAGGCTAAGTCTATAACCAATCAATCAATTAACAAGCATTTGTTAAGTGCCTGCTGTGGGCCAGGTACAGACTGTGCTAGGCCCTGGGGCCTACATTCTATGTACTTGGCACTTTGCCTGTGAAACCTTGTTCAGTGTTATTGGGAAAGATTTGAGAGTTAGAAAGAAGTGTCAGGAGGAAAGAAACACTATCAAAAAAATCTGTGCTTTTTCTTATTACAGAGAGCTACCACTTGGAAATTTCCTCCACCTTTACAGACACAAGTGGTCTAGGACTTAGCCCTAGCTCCTGGGGAAGTGTCTGAGGCACATAGAGGTATGTTCCCATGGCCATACACATTTTCAGAAGCAGGATTTGAACTCAGGTCTTACCAACTCCAAGCCCTACAACTATCCACCACACCAAGCTGTGTCTTAACATTAACACTAGTCTTTAAAATAGAAAGAAGGAAGGGGCAGCTAGATGGCACAGTGGTTAAAGCACCGGCCCTGGATTCAGGAGTACCTGAGTTCAAATCCGGCCTCAGACACTTGACATTTACTAGCTGTGTGACCGTGGGCAAGTCACTTAACCCCCATTGCCTAAAAAAAAAAAAAAAGAAAAAAAAAGAAAGAAGAAAAACCCAGTGAGCAGTTATTAAATGCTATTCTGTTCTCTTAGTTGACAAAAAAATTATCTATCTAAATCCCCCTGCTGAAAAATAAAACATTAATTTTTTAAAAACAGCAATAAGATGCAAAATGATGTCAGTGATAATGAGGACTTGCTGTAGGGTTTGAGAATAATGGCACCATCTGCATTCATCTGATTCCAGCCCAAACAATCTCCCTGGCAATTGAAAGAGTACTCAACAGAATCCACTTAGAGGCAAAGGAAGGAAATCATGGTATCTTTGGCACAAATATGAAGTCTGCCTGATACTGGTCAGGGGAGAGTGTGTGGGAGTAGCTGCCATTTTGTGCACAGACTTCGCGATCCCCACCTGCATATCCGCCAAGCAGCACAAATCTGGTATTGTGGGACATCTGGCTAGAAAATTCAAAATGAGTGACTTCCATGGCCCAGGCCCATGGACCATATGCAGCTATCATGCAGAAACCTAGGTCCCATCCATGCCAGCCCTTTTGGCTAGGATGGGGTGTGAGTCAATGCACTCCAAGAAACAAATGAAGTAACAGATGGAATTACTAAGTGTATGTCCAGTCATGACAGGCACCTGGTTTGCCTTCTGTTCCCCCTGTAACCACTGGGCTGAATATATGTATAGGAGGTTCCAAATAAATGTCCCACTTTCCAGACAAGCATAATATGGGCAGCCCTCCAGAACAGACAATGGAGTCTGGCACCCATCTTGTTTCTCGGCCATTTTGGCAAGGCATGGAAGGGAACCCATTTACTTAAACCTTTGCTTTAGCGACAAAATTGGTTGATCTGCCAGTACTGTGTTTTTCCTTTTCTTGGCTGTTTAAAATTTTCATACTTGGTTGTACATAGAAGGAATTAATGGAGATTTATAAGAAAATATCCCTGACTCAGAACAGCATTTCATCAGCACTGTAAGTCACCTTTTATCAGAAAGACAAGCAATAATACTTACATAGAGAGTTTCTATAAGGTAGTAAATAACAGAGTTTGACTTTCTGTATCTTCAAGTTTGCCCAAAGAGATTATAGATAGATAGATAGATAGATAGATAGATAGATAGATAAATAGATAGATGATAGATAGATTTGTATGCATATGTGTTTTTCCAGTTGCATACATTTATATGAAATCAAATGTGTGATCTATATGACAGCTGCTATTTTATTATATGTATATTAATATATTATAATAGAATAGAATATACTATTATATTTTGTTATATAATGTATATTATGTTATTATATACATTATATAACAAAATATACCAGTATGTTCTTCAATTTTGATCAGCCTGATATCCTTTACCTAATCAAACATTTTAGATGATATTTTGTAGACCATTCCTTATGTAACAAATTTTAAATATGCTGTTTGGACCAAGATGCTTAAACTTTGTCCTCTGCCTCTCCACAAAGGAGCCTCTCCCAGATCATACATGCAGTAACTGGATTAGCTCCTAAAGGAGTCTGACCACCTAAAAGGAGGGTCAGGCTCACTTGTCTCACTGTCTTCTCTCACCTCAATTCTGAAACCATAGGAGAAATTATTCAAAATTTAGGTTTGGCTTCTGTCTACCATCTCCCCAAAGCAAGAAGTAGAAAAGTACTTAATATAAAATGTTGATACCATTTAGGACAGCTATTTGTTTCTGTTACACAAAAGAAAAGCTTAACATACATAGGATTCAGAAGTGTAAATTAAGAGAAAAATCTAACAAGTAGCCATTAACAGAACTACTATTATGCTCTTCCAGTGCTTTGATTTTTGTCATGATGCAGTTTGAGGAATTGATGAATAGACATTTTACATTTCACCTCAATTTTGTACTGTACAAACAATTCCTTCCAGGTCCTTGGCTTCTGGCAAACTTGCTAAAGGCTTAAATGTCTCCTGTTATCAGTGTTCATTCTTTCCAAAGCATAAATTCCCCATACTAGTTAGCTCCAACCAAAGGAACCAATATTCCTAGACCTCTCAGACTCAGGTTGCTTCCAAGGCTGGACATCTCCATTTCAGAATCACTGCTTGCTCACCTAGAGTCAGTAAATACATAAATCCAAAATGGCAAATAGGAGCCCAAGGCCACAAATGTTCTCTAGCTGTCAGATGATCATGTTTCACCATTTCTACACATGTAAGGGAAGGTCACCAACCTAACACATCCAGGGAAAGGCTCAAAGATTTTTACTATGCTCAGCAAACGGGAAGAGAAAAGAGACAGAGGGTGGAGTCCCTCCTTTTTTAAGACCCTCTAAATCAATGGCTCTTCCTGATCAGCGGCCCATAAAAAAATTACTTTGTGGGGGGCAGCTAGGTGGTGCAGTGGATAAAACACTGGCCTTGGATTCAGGAGGACCTGAGTTCAAATCCAGCCTCAGACACTTGACACTTACTGGCTGTAGGACCCTCGGCAAGTCATTTAACCCTCATTGCCCAGCAAAAAAAAAAAAAAAAAACTACTTTGTTATCACAAAACACTCATCCTTCAGCATTGAGTTGTTTCTCTGGAAGTGGTCAGGCTCAACTCCATGGGGTATACTCCAATTCATCCCCTCCTTTACTTGCAAGCAAATAATTATTGGTAATATGTTACATATACCATATATCCTATATGTACCTTATATCTCCTAATTGCTGTTTTGGTTGCCCACAATTTTATTTCTTTACAGATTGAAGTGTCCCATGATATAAAGCCACATGGAATCATTGGAAGAGTACTGGCATTTAAGAAAAAGATAATGTGGATTCAAGAGAGCAGAATAGTTAGCAGCTTACAAATAACTCCAAATAACTATAAAATTATTCCTCAAATCAAATTCTGGAGCAGCAAAGCCAACTTTTTAAAAGGTCAGAGTGAGACATGTTTCTTGGCTAAAGACAACTTAGGAGGTAGGCAAGAGAGGTCTCTAACACTGGGGTGAGAACCAAACCAGAGCCCCACCCAGCTACAACACCAACAATGGGCCTTGCAGGAGGTTGCAATAGTGGCAGCAGCCATAGCAGCTTCAGGATAAATTAATAGAATCTACCAATAACCTCCTGAAAACAAAATTCCCAGGAGTATTATAGTCAATTTCCAAAGCTCACAGAATGAGGAAAAAATATTGCAATGGCCAGATAGAAATAATCCAAATATTTCAGAGTCTCAGTCAGGTTCATACAACATTTAGCAGCTTCCGCGTTAAAGAAGTGGAGGACTTGGGCGCAGCTAGGTGGCACAGTGGATAAAGCACCAGCCCTGGATTCAGAAGGACCTGAGCTCAAATCTGTCCTCAGACACTTCACATTTACTAGCTGTGTTACCCTGGGCAAGTCACTTAACCCTCATTGCCCTGCAAAAAAAAAAACCAAACAAACAAACAAACAAAAAGAAAAGAAGTGGAGGACTTAGAATATAATATTCTGGAAGGCAAAGGAGCTAGGATTACCAAGAATAACCTACCCAGCAAAACTGAATATAATCCTTCAGGGGAGAAAATGAGTATATAATGAAACAAAGGACTTTTAAGCATTCCTGATGCTGACAAGCCAGAGCTGGATAGAAAATTTGACATTCAAACAGAAGAAGGAATCAAAAGAAGCATAAAAGGGTAAACATGAAATAATAATCATAAGGGACTCAAAAAAGTCAAACTGATTACATTCCTGTGTGGAAGGAGTCTACATAGACAGAGAGTATGAGTGTGTTGATTATGTTGGAATGATCTCAAAAAAAAAAATGAAGGGGTGAGAAAGAGGGATGAACTGGAAGAAGAGGGTAAGAAAAGGCAGAATGGGGAAATTTTCCTTACATAAAAGAGGTGTTTAAGAAAGAGTTTTTATAGTGGAGGCAGGTGGAAAGGAAGGGTGGGAAATGTTTGACCTCACTTTCATCAGGATTGTGTATGTGTGTGTGTATATATATAATATGTAT
Source organism: Dromiciops gliroides (assembly GCF_019393635.1). Taxonomy (NCBI): domain Eukaryota; kingdom Metazoa; phylum Chordata; class Mammalia; order Microbiotheria; family Microbiotheriidae; genus Dromiciops; species Dromiciops gliroides. The sequence continues at coordinate 399,700,981 of NC_057861.1, forward strand.
ATTTGTATGTATACACACATATATGTGTGTGGATGTATGTATATACACACATATGTATGTATCACATACACACATACATACATATGCACACTCAGATATGGAAATTTATCCCAACAGGAAAATAGGAGAAGGAAATAAGAAATGGAAGTGGGGAGAGAATGATTAAAAAAAGAGCAGATTAAGGGAGTTAGTGGAGGGAGGGAGAAAGATTTGAAATTGGAAATCTTATAGAGACAGATGTTGAGGGCTGTCTCTGCATGTAACTGGAAAATAATAAAATACTTTTATTAAAATAAAATAAAGGACTAGAGTAGAATCTATTATGCTTCAGCTGAAGTAAAAAAGGCAGGGATAGTAATCATGATCTCAGATGAAGCAAAAGTATAAACAGACCAAATTAGAAGACATAATGAAAAAAATGACATTTTGTTTAAAAAGTACCATAGACAATGAAGTAATATCAAAAACATTTATAGCAAGTTTCTCTGAAGACATTAATCCTCAATATGTAGGAAACTGAGTAAAAAAAGGAGCCATTCCTCAATTGATAAATGGTCAAATTATATTAACATTCAATTTTCAGAAGAAATCAAAGCTATTTATAGTTATATTAAAAATGTTCTAAATCACTATTGATTAGGAAATGGCAAATTAAAACAGCTCTGAGGTACCACTTCACACCTATCAGAAATGGCAAATTCTAGAAAGCATGAAAGAAAACAGGTGCACTAATAAACTGTTGGTGAACTGTTGAACTGGTACAACCATTCTGGAGAACATTTTGGAACTATGCCCAAAAGGCTATAAAAACTGTGCATACTCTTTGACTCAGTGATACCACTACTAGGTCTGTACTCCAGAGAAATCAAAGAGAAAAGAAAAAACATATATATATATATAAAACAAAATTATAGCAGCTCTTTTTTTGGTGGCAAAGAATTGAAATTTTAGGGGATTCTTATCAATTGGGAAAGGGCCAAAAAAGCCATGGCATATGATTGTGCTGGAGTACCATTGTGCCACAGGAAATTATGAGGGGAATGGTTTCAAAAAGTAAAAATTTAAAAAAAAAACATGGCAAGACATATGAAGGGATGCAAAGTGAAGTGAGAAGAACCAGGAGATCATTACACACAGTAACATCAATGTTGTAATGATGATCAGCTGTGAAAGAACTGGCTACTCTAATTGATGCAATGATCCAAAACAATTCCAAGGGACTCATGATGAAAAATGCTATCCATCTCCAAAGAGAACTCAAAAATTCTGAGTGCAGATTGAAGTATAATTTTCTTGCTTTCCTTATGTTTTCACTTTGCTGCATTATGGCTAACATGGACATATCTTATGCATGAGTTCACATGTATAACTGATATAATTTAACTTGCCTACTCAGTGGGTAAGTGAGGGGTGGGAGGAAGAGAATTTGGAACTCAAAATTCCAAAAGAAAAGAATGTTAAAAATAAATAAATATTTTTGGGGGGAAAAAAGGAAAAAAAAGGTGCTTGTTTGTTTTTCAGGGAAAAGCTTAGACTGGTTTTAAGTGCTGCACAATTTCCCAAATGCAATCATGTCTACTCCTTTCCTCCTATTCAACTCTAAGCCACGATCATCGTTCATCAGCACTATCTAAAACATGTACTATTTGATCAATGGTCAATAGTCCATTCAGTTGAAGATAATAAACTGGATGATAGGTATGTTTATCCATTTGTTTTCTCCTCTATGTATTGCTATGTCCAACTCTGAGTTCTATATCTTATACAGGTGGGACTGCAATGTTCCAGGGCTTGATGCAGTCAGCACAGTGCCATCTCCAAATATGAAAATCTGTAGGACTTTATCATTTATATGAAATTCCTTTTCCATTTTAACTCTTCACTGAAAGTCCTCCATGATGGTGCTAAATACCTTTGGCAAGCATACATCTCTGATTTTTATGCCTCATTCAATATAAGTAATCAGAGAGCCAGAAAATCGTTCACCCTACCTCTTTTTGAAGATGGGTTCAAAGGTATGGAACATTGTATAGGACATGAGCTTCTTCCAATATATCAATTGCTTTTATGAGGTTTTTTCCTCTTCCTCTTTCTTAAAAGGTAATCTGGGAGGGGTAAAAGGGAAGGATGTGGAGTGCATGGAAGTGATGTAAAAATAAAAGATCTCAAAATCTAAAGTAATCAGAGCATCTTCAAAACAAGATTATAGCTGTTGTTATCTTTCAAGGAATTTTATATGATTTTGGCATATTATTAGGAACATGTTTTTGAAAGAGAGTCTTTAAGTGGCCATTTTTATTACCAAATCAAATATTTTTCTATATACACAATAAATACAATGAGATCTTGGCCTCTCAGATAATTTTGTTACTATGAGAGGCAGCAAGGTATAATGGAGAGAAAGCTGATAAGGATTAAGGAAGCCCTAGGTTAAAGTACTACCTCTGACCCATCCTGGGAAAAGAAATGACTTAAGGGGAAATCACTTAAGTTCTCAGTGTCACTGAGACATTCTCTAAGACTATACACTGTGGAGAAGGTCCTGTCCTCCATTGTTATACTGATGGGATCACAGGTCTGGTTTTAGAAAAAGTGACAATGATGATGTGATTTGTTGTGGAATATTGTTGTGAAAACTTAATTTTTCGCTTTTCTTATTTTCACCAAGGACACCTTCATTCTCATGAAGATTTTATGGAGAAAAGAAAGTAGACAAATAGATTCTCAGTTTTTGATATCTTCTTAACCTCATCTTGGTGACATTCCCCAATGATTCAGTATCTGTACCTCTTTGAGTTATCTGGAAAATTGATTCCTTAATAACCTCAAAATCCTATTACTTTCAGTACAGAGTTCTATGTAAATTAAAATTTTGTTCCTACAGCTTTGAAAGCAGCTGAAGCAGGTGCTGTGGAATGCTTAAAGCTTGGCCTGATATCAAAGATGCCAAGGTTGTCCCCTGAATCTTGGGTTATCACCATTTGTCTTGACTTTTCTCCTGCCACTGAACTCTGATGACTCAGGAAGAGAGTGAGGCTGATGACTTTGTATAGCTCTGCTTTGCTTAAGTCCAACTCATGTGCAAGTCAAGACATCACCCATGATGTCACTGATCCTCTTTGAAAATGAAGGACAAACAACAACTTCTTCTATGTATATCTGCTCTTCTTTAGTTCCATTTAAATTTTCTCAAATAGCACATAGGATGTATCACTTAATTTCACTGAGTGTTATATTCCCACTGTTAGTGATGAAGAAAATAATTTGTTTTCTAAATGATGAAAGTTCTGTTTCATCAGATTGCTGTCCTCCATCCAATTTTATGTTTGAATCCTGTTGGGATGATGTCGTTTAAATAGGTTGCATGCCAAACATTCTGCAAACATGCTTTTTCCTCTACCACTCTTCTATGTTTTATGAGGCAATATTGCTCATAACCTTCCACCATCCTCCTCCGCAATGTTTTATAAATGAGTTTATATTCTAATTCACTGTTTCCCTTGGCTGCCATGTCTCTCCCTTTGGCAAGAAAATCTAGTGTTTTATGGCTAAGCAAACTAGTCCCACATGTCCAACTCCCTGCTAGACATCTCCACCTGGATGTCCCTTAGGCATCTCAAAAACAGGCTCATTCTGTTCCCAACTACATATTCTAACCCTTTCCATCATAGTAGAACTTGCCAAAGCTTGTACTCTATTGGCATAGCCTTTGAGAACCCAGGGTCACCTCCATGCCATGAAGAGGCAGCAACTCAGCATGTCCAAAAGAGAACCCATAATCTTTCCTCCTAAATCTAGTACTCCTTCTAACGTTATTATTTCTACTGAGGGAGCACCTATTCCTTCAGTCACCCAGGTTCATGAGTAGGAGTCACTGTCACCACTTTACTCTCCCTCACCTTTCAATACCCAGTCATTTGCCAAGCTTTATCAATTCTATCTCCAAGATGTCTCTTATATCTATCCTCATATTCATGTATGCAGTCACCACCCTTGTTTGCTTCCACTATTACAATAGCTCCCCAATTGGTTTTCCAGTCTTCTACTTCTTTCCTCTACAAGCTATTCAATTTGGTTTTGGTTTAGGGGTGGGGGTGGGGTTGGGGGCTAAGCCTTTATACTTATAAGAAATGGCACAGTTGCCTGACACATAGTAAATGCTTAATGAATGATTGTAAAACTGAATCAATTGAAAACCAAGTACCAGATCTAGAGTCAAAATATGAATTAGATTTCCTTGGAGTTGGATTGAGATTGTTAATTCTATAAACTGCTTAGAAATAGCCCAGAGAATGAAGGAAGGGACAGAGGGTGGAATGAATACAATTTTTTCTTCCCTGTACCTCTCTACTTCTTGGACAAGAATATTATAAAGTACTATTTTCATGAGTCCACAAATTTAATAACAAAGATGATAGATTATGTAATGGGCCAATCAGGCAACAAACATTTATTAAGCACGTACTATGTACAAGGCATTATGCTAAGTGCCGAGTTTACAAAGAAAGGCAAAAGACAATAGTCCTTGTTCTCAAGGAGTTAACAGTCTAATGAGGGAGATAATATAGAAACAATTATGTATGAACAAGATGTGGGCATGTGTGTATATATCTATCTAAATACATATACATATAGATATATTGACGTGGAGATAATCAAAGAGAGAAGGCATTAGCATTAAGGAAAATTAGGAAAAGATTTCTTGTAGATGGTGCAAGGGGACTTGAACCAGGGAAACTAAGAGATGGAGATGAGGAAGGAGAGAATTCCAGATATAGGGGACAGAAAGTGAAAATTACCAGAGTTAGGAGATGTAGTGTCTAATGGGAGAAACAGCAAGGAATCTAGTGTCACTGAGTTACATTAGTAGACTTTGGGGTTTCCAGATTATTCAGTTTCAAAATGGTGGGGGAGGGAATGTATGATTGACATTTCCCTTCAGACACTACTCATAGGTGAGGTGAGAAGCACAAATCAATTAATCATTTAATCAAAAGGTAGTAGCATAGTAATTAGTAAAGAAAACCATGTAGTGTAATTATTCTTAGCACCCCAACCAAAACATATGAGGGCAACTTCCAATCAATTCATAAGCCAGTGGAGAGAAGGAATTCATTCTTTACACTTTGCTTACCTCCTGCCCCGGGAAATACCTGTTCTGTGTTCAAGGAGATGAAGCACACTCTCCAAGGAACTCCTTCCTCCTTAGCTGTAATTTGCCAAAGCCTCAGAAGCTGCCACGTAACACTTTATTGGTAAAAAGTAATTTCATACTTCTTTTGCCTCAGTAACTGGGGTGGGGGGGAGGGTCATGTTGTTTTTCACTAGCAGCATCTAGACTATCTCATAAGGGAAAATGGACTTAAGACTTCCCCCTCTCTGAGGCCATTTCTTCTTTTGCATTTTAGGTGAAGAGAGTGGAACCTCTCCGACCTTGGGCATTTGAAAGGTCCAAAGGGTGTCTCAGCATCCTGGTACCCTAGTGGTCTAATGCCTGGGTTCCAAGTTGGGTGCTACAGCCAACCCATAATCTCAAAAAGGAAAGAGGGACCTTATATGACCCCACCCCAAAAAATGCTTAACAGAGGAATTATCACACAACAATGTCACCTTTGGACATGAATTTGCTGGTACCAATTTCATATAGGAACTACTGAGTTAATTTTGAGTTACTTCCCCAGAGACTAAGGGTGTGTAAGCAGGAGTATTCCCCAGCAATATTGGAACAAAATCATTTGTACATTTGATCTATTTTTTAAAAGTAGATATCCCTTTCTAAAACCTGGAGTGGGGGAGAACCCAATAACAACCCATTTTCAGCCAACATCTCATTTCATCTTGACAATCACCCTATGATATTGATAAGGCAAGTATGATTCCCATTCTACAGATGAAGAAACTAAAGTGGAGAGGTTGATTTGCCAGGATCACACATCAAGCAAGTGAAGGAAATTAGCATTATTTGCTTGAAGAAAAGATTCAGTGATTCTGCAAATCACTCTGAACTAGTAGTCACCATCTCCTTTATACTTTGTGACTATAAGCTCAAGGGTCTCTATCAGCTGATAGTTAACAACTGATATACTCATTCTATACACCATCCTGCTATAGAGATCCATCATGGATGATATGATCACAGGATTTAGACTTGGAAAAACATTTAAAGATCATTTAATCCAACCTCCCTCATTTCTCAAGGAAGGAAATGGAAACCTAGAGAGACTTAAGTGACTTCCCCAAAGCCACATATGTAACAAGCAGTAGGGGCAGAATTTGAACCCAGGTCCTCTGACCCAAGATCCCAATGGATCCTAATCACTTTCCTCTTTAGTACATGGAGACATCTTGAAGTGCTCAATACATTGCTTGAGGAAGAGTCTTCAAATCAAAGGTATTGGGGTAAAGTGGAGAACAACCAGGGCTTTCTACAGAGATAGGGAACACAAGACAAATTATACTGAGAAACCCTTGTCCTCTATCATAACATTTTACTGAGGCAAGTTAAGGTTAAAATGAACATTATGCATAGCCTTTATCAACAGGAATCAAGAGTCCAAGTATAAGGGAAAGAACAATCGACTTGCAACAAGAAGACATGGGAGCAAATCCTGGCTTAGCCACTTACTAGTTGTTTCCACTTGAAAAAGTCACTGTACCTCTTGGACCCTCAGTTTCCTCAACTATAAAAAATGGGGCTAGACTAGATGACCCTCATGGTCCCTTTCATCTCCAATATTCAGAGATTGTGAAAACACAGCCAACAGAAATGTTGTAGGAAGGATCAGGCATAAAAGGATAAAATGCATCTTGTAGAAAGCTAATTTCGTCATTAGAGAAAGAAGGGAACATCATGCCACTAGCTACTCCTCTTCCTAAAGTTGTTGTTGGGACCCCCAGAGCTCTGGACATCAGCTAATGAGCTCAATTTGCCATATCCCAGGGATAGCTCTGACAAAAGCCTTCACATCATTATCCTCTCATAAGTCAATGATTAAGCATTGGCTTTACTGGCTGAGACATGTGATCAGGTGCATGATTGTAAGCTCCAAAAAAATGCTATTCTCTCAGCTAAGTCTCTGGAGAGGAGGAGCAAAGAAAACCCTTAAAAGACACTTTCGGCAGCCTACCAAGGTCAGCACTACTCCCCCTCTTAATCTGTTCTGATTTAGAGTCAAAAGTTTAACATATAGTAAGGAACCAGTGAATGTGCACATTTTAATTGCATTGCATGTCAAAGAATTTGATATTGGAAAGGGATGCAGAAATACTTAGTATGTAGACCTTCTGTATTACAAGAAAGGAACAACCTTGTGTATAAATTGCCAATGAAATGAAAGAATAAATGCAGAACAGTAAATATGGCAAAGGATGGACTCAGATCTCTCTAGAAAATTGCAAATTGTGGTGAGCCCCCTTTGGGAAACTGTGGAATAGTTTTAGGAGGAGGAAATAACTGGAGTGTAGTAGAAAGAAAGAACACTGGAGGCTAATAAACAACAACAACAAAAACCACTACTTTTCTAGTTTATTAACCCATTTCTACCTGTAATCTAACTGAGCAGGATCCCTCCCTATAAAACACCTAGAACTCCTTGATCCAGTAGCTATCCTAACCTCTAGAGTTAACCTAGGTAGCCTGAAGCACTGTGATAGGAATCCCAATTACAGAATGGTGTCTCCAACCACCAAATCCTGGAAGTTGCCTCTGACAAGACAGTAGTGATCTCCCCCTTTCTCTCATCATGGTCTGAAGACTATCATAATCAAGGCTCCCTGATAACGTCTCTAAATGTATTATTTGTCTTCCCTTCTCTCTTATTTTCACCTCACCTCTGTTCCCCTTTCCTCCCCTCCCCTCTCTTCCTTTCCCTGTGTAATTTGTGAGCATAAATCCTGGATAAAGTGCAAGAGGTCAGCAAACTACTCCAGTTGGAGACATCAATTGCTGCCTCACTGTGGGGATGGATGCTATCCTTGTCCCCTCCTTCATGTTCTCTTAGGTTTTTCTAATCAAGCCAAATGTTCCTCCCTTAAATCAATCAAATAAAAGGGCCTGTTGATTTTTAGCATTGGTTGACTTGTTTAATTCTCCTGTAAAGTCCATTTAAGTCAATTCCAGGGGCAGACTCTAACATTATCTAACTACATTAGCATCTAATTGACATCTTTTTTTTCCTATTTTTTTTTTTGGTGGGGTAATGAGTGTTAAGTGACTTGCCCAGGGTAACACAGCTAGTAAGTGTCAAGTGTCTGAGGCTGGATTTGAACTTAGGTCCTCCTGAATCCAGGGTCAGTGCATTATCCACTGTGTCACCTAGCTGACCCTAATTGACATCTTTCCATCTTGTCCAGAGGAATATCATGAAATACTTTGTCAAGGGCCTTGCTGAAATCAGCTGTACTATATTCATGGTAATCCCTGATCTAGTCTCATAACCCTGTCCAAAAGGGAAATGAGATTATTAGGATGTGACTTACTCTTCCTGAATATGTGTTGGCTTGTAGTACATAGTTCTTCCCTTTATATAAACTCATAAATTTTCCCTTTTATAATTTACTCTAGAATTGTTCCAGGGATTCGCATCAGGTTCATTACTCTAAATATCTACTTTCTTCCCCTTTTTGAAAAACTGGAACAAAAATGCTAGGAAAATCCACCATATCCCAGTACTTCAGTGCCCAGTAACATTGCTTCTATCTTCATATCCATGATATTTTCCATCTTTCTGACAGGTGGATTCTCCATCCAGAATGCCTTGAGCTCATCTGAAAATAGCTTGGTCCTTTTGCCTTGTCTATCTTGGTTCTCATCTGTTACAATTACCCACTTACTTCTGTCCTATCTTTCCTAATCTGGAGATCATTCTCCTTGGTAGGAAAAAAAACATTCCATGAGTGAAATAGAAATTAAATAGTACCACTTTTTCACCATCATCACATATTTGCCTATATACCCCAAGCTAAGGCCCCTAAGAGGGGATAATTAGGGCTTGTAGTGAGAGTGGAAATGGAAAAAATGAGATGCCTATAAAAGATAGTTCTCTCTTTAAAGAGACAATATGGTTGGGTTAAAATGTCAGACTTGGACATAGGACACCATGGGTCAAATCCTGACTCTGACACTGACTTCATGAATATGAACATAGAAAAATCACTCAGCCTCTCAGAGCTTCCACCTAATCGATCTAATACCAGTACTATCAATCTTATGGATGAGTGGATAAAGGGCTAGCCTGGCAGTCAAGAAGACACAGATTCAAGTGCAGCCACCACCATATAATGGCTATGTGGCCCTAGGTAAGTCACTTAAATTTCGTGTCCCTATACAACTCTACAAGACTACAAGCTGTAGATGAGTTTTGTACCCAAGGATGCTCTGCTGATGAAATTGCATACCCAGAACATCAACCCTAACATTACCTAACTATATTATCATCTAATTGACATCTTGTCCACAAGGATATCACAAAAGACTTTGTCAAGGGTCTTGCTAAAAACCAGTTATACTATGTTCATGGCAATCCCCGATCTCAAATCTTTATCTCGCCTCCAGCAGAGCTTGAAGAGACACTTCTGTGTTTTCTTTAACCCTTCTTAGCAGCTGGACTTTAGCCTTGCTTAAAGGACCACTCATTTGTATTCATCCTCAACTGTCTGCTCTGATTCCTATTCCTCAAACAAGACCTTCTCAAATCTTTGTTTCCTGATGAGCCCTGTTGAGGACACATCGGTCTCTTTAGACACTTCCTTCTTTTCTTCACCTCTGGAATCAATGGCCACTTCATTAGTAGAATGTCATTCTAGAGAGCTTCCCCCTCTCTCAAGCCAACTTCTGTTTTGGAGTTGTAAGCCAGAAGATGCTCCCTGTCCTGTCTATGAACTCCTCTCAGCCTTCTCTGAAGTCTAGGAGCAATGTCAGACTGTGCCTTCCCAACCACAGCCTCTATGATGGCACAATCACTGCCGCTAAAAGTCCACATTTCCTCTTCACTGAACGGTTCCTCCCTATTGGTCGGAATCAAGCCCCAAATAGTAGTTCCCCCTTGTTGCTTCCTCCATCATCTACAAGATGAAATTATAAGTAAGACAAGGCACGGATTTGTCAACTGCTCTGTTTTTAACCACCATGACAACTACACTCACACACACAATAACTGTATCTTGCTTCTACATCACTCTTTGGATTTGCTTTAGGGAATCAACCTCCAATTCTTCTAGCTGGTCTACCTCTTTCTTCAGTTGTGGTATTGCTTCTCCTTTTCTTTGCTTTACTTAAATGTTCTACACCATGTTCTCTGGCCACCCCTACTCCCATATTTGTTAATTTCCACACAGGCAAAGGTCTTCATAGTGTCCTAGATCTAGAAATGGAAGGGACTTAGGAGTTATTTGAGTCCAAAGAGAGACAGAGAGATAGAGAGACAAAGAGACAGAAGAAGGAAGGAAGGAAGGAAGGAAGGAAGGAAGGAAGGAAGGAAGGAAGGAAGGAAGGAAGGAAGGAAGGAAGGAAGGAAGGAAGGAAGGAAGGAAGGAAGGAGGGAAGGAGGGAAGGAGGGAAGGAGGGAGGGGGAGAAAAGAAACAAAGAAAGAGAAAAAGAAAAAAGAAAGGAAGAAGAAAGAGAGATAGTAAGGAACAAACAAAGGAAGGAATGAAGGAACAAAGGAACAAGGGATTAATGAATAATTTACTATGTGTCAGGCACTGTATAAAGTGTTGGGGATACAAATCCAAAAACACAGACAGTCCCTACCCTTGAGAAGTTTTTATTCTAATGGTGGGAAACCACACATAAAAGATAGCTGAGAAAGGCATGGGGAGATAGAGAGGGCTGAGGTCCAGTTGGAGTCTGAGGAATCATGGGATGAATCAAAATTGGCATAATCATGGTTGGCATGAATGCTTCCTCCAAAAGAGGTTCAGGATAAATTTACAATTTTTTTTGGCGGGACAACAAGGGTTAAGTGACTTGCCCAGGGTCACACAGCTAGTGTCAAGTGTCTGAAGCCAGATTTGAACTCAGGTCCTCCTGAATCCAGGGCCAGTGCTTTATCCACTGCGCCAACTAGCTGCCCCTTGAATTTACCAATCTTAAAGAGGGGACCGTAGAGGTGGAATTACTGCCAACATGAAGATGGCTACTGGGACAGAGGTCCAGACAGAGACCAGGGAATCATGGGGTATACAAGATTTAGAGTAAGCATGACATAAGATAAAGAAAAAGAGGCACAGAAGGCGAAGTGACTTTTGCACAATCACACAACCAGTGTCTAAGATGGGATCTCTATTTCGGTCTTCTTGACTCTGGTTTCAATGCCTTCTCCACCACACCATATCACCCTTCCATTGAATCTGTTCCTTCTGAATATTGTACCCTCTCACTCATTTCCTAGACATGTCCCACTAAATCCCAAAGAAACCTGCAAGGACATGTTTACTTCCTTGAGTTAAGGCATCTAGCTCAGCTTTATTACTCAGAGGCTGTATGTTTTGGTGTCTAGACCTCTGAACTTATGAAAGTCATTTCTGCCCCACTTACCCCTAACTCCTGTGAATATCCTTCATATTCTGGTAAAGTGGAGGGGAGAGAGGCTTCTTCCAACCCTTTTACCTGCTCCTCCAGCTTGGAGATCAATGTGCACTTGATGTACACAAAGTAGCTGTGCAAAAACACAACTTCCGAAGGTCATTAGAACAGTTGTTTCTGCTTCTATACTTTCTGAAATTGAAACCTCAGGTGGTTTTTGTTTGTTTTTTGCTCCCACTAATGACCCCCAAGTTTACTGCCCAGACAAACTCCTTATCTGTCATGCCTGCTTTTCTCTAGGGTAACTGGATGAGGAGTTTTATCTGAGCTTCTTCCTCTTCTCCAACAATCGATATCTGACAAACACTTTCTCCCCAGCCCTTGTTAGATGTGTTCTGTTCCTGGCCAAGGACCAGTCATTGCTATACCATGTGCCTTGCTCCGGAAAGCCTAATCCATCCTTTGACGTCACTTTCCATATCCTACTTTCACTTCAGTCGGTCGGTAGCAGCAATTAAAATGTCATCTATGCCACTAAATCCTTCCATTTCCGTCCCATTTCTGCCTAATCCCTAGGAAACCTTTCCAGGTTCCTGACAGCAGTGTAATTGATTTGCACAATAATCACCAGGCATGGTTAGCCCTTCCATTTTTCCCTAGAACAACACCACTCACCTCTGTTCCCTTTACTACACTCATATTGCCATTACCCTAGTTCAGGGGTTCATCATATCTCAGCTGGACTATTGCAAAAGCCTCCTAATTGGTCTCTAAGCCTCAATTCGTTCCCTGTTCCAATCCATCCTCCACACAGATACCAAAGTAATTTTCCTAAAATAACTCTCTGTCACTCTTTTCCTCAATAAACTCCAGGGGCTCCCTATTATCTCTAGAATGAAATAGAAATGTATCTGTGATTTTACAACCTGGCTCAGCCTGATTACACATTACTCCCTTTCATGCACTCTATGGTCCAACCAAAATGACCCTCACACTGTGGTTCCTTATACACGATATCCCTTCTCCAGTCTCTGTGCCTTTACACTGTCTGCCCTCCTTCTGCATCATACAGTCCTTCCTCACTTCTGTCAAGGGGTATGCTGGAACCAGTTCATACTGATTCCAGAGAGCCCAATTGTTAAATTTTCAGTGTGAGCATTTATACCTTGGAAATGGGTAAATGCTACAAATGAGGGCTTCATTTATTGTTCCTTGTTGAGAATTAAATAGATTTGCAGTTTTGTGTGCAATTTTCTTTTCTTATTATACTGTTATAGAAATGCTTATTTTATTCCATAAGTTAAAAATGAAATAAATATTTTTAAAACAGAAAAGAAAAGGAAATGATGGAAAAATGTTAATGATGCAAATTAAAAACTTCAAAGTGTGTTGTGAGTTTTTGGAAAGCTGGTTGCTAAACTTTTACCAGCATACTCCTGCCTTTACCTCATAAAATCTTTTCATTTCCTTTAAGATTTCACCATGTCGCCTAAGCCTTTCCTGATCCCCACAGCTGCTAGTACTTCCTCCATAAAATTACCATATATTTTGTCTGTATGTATGTTGTATATGTGTGTAAACTGTTTCCTCTGCTATGATGTAAACTCCTTGAGAGCAGAGACTTTGTCATTTTTATATTTGTATGCCTAGTATAGTCTCTGGCACATAGTAGGTGCTTAATAAATGCTTATTGATTGATTAGCCATCTTCAGAGTCTCAGGGGACTATCAGTCTCAGAATTCACTGCCAGGAAGGAAACTCATCTCTCATTTGTTCATGTCAGTCAGTCAACCAGCATTTATTAAGTGCCTACTATGTACCAGGGACTGCGCTGACATATGGTTTCCTCCATACTTCAATAAGGAGTTAGTTAACCCCCAACCACCCATCTCTTCTTCCTGGAGTCATTAGTGGATAGCCTCCTCCAAGGGGCATCTGCAGATATCCTCACACAGAACGTGAAAAGTTGCCTCCTCCCCAGAAATCTTCTTTGGAAAGAATTCCCTACCTTTTATGGATCAGCAGCTGTTCAAAGGTCCTTCCACCCTCCCTCCTCAGGGTCACATTCTTCAATTAATTATCTGACCCCCTGACCCTCATGCACATGGTTTGTATTTTCCTTCTGTCTCCCTAGTGGTCTTATTGTCTGTCCAGGCCTGATGGTCCATCCTTGGAAGGGACACCTTGTATTCCAGCAAGTGAGCTGGAAAATAGAGAGGCTTCTTCCAGCCCTTTTTACCTTCTCTTCTATCAAGAAGACTAATGTGTCCCCATGTGTATACCTGTTAGTTGCCTGTAGCAGAAACTCAAACAGAGCATTATCCCTCAATAATTTAGGCTCTCCCTACCCAAGGCATTGTGGGAATATGTGTCCTGTTTACAGTCCCAGACCCACTCCCCCACAATACACACACCTAAAAATATGCTATAGGAAAGATCCTCTCCTGTGAAGGATAACTTATCAATCACTGATATAGCTTTATATATTGTACCTTTTATATGTAGAGCCTCAGAGTTCCAATAAATAGTCAAACCAATGTTGATTATCTTGCCTGCAGACCTTCTCTTCAAGGCCACTGAGCCTCAAGTCAGGAAGCCTGAGTTCAAATCCCACCTTAGACACTTACTAGCTGTGTGACCCTGGGCAAATCACTTCACTGCTGTTTGCCTCAATTTTCCAATCTGTTAAATGGGGGTCATAATAGTATCTACTTCCCAGGGTTGTCATGAGCATCAAATGAGATAACTGTAAAGCTCTTAGCACACAGCAAATATTGTATAAAAGTTTGCTATTGTTATTATTATTACCTCCTGCCAAACCAAAGTAAGAGTTCCTCCCAAATGACACCATAATCTCTCCCTCCATCTTTAAAGATAGATCACCTTAGCATGGGGAATTATGGGATCTGACACCCCAAAGCTACAAACTATTTCCTCTTTTAGCTCCCCCGAGGGGCTTTTATACTGAAACTATTCTCCCCCAAAGCACAATCTGCTAACAAATGAAGTCACTAACAGCTTTTTGAGTGTCAGCACTTTATGGGAGGCTTTCTCTCTGCCTCTCTCTCTGTCTCTCTCTGTCTCTCTCTGTGTCTCTGTCTCTGTCTCTGTCTCTCTCTGTCTCTCTATCTCTGTCTCACACACACACACACACACACACACACACACACACACACACACACACACACACACACACACTCTACTATTTCCCTCCCTTCCCCAGGACCTAGGAAGCACTGCCTGTGTTACTCCCCATAGAATTTTGGTGAAGATATTTGTGGGATTTATCATCCCTCTTTGGTTAATGAAGAAATGACAGCTCAGGAAAGTAAAAATAAGTGAGTTGCCTGGATGGGGTCACACTGTGAGTCCATGGTTGGGGCTGAGACTAGGAAGGAGACCACCTGCTCTTCCTCTTGTGCTCTAACCATTCAACCACACTTCCTCTTTTCATCATCTATACCAGAGGCAGCTGTGGTTCCCATAGCAACCAATTTGCCTGAAATAGGAAGTATGCAGGGAACAAAACATTTAAAGCCATTTCGGTCCTTTCAAACATAAACAGTGTCAAATTAAGGGCCGTTAACCAAGTCACTGGCTTTTGGAACAACTTCCCAATAATATCCTTAACTAAGCCAGAGTGAGACGAATCCTTCTTTCTATGTGAGCCCTTCCTTCTACTTTGTTTATCTTCTTCTCCTTCTTCTTAACATTCATTAGGTGCCAAGGTCCTAATCTCTTAAAATAAACTTTTGGCCAAGGCATTTTTATGACCAAAAGAATGTAACAAAGGTGGGAGTTTCAGGATCCCTATAGACAATGCAAGCGTCCTAAAGCAGAGATGGGACAGCATCCAAATCCCACACAGAAACTTGGCAGCTTTATGCACTATCACCAGTTTACAAGGCAGAGAGCTTTTTTATACATTCTCCCATTGAGTCGGCTCCACTGGGAATCCGTAGGGGATGGGGTCAAAGGGAACAGGAAGCTAAACTCAGCAATGCACAAAAACTTTAGCCGGCGTTTTTTAGCTCCTTGCTATGGCAATCAAAGGACTAGGTAAAAGAGCATATATTCTATAAACCATAACCCAGAACTGAATGCCCCAGATGGGTAACGTGCCTACTCTTCTACACTCCGTTTACTCTTCCCCTTTAGCTAAAGCTTACCCCTTCCTCAATGCCAGCTTAACTTTTATCTCTTCCAAATAATGCATTCCCTACCATTGATTCCAAGCTGTGAGTTCTTCCTCCTTACAATCAATCTAAAGGGCTTCCCATAGTCAAACTTTTACTGGTAGCTGTCCTTTCATGTGGCTGTATGCTCAGAACCATAACTAGGAGAAGGCAACCGGGGCTTTGCTCCAGGGTATCAAAATGTAAAGGGTACTAACAGCACTTACATTCTTCTGCAGGTAGAGATGACTGAGCTTAGTACCTACTTAGTAAGACTATTTTCTTTTGTTTGTTTGTTTGTTTGTTTTGCAGGGCAATGAGGGTTACGTGACTTGCCCAGGGTCACACAGCTAGTAAGTGTCAAATGTCTGAGGCCATATTTGAACTCAGGTCCTCCTGAATCCAGGCCGGTGCTTTATCCACTGCGCCACCTAGCTGCCCAAGATTATTTTCTATAGCTAGAAAGGATAATTGGTGAAAATACCACCATTTCCTTCACCCAGAAGTCTCAGCCCAGGTAAGCTGTTTCTTGGCTTGGTTCTACCCTGCTCCCCTGACCCAGCAGTAGTCTCTCCAGGAATAGTCTACCAAAGTCCCAGGCTCCTTGTCTTTCCTACCTCAGCCTTCTGTTTCCCAAAAGTGATCTTGTCATAAGTTAATTTGGGGAAAAGGTTGGTGCTGCTTGGCCCAGACACATTTTGTGAAACTTGCCCCAGGGTACCAAACCTTCTAGTTGGGATTCTGTATTCATTTGCCTCATTCCCTCTATTAAAAAAGCTTCTTAGACTGTGGGTCTCGACCCCACATGGGGTCGAGTTTGGCAGTAAATATTTGATTTGTAGACCTATTTTATATACCTATATATGCGGGGTCGTGTTTCTCAGGAGAAAAGGGGTCATGATTGGAAAAAAAATTAAGAAGCCCTGTTCTATTAGACTGTCTGCTCTTTGAAGGTAAGAAACATACAAATATTTCTTGGAATCCCCCAAAGAACCTAGCACTGTTGGTGGCTAGATCTGAATGTTTTTAAGAACTGTAAGTTCAATATGAGGAAGATAGTGTGATTTGGAAATTTAAAAGGCTACTCTGATTCTTCTTCTTCTTGTTGTTCAGTCATTTCTGTCATGTCTGACTCTTTGTGACCCCATTTGGGGTTTTCTTGACATAGATATTGGAGTGATTTGCTATTTCCTTTTCTAGTTTATTTTACAGATGAGGAAACTGAGGTAAACAGGATTAAATGACTTGCCCAAGGTCACACAGCTAGTAAGGATCTGACTCCAGATTTGAACTCAGGAAGATGAGTCTTTCTGATTCCAACCTAGCTACCCTATTCTGCTCTTGGGGTACACTCTTAGGAGAGCTACCATGTCCAGGACAAGAGAGGCATCACATATACTGTACTCTGCTCTGGTTAAATCATATCTGAAGTAGTCTGTCTGGTTCTGGGCCCAATATTTTAGGGAGGACATTCATAAGAAAGAGCAAAACTGTGATGGCAAAGGGCCTTAAAGTCATAGGGATTGGTAAAGGGATTAGGGAGTTTTATCATAAAGAGAAGACTTAAGGGAAAGATGGTGGGTGTCTTCAAGTACTCAAAGGGCTATCAGATTAAATTGTTTTGTTTGGCCACAGAGCTCAGAACTAGGAACAAGGGATAGAAGTTGTAAAGAGGTAAATCTCACCTCACTCTCAGGAAAAACCCACAATTCCCAACAATTAGAACTTTCTAAAAGTGACTGCTTTGGGGGGTAGTGAACTATCATTAGAAGTCCTCAAGCAAAAACTGAACCATGACTTATTCGGCATGCTGTAGAGCATTTCTTCTTTGGGGATGGGTTGGATAAGATTTCTGAGTTCCCTTCCAATGCTAAGATTTTAGAAGTGTATTCTTTTTTTGTTTTTTTGCTTTTGGTGGGGCAACGAGGGTTAAGTGACTTGCCCAGGATCACACAGCTAGTAAGTTTCAAGTGTCTGATGTCGGATTTGAACTCAGGTCCTCCTGACTCCAGGGCCAGTGCTCTGTCCACTGCACCACCTAGCTGCCCCCAGGAGTGTATTCTTTCCAAATAGTACTCAATAGATAAGAGTTTGATGGGTAAGTTGGGGGAGCAGTACCTTATTTTCAATTTTAGAGGTTTTTCTATCAATAATCCATTTCAATAACATTTATTAAATACCTACTATGTGCTAGGCACTGTGCTAAGCACTGGGGATACAAACAAAAAAAAGAAGCAGCCCCTGCCCTCAAGGAGCTTACAATCTAAAAGAGAAAGACAACATACAAAAGGAAGCTAAAAACTAGGGGGCAGAGGAGGAGGAAAACAGGGTCTATACTGTACCCAGAGTCAAAACCAAGCAGAACAACTGATGGAAAATGGAGACTGAGAATTGAAAAGCAGGGGATGAGAGTACCCACTTGAGACCTCTCATCTCACTAGTAGATAGGGACCATCTATTGATTTATTGGCCAGCACATACAGGAGTTCATCAATAGACATGACTGTTGGCCTTGTGCATCTCACTAATGACTCTCTTCCAGATTTAAAACTGGTTAAGTGTGTAAGATCTCTGGCTCTGCCCTTTGGGTCATATCTCACAATAGCCCTTAGCTCCCACCATAACAAAGGATTTTTATCTCAAGAATCCAAAGGTTCTGTTATTTCACTGATATTTCACTCCCTTCATGGAAGCCCCTTGTAATTCCTCCATGCCTTAGTGGACTAGATCAAAAGTTCTCATAGTCAAAAGAGTTCATCAGCTAGAGTGACCAGTTTTCTGGAGATGAACCTCTCTCAACTTAACTATACTGGTCTTGAGAGAGCAGAGGCAGAATCCATTAACCAGGCCTGTTGTAGAAGGCTTGGTGAGATTTTCCAAAGCTTGTGTTCTTCTGAAATAGCCTTCTAAAATTGAGCGGTAACTCCCCAGCTATGATGAGAAATCAGAGTAGGAAATAAGCATAGTCTTTAGAGATAAATTGTACCAGTAAAGTAACAAGGATTATCAGTGGTTTCCCATGTAGGGATGGACAAAAATTGGTCTCCTCTTCCCACCTGCCCTGGGAAGTCCTACCATAATAGGAATTTACCTGACTTGCTGTCTGGATGGTAATTTGATCCTAGCTCCCCAAGCTATGAAACTCGGCCTACTGGTGTCGGAATCATGTCCGGCTGACACTGCTCATTGCCCCTTCCTTAATTGCATCTCATTCCTTGGAGCTCCATTGACCTCACAGATTCACATAGAGATGATTTTCTCCAATGACTGGACACTCAACAAAATCAGGCCCAGAGCCTCCCATAACTCACATGTTTTGGCTGCAAGTTCAAGATTTTATTATAAGCGCTGCAGACGTTCAGTCTCCATTGTCATCTTGGAAAAGAAATTCCAGTAACAGATGCCCCTCCAAATGGGGCACAGTTTTATAGAAAGCAGATGGTAGTTTCTCCTAATAATACTCCCGGGACCAGCCAAAACAAATTAGCTAAGAGGCTGAGAGTGTTTCCTGTTGAGTTTAATAAAGTTAACGTAAATGGGGTAGGGTGGGGTGGGGGAACTATATCAGAAAATAAGATTTTTTTTCTTTTCCCCAAAAATGGAGCACTTGTGGATTTTGATAAAAATAGTTAGAAATCATACTTTGAGATTTTTAGGGTCACAGATCTGAAGCAAGAAGAGATCCCAGAGACCATCTAGTCCAACCACTTCGTTTGGGGCAGGGGGGAGGGTGAGCGGGACAATGAGGGTTAAGTGACTTGCCCAGGGTCACACAGCTAGTAAGTGTCAAGTGTCTGAGGTTGGATTTGAACTCAGGTCCCCCTGAATCCAAGGCTGGTGCTTTATCCACTGTGCCACCTAGCTGCCCCTACTTCACTTTATGAATAAAGAAATGGAGTCTGGTAATTTGCCCAAAGGCACACATATTGTAGGTAAGCTTGAGAGGTAGAATTTAATCCCAGTTCATAGGATGATAGATTTAGAAGGGACCCTGGAGGCCATCAAATCCAAACCTCTCCTTTTAAAAAGGAAGACGCTGAGGAGGATGACTTATCCAAAGTCATGCAGTTGAAAAGCATCAGAGTCTAGGTTTGAATCAAGGTTCTCTGACTAGAGAAGTAGTGCTCCTTCCCTTGTACCACACTGACTCCTATTTATTACTTTTCCTTTATACTGTGTCCCCCTGCCAAGTGGAATTTCTTCTAGTTCTCTTCTAATAATTCTTGTTATTTTTGTTGTTGTTGCTGTTGCTGTGTTGTTCAGTCATGTTCAGTTATGTCCAACTCTCCATGTCCCCATTTGGGGTTTTCTTGGCAAAGATACTAAAGTGCTTTGCCATTTCCTTCTCCAGCTCATTTTACAGATGAGGAAACTGAGGCAAACAAAGTTAAGTGACCTGCCTAGGGTCACACAACTAGTAAGTGGTGAATTTGAACTCAGGTCCTCCTGCCTCTGGGCCCAGCACTCTACCCACTGCACCACCTAGCTGCCCAATAATTCTTGTACAGTGAGCTTTTAAAAATCTCTTTTGATTATGTTAAGAAACCCAGCCAAGAACCTATGACAAGATTTTTAATTTTTTTTACTTTGGCATATTTCTCATTGTTTGTTTCTACATTAAATATGTTAGTACCACATCCAGAAAGTGAGTAAGGTCAGAGGGAGGAGGTGCAACTCTTAATCAAGTCAACTATACTCAGTGGTTTCAGTGAGAAAATGGCTGAGGAAGAAGGGGAAGGGAGGAGAACAGTTGAAGCTCTTGGCTAAAATGAGGCTTGAGGCCAGGTTTATTTCATCTGTCTGTGCTATTCTAGAACCCGAGGTGGCATGGATAACTGAGAGCTCTAAAAATAAGACCCTGCATAGCTTTCTTGACATACCTTGCTTGACTTACATGTAAACTGAGTTAAGCACTCAGGACAGAGTGCTGAACTCATCTTTCTAGTTTAAGTCTTTCATTTTACAAAGTGGCACAATGAGGCCCAAAAAGGCTGATGGATTTGTTCAAAGTGATCAAGAAGAGACAAAACTAGAGTATTGGTCTTCTCCCAACCTCCCCATCAGGGGTCTTTCCATTAGGCTAGAATTTATACCCACAAGGCTCAAGGTTCTAAACAAGATGCAGTGGAATTTATCCTGTTTAGGTGCAATTCAGTCCTTCCCCCATGGAAGTCACAGCATAGTAGAATTCTTGTGGGGGTAGATCTGAAGAGGCAAAAAATATCCCCATCCACGATCCTGGTAGGAAAACATTCAGTGACAAGCCTTATGCAAAAAATCTTTCCCCATATTTAGAAAATATGCATCTGAAGGGTTTTTGTGGGAGCAGTCATCAGAGTTCCATAGCCAGATATTGGCTGAGCTAAGCCACATGGTGTAGTGAGTCGAGCGCTGGCCCTGGAGTCAGAAAGACTTGAGTTCAAATTCACCACTTACTAGCTGTGTGACCCTGGGCACAACTGATGGAAAATGGAGACTGAGAGTTGAAAAGCAGGGGAGGCTGATTGCCTCCAAAAACAAAACAACAACAAACCCCATATATACCTTGTTTGATTACAAGGACCTGAGAAGTAGATGCTATTATTATCCTTTTTTACAGATGAAGATACTGAGGCAGACAAGTTAAGTGACTTGCTCAGGGTCACATAGCCAGTAAGAAGCAGAGGCAGAATTTAAGCCAGGCCTTCCTAACTTTCAAACACCGATGACTCGGGAAAGGAAAATGGATGCATTTCTGTTGTGTGTACCTTTCTGCCTTCTTGCATTCCTTTCCAGCTCCCCCATTCCCACCCCCACCTCACTGCTGCTCCTCAAGCTGATGTAAACTCACAAAGACATCGACTATGATAGGATCCAGATGTTGGTTTTGGTCATAAGGTCAGAACTCATGGGATTTGCCTATCAATGGAGAGAAGAATCTCTCTAACCCAGGACCTCTCAGCTCATTAACATCGTTTCCTGAGCTACTTTCTAATCCCTCCCTAATGTTCTGGATCAATTCCCTTTGACAGATTCTTTTTGGGAGAGGGAAGTGAGGAGGTTGCTTGATTTACATGTGTGTATACACACACACACACACACACACACACACACGCACACACGCACGCACGCATACATGCTTTATCTCTCATTTCAAACCAGATTATCTGGGCTTCTCAATGCGAATCTTCACACATTTATTTCTGTGTTTTCCATCTCATTTTAATGATTGAATTCCAACTTGACACTTTCATTCCTCTTTTGGATTTAGTTAGAATGGAGGTTGATGAAGGCAGGGTGTGTATAGCTGTGAATCTCTTTACTAACTTAAAGAGGACTTCACAGGGTCTGATGCTTAGTAGAAATGCTTGTTGGATGAATAAAGGAACAGATAAACGAATGAATGAATGAATAGCACTTATTAAAGCTTATTACATGCAAAGTGTTATTCTAAACACTTCATATTCAAAGATAAAAGCAAGGCAGTCCTTGCCCTCAAGGAGTTTGGGATCTAATGGGGTAGTCAACACTTATAGGGTAATGGTGACCAGAGAAGAGAGTATTGGTCTGGGGAATTACAAAGATGCTGAGTGGAGCCACAGGACAGTCTACCGAGACACCCATTCCAGAGACAATGGGGATATTGATTTGATTGCAGTTCTCAAAGTGAGAGATGGAAAGTTGGGTGGAAGTAGGCACAGAGTGACAAGTTGGAAAATGCCCAGGATGAAGAGGGGAATGTATGGTCCCAGCGACTGTAGAGCTGAGGGGGTCAGCTCGTTCCAGGCAGAGCTTCTGGTGGCCTAGTTTAGAGGATAGAAGAGTGGCAGCTAGGTGGCACAGTGGATAAAGCACCGGCCCTGGATTCAGGAGGACCTGAGTTCAAATTCGGCCTCAGACACTCGACACACTTACTAGCTGTGTGACCCTGAGCAAGTCACTTAACCCTCATTGCCCTGCAAAAAAATAAATATATAGAGGATAGAAAAGCACCAGCATAGACATGGTAAAAAACCTGGTTGCTGCTGGCAGCATCTTCTTATTGAAATAATGAATGCCTCCTCTGTTCACTCCCAAAGTATAGCCACCTATGAATCTTGAAACAAACACTCTTAAGATATTCAAGTCAAATTAGCAAACATTGATTCATTTTCTATTATGTGCATTGTCCTGATTCAGCGACAAATCCTTCATAGTTCCTGCCCATAAGAAGCTTATATTCTTCTGTGTATTACATTCTTCTTACATGATTGTGGGAGTAGCATGGTGCAATGGGACACGCTCTGGACTGGAAGTCCATCCCCGGTCCAGCCTGGCCACTGCCCCAGCTGTGTGATAGAATTAATTCATGTTCTTGTAGTACTTGATAATATTTGTGTTTTCCTTACCCAGGCCCTGTGAGGTAGGTAACAAATGATCCTATACATCTCAAACTTTACAAAGGGTTTCCCTCAAAGCAACCCTATAGGGGAGGTGGTTCAAGCATCATTCTAGGCCTTCTCACCCTGAAGCCTCCCTCCAGCACACCTGCCTCCTTCTCCCATGGGTGGATTCCTTCTTTGGCTTCCATTTTGGCAAAAGGCCCAGGCCCGTCATCTAGTGTTCCCCTCCAAGATGTGTATCTGACTCTCCAGATTTCTCCACCATGCCCCTGCACAGGCCCATTCTTCCTCCCTCCCCTTCCCCCACCTTCAGCTCCCTTTTGATGTGTTCTCTTCATTTATTAGAAAGTCAGCTCCTTTAGAGCAAGAACTTGCTTTTTGCTTGTATTTGTATACCCAGTACTTACAGCAAAGTGCCTAATAAATGCCTGTTGCCTATTGCCTGTTATTCCACTTATCATCACCTCCACCTGTTAAGCATATTTATCTTGTGTTTATTTATATTTTGTATTTAATTATACTTATAATTGTGCCTGTCGTTTAAACCCCACTTCCCCTCTTCAAAAATGACAGCAACAACAACCTGTAAACCCTTTGAGCTCAGAGACTATTTTGTTGTTGCTTCTGTATCTAGTTTGGTGTCCAGCACATAACTGGGATTTAATAAATAACTGTTGGGGTAAACTGGATTCCTGCTTCATAGATAAGAGCCATGGATTGGTGTGACCTTGGGCAAGTCACCTTACCTCAGCCTTAGTTTCCTTAACTATGAAATGATGGGGTTTGGGATAATCTGTAAGATCTATTCAAGTCCTGAGAATCTGTGTGATGTAAATGCCTGTAAGCAGAAACTTCCCTACATTCATGCATACATACACCCCACTCCACCTGGTGTAGACCAGCTCCTCTTTCTCCTATTGTAATCATCATCCAAAGGGCAGAGCAGACCGGAGGAAGAGGAGGAGGAGGAGGGAGATTTGGGGCCATTTCTAGAGAGGAAACTCTTGTAGCCCAGTTAAAAGATGGGGAGTCAAAAGGATGAAGTTAAGAAGGCCTGGGGGAAGAAAACCAAACCAGAGAAGACTGTTCAAAGGGAGGGAGACATTTGCTTCTCACTATTGGAGAGTTAGACAGAGAGAAGCCGTGGGGTCCCAGAGAAAAAAAGCCAAGAAAAAGATGGGAAATAAAGCAGTGACATGCACAAGGAGATGACCGAGCTAATGTTTGGGAAATAGAGGAAAAATAGAGTCAGGGTAAGGGTCACCAGCCAGGGCTAAGAGGAATGAGGCCCACTATTTATCTCAAGTGGGCCAAGATGTTGAGAAGGCGGGAAACAAGGAGGAAATGGACCCTGGGAATGGCACCAGAGACAAATAAAATATTTCCAACGGTGAGGTTCATAATTATCTGGGTTGTTAGTCCAGGGAAGCAATTTTCAAACAATGTTCTGCAGACCCCTAGTGTTCTGTACACTGTGAATGCTGCATTTGCAAGAAAATTTCAAGCCTTGTGACATTCTCCCCTCTAAAATATTAAGCAGTAACTTATGTACAAATCCAAAAAATGCCTGTTGGATAAGGGTACATGATAAAAAATAGAGGGCCATTTGTCTATTTTTAATACTCTTTATTTCATCCAGAATATCCCAGATTCCTCCAACTCTCTCCTTTATCCCCCAAGTATCCCCTGTCTCCAGGATTCCTTCATTCCTAGATCTTTATTTATAAGTTCTGTCTATGTATTCCAAGCCCCAAAATGTCCCACAGCTAAATTGGTTTGGTAGGGGTGGGTCTAGTGAATGAGTTCTTAGCCATTTTTTGGGTCATCGACACCTCTGGCAGACTGGTGAAGCCTATGGACCCCCTTCTCAGAATCATGCTTTTAAGTGCATAAAATAAAATATACAGTATTATAATAGGGAAGGGAAGAACTATTTACTAAATGCTTACTGTGTACCAAGAACCACGCTCAATGCTTTACAAATATCATCTCACTTGTATTTATATCTCAGGCACTGAGCATGTAGTAAGTGCTTAATAAATGTTGATTGACTAAGCCTAAAAGCCAAAATGCTGTTCTGCCCAAAGACCCACTTCCCCAATTGGCTTAGGTACTATTTATCTGATGTGGGCTCTATGGGAGTCAGGTCAAGGCTACCCAAAGAAGGAAGGGACTGTCCCACTTCCACAGATTCCAGTCCTGCAAAGTCTTTTATATATAAAATTACTTGTTATACACGACTAATGTGAAAATGTTTAATGTGATTGCACATATATAACCTATATCAGGTTGCTTTCTGTCTGGGGGAGGGGAGAGGGAAGGGAAGGAGGAAGAAAAATTTGAAACTAAAAATCTTATGAAAACAAATGTTGAAAACTATCTTTATATATAACTGGAAAAAATAAAATACTTTTATGATTACAAAAGAAATTACTTCTTATAGGGGGCAAATATCTTCTTCCCGGAATGCCTGGAATCAGACTGCTCCAGAGAAGTAGGTATTTACCAAGGTGGCCTACAGGATAACCCGCATTTAGACCCACGGGGTAACTTCCGTTTTCCACTGCATGGAGGGAGCAGCCTTGGTCCAATGCTCTTTTGGAAGTTCTGCCCAGTGGCCTCTCATCCTGAACATTTGTCTACCTCTCTCTGGCAGCCATGCCCCACCTCTGAGCATGACCGTATGTGTGCAAACAATACTCCCGTTTGGTTCTTGTTCTACTCTTAGATCTCTATGTATTTCTGCTTTAGCTGCTTATTTATAAATTCTCCTGCTCCACCTTACCCAATTCCTCTCCCCTACCCTATTCAATCCCATCTCCTACCCCGCCACACACCCTCCCACTCCCCAGCCCCAATCCCTCCCTGGCTAATACTAGGGTTTGGAAGCCACCCGTATCAGGGTTCCCCTGAGCCCCCAGTGTATATCAGCAGGGGCTACTGATTGACAGAGGTGTTGCCTTTCACAGGGCTCCCTGGTCTGCTTACAATCCCCCTCTCTGAGGAAACCTTCCTTCATTAAAAGCCTTGTGTTCCAGTGGCTGCTTGTTTCCTGAGTTAGCACGATGCACCAACCCCTGGGCTCCACCAAGTCCTGTCTCAGCATGTCCTTGTTCTGCATGTTTGCATGGACTGTTTTTATACAAGATGCAGTCCAAACTCACCACTCGGCTGCGTTTGTGTTCTTCCTCTACCATTTACCCTTTTTTCTCCCTTTTTTAGCTTCAAGAGAAAACTTCCTTTTTTCCATCCTTTCACAGTTACTTTGCTTGTTAACCTAAAAACTAGGACCATAGCCTGCCTGAGTCCACATGTACACTGCCTTCTCTCTGAGGCCAGTGGACACAGTGCCCAAATACTTCAGGCCAGTATCTGACCCAGCTCAGTCATGTCTTAACGTTTCTGCTGTCAATTTAATACCCTGTCATTTTCTTTCTTATCAGTCATCAGGGTCTCCCTTGTCTGTCACCCCTGTGACCCCTAGACCCAGCCCTCAAAGAGAGACCCACTAGATGATCACATTCCAGTGACTTGTAATAGCCTGCAGATGACCTCATTGCTACAAAAATCCAAATTATCGAAGACATCATCAGCACACCAATATGTGACTACCATAATTATTTATGGAATAGAGATGAATTCTCATAGTATGTTTGCCATGCAGAAGCATTGCCAGTTTTTTTTTTTGGGGGGGGGTGGTGCAGTAGACTGAGGAACAGATATGGACTCAAGAAAAACTAAATTCAAATCCTGTTTCACAAACATGCTATCTGTGTGACCCTGGGCAAGTCACTTAACCTTTGTCTGCTTCAGTTTCCTCATTTATAAAATGGAGATAATAATAGCACCTCCCACCCAAGGTTATTGCAAGAATAAAATGAGATCTATAAAGAGCTTTGTAAACATTAAAGTGTTATATGAATGCTATCTACTACTATTATGAAAATCAGAGCCAAAAAGATAGCACGTTCCACATAGCTCATCACCGTCATAATCTTGCATGGGGGCAAGCAGTGAGTAATAATGGTTCATATTTGTAGCAGCTCCTTTTGTGATGGCAAAGAATTAGAAACTGAGGGGATACCCATCAATTGGGGAATGATGAACAAGTTGTGGTATATGATTGTGATAGAATACTATTGTGCTATAAGAAACTATGAGCAGGATGCTTTAAGAAAAATAAAACTGAATTTACATAAACTGATGAAAAGTGAACTGAGCAGAACCAGGAGAATGTGGTACACAGTAACAACAATATTGTATGATGATCAACTGTGTACTCTGATCAATACAAGGATCCAAGACAATTCCCAAGGACCCATGGTGAAAAATTCTATCTTACCTCCAGAGAAAGAATTGAACTCTGGTGGAGAATAAAGCATTTTTTTAATTTTTCTTTGTTTTTCTTCCTTATTTTTATGCTTTTTCCCAGCATGGCTAATGTGAAAATATGTTCTGCATGACTTCACATATATAATTGATATCATATGTTTTGCATTCTCAATGGGTAGGAGAGGGGCAGGAAGGAGGAAGAGAATTTGGAATTCAAAATTTTAAAAAGTGAATGTTAAGAAAAGAAAGTTTAAAAAAAGTTTAAACAGTGTTTTGAGATTTACAAAGTATTTTTCTCATACATATCTCAAAGTATGTTTCTCAACCCAGGACAATTTAGAATGATTTCACAGGTAATAAAACTAAGATGAAGAGAAACTCAGATGATTTGCCCAAGATAATCAAACTAATTAAATTCCTTGATTTCTTGGGGGGGGTGAGGAGGAAGGGAGGAAGAAAATTTGGAACACAAAGGTTTAAAAAATCATTGTGCAAAAAAAAAAATCAATGTAAAAAAATTGGTTTTTTACATGTAACTTGGGAAAAATTCTAAGTAAATAAATAAATTTAAGATAATCAAACTGACCCCAAACTCAAGTCCACTGAGTCCACCACCCAGACTCTCTCAACTCCATCACATTTCCTGAATAGACAATGATAGGAGATGTTTTTGGACCCAGGAACCTGAGCATTCATCCTAGTATTTATTAAGCACCTACTATGTTCCAGGCAATGCATTAAGTACTAGGGATACAAAGAAAGGCAAAAACCCAATCTAATTCTCAAGGAGCTCACAGTCTAACAGGGATCTAACAGCATGAAAAAACCAGGTACAAACAAGGTATATCCAGGATAAATTGGAGTTAATCACAGAGGAAGGACTCTAGAATTAAGAGGAATTGGTGGGGCAGCCAGGTGGCACAGTGGATGGAGCGCCGGCCCTGGATTCAGGAGTACCTGAGTTCAGATCCGACCTCAGACACTTGACACTTGCTGGCTGTGTGACCCTGGGCAAGTCACTTGACCCCAGTTGCCTCACTAAAAAAAAAAAAAAAAAAAAAAAAAAAAAAAAAAAAAGAGGAATTGGCAAAGGTTTTTTTTGTGGAAGGGAAGATTATAGATGGGACTTGAAGGAATCAGGAGCACAGCAAACAGAGGCATACTAGGGCAGGGTTTATTTATTCTTACAATAAAGGTCCTGGGGGGTATGAGGGGAGGTACATGTGCAGGGAAGCAAGGTCACTGCCTTCAGACACAAGAAGAGCTAACTTTGTAAGGGCAAGCAAGGAACAAAGGGTAGAAATCCCAGGGAGGCAGCTCAATATGAGAACTTCTTAACACTAAGGAGTGTCTAAAAATCCTGTTTCTGTCACTTCCTATACCTGTGACCTTGGGCAAGCCATTGACCTTTGCCAGACCTGTATCCCCATCTATGAGTGAGGAGATTGGACTTTGATGTCTGGGCAGTATGGTCCTTCTATTCATGCAGACTAGACTGAACTAGCTTTTCTGACCCCTCTATCATATTGTTGATTCATATCAAACTTGCTGTCTACTAAACCCCAAGTGTTTTTTTACATGAAGTACTTCCTCTATCCTATAACTACCTCTATAGATAATTTCTATGAACCCAAATGTAGGACCTCACATTAATCCCAATTAAATTTCAGCCTATTAGATTTGGCCTATCATTCCAGTTCAAGACGTTTTTTGATTCTAATTCTGTCATCCAACATATTCACTATCCCTGCCAGTTTCAGATTATCTGCTAATTTAATAACCATGCTAACTTGATCAATCAGCAGTGATTTACTAAGTTCTTATTCTGTGCTTGGCATTGTGGTC
This sequence comes from Dromiciops gliroides, assembly GCF_019393635.1. Classification (NCBI taxonomy): domain Eukaryota; kingdom Metazoa; phylum Chordata; class Mammalia; order Microbiotheria; family Microbiotheriidae; genus Dromiciops; species Dromiciops gliroides. The sequence continues at coordinate 399,730,219 of NC_057861.1, forward strand.
AGATAAGTCAGTGGTGGGCATACAAAGAAGGGCAAAAGCAATTCCTCCTCTCAAGGAGTTCACCGTGTGATGGAAAAGACAACACAAATCACTATTGTACATACAATTTATAAACAGCATAGATGAAAGGCAATCTCAGAGACAAGACACTAGTAGAAGTGGGGACCCAGAAAAGTCTACATGCAGAAGATGGGACTTGATATGAGTCTTAGAGGAAAGCAGGGAAGTTAGGAGGGAGAATATTCCAAGTATGGGGGGCATCCAATGTAAAGGCACAGAGTCAGAAGACAGAGTGCTGTGTGTGAGCAACAGCACGTAGGCTAATGTAGCCAGATCATAGAGTGTTTGGCATGATTCTAGAAATGTTGACTATCACAGGGCCAAAACCAGATCCTAGTATGCTTCACATTTCTTTGTTTGTTTGAATATGTTTTATTTATTTCATTAAATATTTTCCAATTATATTAAAAAAATTATGACATTTTTTTAACATTTTGAGTTCCAAATTCTTGGAATTCCTCCCTGCTACCCCTCCTTGACCCCTTGAGAAGGCAAGCAATACAATATCTATAATACATATGAAGTCAAGCAAAATATTTCCATGTTAGCCATGTTGCAAAAGAAAACACACACACCAAAAAAAAAAAGACAAAGAGAGTAAAAAAAGCATGCTTCAACCTGCATTCAGATTTCATCAGTTCTCTCTCTCTCCCTGGTGGTGGACAGCATTTTTCATCATAGTTTCTTTGGAATCATCTTGGATCATTATCTTAATCAGAGTACACTTCACATTTGTAAAGCACAACTTTTTTCTAGTTTGACATTAACCCATTAATGAGAACTTCATGGGGTCCAATCATTCAACCACTTCCAAACCTAATTATATGATCACCTGGGTCATGTCTTTCTATCTTGCCTACGAAAATAGCATGAGGGAGACAACTAGGTGGTATACTGGATAGTGTTTGACTTGAAGCCAGAAACACTTGAGTTTAATTCCTACCTCAGTGGGGCAGCTAGGTGGTACAGTGGATAAAGCAATAGCCCTGGATTCAGGAGGACCCAAGTTCAAATCTGACCTTTTACACTTACTAGCTGTGTGACCCTGAGCAAGTATTTAACCCTCATTGCCCTGCAAAACAAAAAAACAAAAAAAAAGGTTTTTTTTTAAATTAATACTACCTCAGATACTAACTGTGTAACAATGAATAAGACATTTAATCTCTGTTTGCCTCAGTTTCCTCATCCATAAAATGAGGAATAATAGCACCTCCCTCCCAGGCTCATTTCCAGGGCCAAATGAGATAACATTCATAAACCATTTAGGAAATATTAAAGCTCTATAAAAATGCATGCTTTTATTATGAGACTTTTTAGGGGGTAGGGAGGTTCAGGGTTAAGGAATTTACCCAGGTTCACACAGCTGGTAAGCATCTGTGGCTAGATCTGAACTTAGGTCCTCTCTGTAGGGCCAGTGCTCTACCCACTGTGCCACCTAGTTATCCCTATTATGAGACTTTGTAAGATGCCTGTGATAGAACCAGCAGTTTCCTGACATAGCTTCCACCTCCCATACAATCCAGTTGTCCCCAACTTCCCTGATGCAGTCTCTTTGTTTAGGAACATAAAAGGTCCAAGTTACATGGAGTCCTGGCTTTCAGCCTTGGTGGGTGCCTGAAACCACGCAAGTCACCATACCCTGATGACACACTGACCAGAAGCATTTATAGATGGAGATGAAGGGAATCACTTGCAGAGCAACTAAGTGCCCCTCTCTCCTTATTCGTGTTAACGCAAAGTCAACCTCCTTTGTTAAATGACCCTCACCTTGCAAGTGCCTCATTTTGTCCTAACATCAAACCTGAACCAAAAGGGAGCTTGGCTTTAGAGCTGTGCATACAATGATACCTTACCTTGGATTTCAATCCAAGTTTGTCTATGGCTTTCTGCTTTCTGGGCAGTCTAGCAACCCTATCAGAAAAGGAAATGGAATCAGTTGAGCTACTTTAAAAAAGCAATTCTGCCTTGCATTATCAGTCTCTTTTTAATTTATATGTCATCTTCTGAATTGGGTTTTAAGGTCTTTGGTGGTGGGGGGGGTGGAGATCCCATCTTTGGAGTCTTACCCCCCACACAATAGCTTATGCTGTGTCTTGTATACAGGAGGTACTCAATAAGTATTTTTTATTAGATGATTAATGTTCAGCAAAAGTTGAGATGGAGGGCATTTAGGGATAGGAAAAGCCTCTCTTTCCTGGTTTCTTTCTCCCTAGACAATTGAGGGGTGGGATGTTGGTTGGGTTTTTTGTATTTTTTTAATGGTCAAGTTTCAGCTGGATAATCAGTCAAAAGCTTAGCAAGTATTTTCTGAGCCTGAGTCTGGTGAGGAGTAGCAGAAGTTCTTGAAATGTCTTATCTAAACCTTTTATTTCCCTTTGTGATAAGTATAGAGCAGATACTTAATAATAAACCTAATATAACAAGGACTGCCCCCCACATGTCATATAGGGTGTCCTTGTGTGGCTTTAATGGAAGCAAAATAGACATCTCTAGACTCTTCTCCTTCTACCTCTCTCCAAAGGAGATTTTATTTCCTGCCAAGAGGAGGAGCAGGAGGTTGGAGCCAGAAGTTTGGACATACTGATGCCCTCAAAGACAGGGGGTACCGAGCACTGTCTGTCCTCTTAAATATTATTAGCTATGGGGATGTGGTTTTTAGGTTCAAGCTAAATTTCTGACTGTGGTTCATTGATGGAGAAAGGAGAATCTCTATGTCAATATCCAAGTTTTGACTTCCTTCCCATCAAATAACAGTCCCACAATGAACAAAAATGTAGCAGTCAGCAAATAAACCCATTTACCCAAGTCAACGGCAAAACAGTAATCAGAGAATGTTACGTAGGAGAATGTATGCTGGACAGTACAGACTGAAGGAGCTCTCCCATTGGCAGTGAGATAGCTCAGCTCAAACAAGAGAGTTCCAGATCTCATCTAAAGGGAAATTCCTCCAAAGTCTCTGATGTGGCAAGCTGTGGATAGGGTCATGATGGAGACTGCCAGCTCCTCTCATGTTGGCTTCTTCCCAGAGTCCTATGCTCCCTTCAGCAGCGTGAAGTAGGACTGGCACCGTCAGCCTTCTTTCTCAAAGCTGGAAGCCAGAAGTGCCTGAAGTAACTGCAGAGCCCCAAGAGACTCAAAGAGAGTTTCAAGAGCCTACAAGAGTTTTCCTCTCTCCTGCTCTGATCAACTTTGCCCCATTCCAATGATGCCCTCACACAGGAATGGGACATTGCTCTTATAAGTGAGGAGAAAGTACCATAGTAATGGGCTTTGGGACTCCAGTTACATTAATAAATGGTCAGAGAATCTGGATTTGTTGAAATGGGTCAGGATTGATTGATCCTTGGCAAGTACTTGACCCTATTGAGCCATTGAAGAAAGCAGATTTGTTGGGGCCACTAGAGCAACCTAGCCATCCATAAATATTCAAAGGACTGTCATAAATCAATCAATAAGCATTTATTAAGCACCTACCATGTGCCACGTGCCATACTGGGCAATAGGAACACAAAGACAAGAAAATGAAACAGTCCTTGTACTCAAAAAGCTTACATTCTATCAGGAAGTCAATATATAAATAACTACAGAATAAATACAATGCAAGTATAGATAGGTGGTACAGTGGATAGGGTATTGGGCATGGAGTCAGGAAGATTCATCTTCATAAGTTCAAATCTGGGCCTCAGACACTTATTAGCTGTGTGACCTTGGGCAAGTCACTTGACCCTGTTTGCCTCAGTTTCTTCTTCTGCAAAATGAGCTGGAGAAAAAAATGACAAACCATTCATATCTTTGCCAAGAAGACCCTAAATGGGGTCTTGGAGAGTCAAACACAACTGAACAACAACTGCAACCAATACAAGATAGTTTAGGGAGGAAGGCACTAGTAGCCCAGGGAATCAAGAAGGGCTTCATATAGAAGGTGTTGCTGAGCTGCATCACAGACCATTAGATTAGAGACATTAGATTTGTTCTGCATGATTCTGGAGGACAACACTAGAATTCTTAGGTGGAAGTTACCAGGAGGTAGTTTTCAATTCGAAAATTTAATCACATAATAATGATTTGAAAAAGGAATGAATTGGCTAAGAGCTTGTGAGTCTTCTGGCCCTAGGGGTGTTCACTTCCCCTTGTTGAAAATGTCTTAGACCCAATTCTTGTTTTGAGTATAGAGTCAGCCTAATAACCTCTGAGGCCTTATCCAACCCTTGAGTTGTGATTCAATGATTCTGCAGCATTGGCATCAGCATCTTCCAATATATTTTCTGGCTCCCCCAAACATGTTATTCAGGCAATCATCCAGGTAATAGACCACCAGAAGAGAATGTATTTTAAAAGAAAAAACAAAATATCTTTTTAATTAGGTACTAATTTTTTTTTTCAGGGCAATGGGGGTTAAGTGACTTGCCCAGGGTCGCACAGCTAGTAAGTGTCAAGTGTCTAAGGCCGGATTTGAACTCAAGTACTCCTGAATCCAAGGCCAGGGCTTTATCCACTGCACCACCTAACTGCCCCTAGGTACAAATTTTTTAAGAAAGTTCAGCACCATAAATATTTATATCAGTGAAATTGTTATAATAGTTAATGTAATTATCATACTTGTTATGAATATAATTGTTATATCAGTGATATACTTATAACAATGAAATATTAGAGGTAGAAATGCATCATGAATAGAGAACTGGCCTCAAAATCCAGAAGATCTGGATTCAAATCATGATGCCTACTGGCTATGTGATGTAGGACAAATCATTCAATCTCTCAGTGGCCCCAGAAACTCTCAATGACTATAAATTGAAAAATAATCATCATTCTGCATTGGTAGACATAGTTTCCTCACTAGTATATTATTTATACCAATGGAATTATAGGTCTGGATCTTATGAACCTACTAACAGTATGAAGTACTATAGTTATTCTTTTAATATGGACCATCAATATGCAGATCTATGTGCAGAAAATATATATGACCCTTTTGGAAATGGTTTAAAACTCTAATATTTTTTAATTAAATATTTTAAAGCGTATGACAAATGCATTGTCTAAATCAGAGGTGACAAACACATGGCCCACAACACTGTTAAGTGCAGCCAGAACTAGATTAAAATATAACTTGGAAATATTTAACAAAATAAATAAAAATACAATACAACAGAGATAACATTACATTTGAGCAGCTAGGTGACACAGTGGAGAGAGTGCCAGGTGCATGATCTGGAAAACTCATCCTCCAACATTAAAATCTGGCCTCAGACACTAGCTGTGTGATCCTGGGTGAGTCACTTAACCCTCATCTGTCAAATGAGCTGGAGAAGGAAATGGCAAACCACTCCAATATCCTTGCCAAGAAAAGTATGAAACTGAAAATAATGAAACAACATTTCAAAACCAAGTCAATATGTGGCCTATATGTAACCTTATGTAAGATTAGTGACCCAGGGCAACTAGGTGGTACAGTGGATAGAGCACCGGCCCTGGATTCAGGAGGACCTGAGTTCAAATCCGGCCCCAGACACTTTACACTTACTAGCTGTGTGACCCTAGGCAAGTCATTTAACCCCAATTGCCTCACCAAAAAAAAAAAAAAAACCATTAGTGACCCCCAGTTCTTTTGAATTTGGCCCCACTGATTGAAGTGAATAGGCCAGATTTGTAATAATAAGCAAGAATAGCTTGGATTCACATGTAACCATCTTCCAAATGACTCAGGTGCTGAATATTCAGTTTGTGGATAATCCAATTCCTTTTGATTCTTTTCTTTGTCTTTAGTACAATCTGCCCTTAAACCATTTCGTCACTTGGCCACAGGGGGATTTTAAAAAATAGAAACATAAGTCAGTCCAGTATGCTGCTTGTTAGCAGCTGTTTTGGAAGAATAAGCTGAAACTGTCAGCTCAGTTGTTGCATCTAAAATGTCTGGGGACCTCTCTCACTGCCACATTCTCCTTGGCCTGCATTAGCACTGATGATGAAGAGGTAACTAAAATGTCTTTCATCTGGGGAGCTCAAAGTCACCCCAATCCAAATGGCACCAGTTTTAAATAATCCATGCCATGTGTGTATGATATATAAGGACCACAGACTTACTTAAAAAGGAAGGAGCCTTAGTGTTCATCTAGTGCAATACCCTTTCATTTTATAGGTGAGTAAACTGAGCTCCAGAGAGATGCAATGCACTTTTGTCCAAGGTCCACAAGTAATAATAAGAGTTACCATTTATAGATTTAAAGTATATGAAGCACTTTACAAATATTACCTCAACTGATACAACAATCCTAGGAAGTAGGAGCTATTGGTATCTCCATTTTACAAATGAGGAAACTGAGGTAAATAGAAGTAAAGTAACTAGCATAGGATCAAATGGCTAATTAGTGTCTAAGACTGGATTTGAACTTAGTTCTTTCTAATCCTGGGTCCAACACTATATCCACTGAGTCACCTAGATAACCATGCCAGTAGTTAACATCTCTAATGGTTAATCAGACAGGAGGGAATGGAAGGGAATAAGCATATATTAAGCACTTACTATGTGCCAAGCACTGTGCTAAATCCTTAACAAATCAGAACCATGTACCACATTTCTTTTACACTTAACTGAGACTATCACCTGAAATGAACCAGAGTTTTGCCAGGAACTTCATTCTTGAAACTGCAGGTAAAATTTCATGTAAGATGTCCAAACACTCCAAGCTTCTCTAGAAAAGTTCCAATGACTGTGTACTGCAAAGACTTCCCTTCATGCTGGAGGCCAGTCTATGTCCACTAAAATTGTCCTCATCATAAAGTCTTTTAAATGTCTTGCTGAATAGTTGATTGACAAGTTCCAAGTCATTTTTGTGAACAAATTATTGTCTTTTCAACATTTAAAAGGAGCAATAAATAGGGCCCTTGTAATTATTCACCAATAAGCCTGTTTCGTGTAGCCTCCAAATTATTTGGAAAAGAATCATCACCATTGAGGAGATGGGGCAGTTGAGTAATAAAGGGCAGAAAGAGATAAGTGAGGACTGCAGCATTACCACTAGCATCTCTCCTGCTCTGAGATCACTTATAGACACCAGCTAAAGGAAAAAGAGTCAGGATCCTGAGCTGGTATTTGTGGTCATATTGTAGTTGCTGAGCTCAGAAAGGGTGAAAGCCAAAGATCCATGGCAGAGCAATGTATATGTGGATGCTTGGTACTTTGAGTCCCTGTTCCCACTTGTAGTATGTTTCCAGGAGGAAGTGTCATGTCCTAGGCTGAGCTATGTGCTGCCAGAGGTTTTAGTCACAGAGAATACCCAAGGGTTTTGGCAATGATGGATCACCAAAAACATAGGAAGAAAACAAATTCTACCATGCTAAAGGTGACTTTTAAAGCAACCTTGCCCCAAAGGTAGAGCAGTATTCTATATTATCTGGGGAACAGAGGAATGGGGCTGTGATGACCTACAGATGAAAAATCTGGAAACCTTACAAAACAGTTTCTCAAAAAAGCCTTCATATTTCCCATACCCACCCAGTATCCTGACAGATACAAACCAGGCAGTGGTTGGATTCCCTTCAGTTAAAGTCCTTGTTTATAGGACGATCATTTTACTAACGAACACATCCCATGAGAACCAGCTGTCACATTCCTAATGTGCCCTGGGATTATAAGTACTAGAGATGATGCCAACTCCCTTCTATCCCCTTATCCTCAGAGCTCCTTTCTCAGATAGATAAATGACCACCTATTTCACAAGTACAAGATGGAATGAACACAGCTAGATAGCAGCTCATCTGAAAAGAAAAAAGAACTAGGTTTTAGTGGACAAAAGCTCCATGAGTAAAAAAATATGACACAGGAGGAAGGAAAAAAAAATAATGGGCTCTTGGACTGCAGTGAAAGGAGGTCTAAGTAGCAAGGACTAGGGAGGTAATTAGGACTAGGTCCACTGTATTTTGCTTTGGTCACAGTGCATCTGGAGAATTAAGTTCAGTTCTAAGGACACACTTGCTAGCTGTTTGACCCTGGGCAAGTCACATAACTTCTCCCAGCCTCAGTTTCCTCATATGTAAAATGGGGATAATAGTATCTACCTCAAAGGTCTGTTGTGAGGATCAAATGTGAGAAGATATATATGATGGCTTGTAAATGTTAAAATGAAACATTTGCTAGTTATTATTATGATTCATCGTAGCAAGGATGTTGGTAAGCTAGAAAGCATCCAGGAAAGGGGAAACAGGATGGCAAAGGACCTTGGGATCATTCCGTATAAGGATCAGGTAAAGGAACTAAGGATGCCTGGGTTGGAGAAGAGCAAAATTTAAGGGCATTATGGCAGCAGTATTCATGGACATGAAGAGAGGCAGACTTGTTCTGCTTGGCCCCAAAAGGCAGAACTAGAAATAACAGGGGAGTGGGGGTGGGGAGTTATGGAAAGACAGATCTTGGCTTGATGTAAAGAAAATCTTCTAACACTAAAGCTCTCCAAAAGTTAAATGGGCTGCTCTAGGAGGTGGTAGGCTCCCTCTCACAAAAGCTGAGTGACGACTCGTCAGGTATGTTATACCGCCTATGTTAGACGTTGAAAAGCAGCATGATGTGATGAAGTGAGTGGGTAGAGTGCCAGGGCTGGAGTGAAGAAGATGGGAGCTCAAATCTGGCCTCAGAAACTTATTTACTGTGAGACTCAGGGAAAGTCACTTCAACCTTTTTTGACTCAGTTTCCTCATTTGTAAAATGAGCTGGAGAAGAAAATGTCAAAACATTTTATTATATCTGCCAATAAATCCCCAAAAGGGATCACAAAGAGCCAGGCATCACTAATGACAGAATAAAAGCAACCAATGATACAATGGACCTAGATTCAGATCCTTCCTCTCATGCAGACTACCTTCGCAACCACGGGAAAGTCATTTTGTCCACTGGGCATTAATTTCCTCATCTATAAAATAATAAAGTTGGACTAAAAAGCCTATGAGGTCCTTTATAATTCTCAGACTATGATTCTATTATAAAAGGGGTTCTTAGAGAGTTTGGACTAGGCATTCCAACTCTAAAATTCTATGACCATGGCCAACCTTCATCTATAAAATAGGGATAATACCTACTTCATGGAATTGTTGTGAGGAAAGTGATATTAAAATCTGCATTATTATTTTTGCTCTTACCTTGAATAAAACACTATTCCACTGAAGGTAGTTTGGTATATAAAATTTCCCAGGTGGCATAAGATAGGCATTGCTAATCAATTTTCCTCTACATATGACTGATATATGTAATCCACACAGAAGAAATCAAGCGGATGAAAAATAACCAGCTTATGACATGCATCAGAATGGACAACCTACAAAGTTTGTGTGTGTGTGTAAATACACACACACACACACACGCACATATATGTGGAGCACACAGTACAGATAGATGAGTTCGGTCCTGAATTAAACATGAAAAGAAGAGTAATTTGGATTGCCTTTGAAAAACCGTTTAGCTCTTTTAACGGCTCCAAGCTTCCCATGGAAATAAAAACCTATCTTTTTAACAACTACATCCCACTTGTTGCTATATGACACCAAGACATGGAAGACAACAGTCTCTTAAGAATTTAAGGGGCAGCTAGGTAGCGCAGTGGATAGAGCACTGGCCCTGGAGTCAGGAGTACCTGAGTTCAAATCTGACCTCAGACACTTGACACTTACTAGCTGTGTGACCCTGGGCAAGTCACTTAACCCCAATTTCCTCACTAAAAAAAAAAAAATTTTAATTAAAAAAAAAATTTTTAAATGAGCGCCACACAGAGGACAATGGAAAGGAATAAAGCAGGTATGTAATATAACCAATGAGGAACTCTGAAGAACAGAAGTAAAAAATGTCACCAAGGAAAGATGTAGTAGGAAGAAAGAGTGAGCCGATTATGTGACAAGGGTGAAGAATGATGGACAAACAGCCAAAGTACTCCAGTGGCATCATCTTGATACCAGAAGAAAGCAAGAATGGCCTCAAAACTGTTGGAAGGGGCCCCTCTGGCAAATTTAGTGGAGAACATAAACAGGAATTGTGCAGAATCGCCTGGATGCGTTATCATCCATTTTGCCGGAGGGAACTTCCACATTAAAGAGGTCAGAGATTTGTTTGAGTATTTGAGTAAGTGATTGGGTTAGCCATGGTTTTTTCAGGGAGGAAAAGTATGGCCCTTGAAGAGATTCCTCTGACCCCTACAGGTGACAGAGAGAATGCAGTTGATCATTCTATTTCTCTGTTGGGCTTTCATGTTCTACAGCAGAGGGTCTTAACCTAGGGTCAGTGAACTTATTTATTTAAAATTTTTGATAACTATTTTTCAATATGATTTACTTTGTTGTAATATTGTGTTTTATTTGATGCATTTAAAAACATCATTGTGAGAAGATGCCCATGACTTATAAAAAGGTTAAGAACTCCTGCTCATTAGAAACTGATTCTCATCTACAAAACTGATCTGAATTTAGGAAGACTTAGGTTCAAATCCTGCCTCAGAGTGGAATTGTTGAGTGCTTAAGCACTCAACATCCTTGGTACCTCCTAAGAACTATTAGTTAAAGAGGGGCTGTTGATTTATATCATGGGAGGGTGTTTCCACAGTCATGACATCACAAGTCCAAACCACAAGCAACAACACAGATAAATAAGTACATCTTTTTTCATGTAGAAGAAGGAAGAAAGGAAGGAAAGAAGGAAGGAAGGAAGGAGGAAGGAAAGAAGGAGGAAGGAAGAAAAGAAAAAAGGAAGAAAGGAAGAAAGGATGGATGGATGAATGCTGTTCTGGAGTAAAAACTAATTGACAGTACTGAAGCCAAGACTATAATGAAGCTTTTGTGTCCACTGACTTGATCATCTCTTAAAAATAAGCTATAAATGCTCTAAGAGAATTTACAGTTACTTTGCTGTTTATTCACATTCAAAAACATTGGCATTAAGGATGCCTGCAATGTATGGAATCCCTCCATTTGAACTAAACAAAGAGCATGTCTGACCTCTGCTGGCCATGTGTATGTATTGCAGCTCATGAATTTTGGCAGACTGACAAGTCTGATGCTTAAAATGAGAATTCAATTTTATCTCTCCCTGTCCCCTAACTCACCCCCACCCCCACCTCCATCACCTTTGTTTTTCAGACAAGGACAATGAGGCCCAAGAGATGAAGTGGCTTTTTCAAATCTTGTTTCGTTCCTTCCACTGGTAAAAGTTGTCTGACCAGTTTGATTCTTCTGTCCATTTCCCTAGGACAGAGAACACTGCCCGCCTATGCTGTTCCCCAGGGGTTGGAAAACTCACTACTTGTTTTTTAAACTCTTTATCTATTTCTTTCGAGTCATAGTTCTCATTGTCATTCTGTTGGGCAGAGATTTTGTTTGGATCTCTCTGCTCTTCTCTCTTGTCTCCTCTTTTCTTCTCTTCTCCCTCCTCTTCTCTCACCTCCTCTCCTCTTCCCTTTTTTATTCTACTCCTCTCCTCTGCTTTCCCTCCTCCTCTCTTTATATCCCTCTTCTCCTTCTCTCCTCTCTTCCCTGTCTCTCCAGTTCTTTTTGTGGAAAATCATCAGGTCATGCTTTTTTTTTAAAGCCCCACAGCTCTGACATTCAGTGCCCACCCTGGAGCCCTATACTTTCTTATATCATCTGCACCACCACAAAAAACCATCACCAACACACATTCACTTCACTGTCATACAACCATTCTCACTTCCACAGTGTCAGAGTGGTTAATGAAGTCTCAGGCCAATGTGTGTGCCACAAAAGCCCAAGTCTCTAATCGGATCCTCCATCTATTTGGGACACTCAAGTGTCTGATTCCAGCCACTCATTTCTGGATTTCTATGGTCCCTCTCACCATGGCATCTTGGTAATCTGACTCATGAATTGGGTTAAAAGAAAGCCAGAGAGGAGAAGGGAGGGGGCACTCCTGAGTGGTGATCACAGCTCCCACTTGGTTTGCACTAACCTACTTAGCAATCCACAGGGATCCTTAACCTTTCTCTACTCACAAAGGCTGTTGCATTTTTGCAGACGTTCCAGAAATGTGAGCACTCAGGGGTGTTTTGGTACTGTGTCCAGACCTCTTTGATTGGCAATTCGGATCTGAATCCATCAGTTACCATGGTCCAGGGGATTCATGTCCTTGTGTTCACCCCTCACCTGGCTCTTTCTTACAGTGGCAGATTTCCTGGTCTGTACTTCTAGCTTTAGAAGGGAAATATTGTCTGTCTTCTGAGTGTTCTGTACATTAGCCAAGCCCCTGTCCCTACTACACGAAAGAGCAGCTTTCTGCTCTGGATGCTCACAGCCAGCAGAGGGACCCTGAGGTGACTTTCAGAAGAGGCTTTTTATCAGGGATTTTCTTTGGATGGAACAGTCCCTGACTTCAGAGATGGGACATTTAATTCTGGGGTTTCCCAGAATGTACAAAAAGGCTTTAGAAAATGCAGAGGCAGAGGAACGATTTAAAGGAGGCCAAGTCTCCCAGGACCTCAGGTAACAATATGGTTTAGTCTGAACAGAGGAAAGTTTTGCAACAGCATCCACCAAGAGGAAAAAAGAAAGTTAATGACGCCTTTTTGCTTTTCCTTTAAGAAATTCCAGGGGGGGGGGGGGTGCAGCTAATTGGAGCAGTGGATAAAGCACTAGCCCTGGATTCAGGAGGAACTGAGTTCAAATCCAGTTTCAGACACTTAACACTTACTAGCTGTGTGACCCTGGGCAAGTCACTTAACCCTCATTGCCCCCGCAAGAAAAAAAAAAAAAAGAAATGCTGGGTGCTCAGAACCACAAAATAAAGGCAGCAGGATCTTGAATCTATGCAGGTCCTACATTTCCTTCTGGAGGGCCCTGGCATCCGATGACTCAGCCATGGGCAGTATTGTGTGTCATCTGTCTGTGCTTCGTCCCTCACGTTCCACCTGGAGTCCTGAGTTTGATAGGATGTTATTTCCTATCTGATAAGTCATAGATCTCTTCCTCCCCCACCCCACCCCTACAATCTTATTTTTTATATTGTTATTCCTCATAGAATCATTGATTAAGAGCCGGAAAAGAATTTAGGAGTCACCTCCCTTGAGCCCAACTACATCGAAGTGTATTAGATAAATGTTTAACAAATAACAAAAATGAAATACGACATGGATAAGATTAATTTGTGGGTTTCTTGTCAATTTGTTACCCACAGTGATCTGTTTCTATTTGAGTTTGGTGACAATGACTTAGACCAATGCCTACCACTTTGCTGATGAGGTTGAGTGAATTCACCAAGGTCACACAACTAGAATGTGGCAGAATCAGAACTCAAACTCAGATCCTTTGACCCCACTTCCAGCAACTCCCAGGTGTTATAGTTGGTCATTGTTCTTTTTTCTAACTTCAAATCCTGGCTCTCCCACTTTCTAGCTAAGTGAAAGCAAGTCACTTACTTTTATTGGCTATAGTTTCCTCATATTCTAAATATAGATTTAGGGCTAGAAGGGACTTCAGTTGTCATGTAATTCAACCCCTCCATTTTACAGATAAGGAAACTGAGGCCCAGAGAGGTTAAATGGCTTGACCGAAGTCGAACAGGTAGGAAGCATCAGAGTCAGGATTTGAACTCAGATTTTCTCATTCCAAATTAGGAGCTCTTTCTACTAAATCTGTAAAATGAGAATATATATATATATATATATACACACACACACACACATATATGTATGTATGTGTGTATGTATATTACAGTTATTAACCCATAGATAATCTGCCAGTTTATGTAATACAACAATTATGGAAAATATATACTACTTACATATGAATGTGTATTTTAGCCTAGATAAGGTAGCTTGGAGTGGTAGAAAGATTTGCAGTCATAAACCCTGGTTTCAAATCCCAGGAAAATAGGGCTTATCTAAGTTTACAGAACTACTTAAGAACTAATTGCTCCACCACCCCCACTCTTGTCTGAATTCCTTACTCATTTGTTTTTTCCATTGCTAATGCTTCATTAATCCTCAACCTTCATTCAGTCATTCAACTATCTCATCTCCTATCCTATTCTGATGCTATTGAATACAACCAGGCTGGCTGTGATAAATTCATGTTATCCAACATCAACTGGGTCCTCACCATGAGACCAGAAATCTATTTTTCCATATATAATTGACTACCAATTTACATTCTCCATAGCTGACATTCCAAATTATCTGTCATCTACTCAAACCTCCAACTACACTCCCAACATTCCCTCCCTCAGCAGATGACATAATTTATTAGGGAGGTTCAACCCACCTATTATGAGCTCCTTCACTTTCCCCCCTTAGTACCCTAAAATATCTCTATATCTCCACCCAACTCTTGGCTAATCCCTCTACTTATTCCCTTGATTCAGTTTCCTCTCTCCTCCTTTGGGAGCCTGGTCCCTGAAACACTCCAAGCTTCTTGACCCTACCATTCTCTCATGCTATCATCTTATACATCTCTCCTCCTTTGTTGATCTCTTTAGTTTCCAATGGTCCCACTAGCAGCCCTGTACAAATGACTAACAAATGTATGTCTATCTAGCTCTAATCATTCTCTAAACTCCAGCCCTGAATCTCCAAATATGTGCTGAAATAGCAACCCATAATTCCTTGTACACATCTCAGAATCAACATATTCAAAATGGACTTCCTCATTTCCCCCCCTCTCATACTGACCTTCTTCCCAACCTCCATATTTTTATTGATCCTCCCATTCATCCAGCCTCAAAATTCTGGTGCCATCTTTGACTCTTCAATTTCCCTTACCCAACCACCCAATGCTATCTGCTGCCGAGTTCTGACAAGTCTACCCTACACTCTCGATTTCTTTAGTTATAGTCCAAATTTAGGTCTTTAACCCTTTTGGGGGGGGGGTGCTAATGAGGGTTAAGTGACTTGCCCAGGGTCATACAGCTATTAAGTGTCAAGTGTCTGAGGCTAGATGAACTCAGGTCCTCCTGAATCCAGGGCCAGTGCTTTATCCACTGTGCCTAGCTGCCTCCCCCATTACTTCTTCTTCTTTTTTTTTGGTGAGGTAATTGGGGTTAAGTGACTTGCTCAAGGTCACACAGCTAGTGAACTGTCAAGTGTCTGAGGCTGGATTTGAACCTAGGTCCTCCTGACTCCAGGGTCGGTGCTCTATCCACTGTGCCACCTAGCTGCTCCCTCCCCCATTCCTTCTTAACTGACCTATTATAGAAACTTAAGTCACCTATTATAATAGTCTCACTATCTCTAGTCTCTTCCATCTTGGATCCTTCCTTCACAAGGCTACTGTAACAATTAGAATGATGCCACCTGCTGGAGACACTGTAGGAAAGCTCTGCCACGAGGAGGTCTCTGAGGGCAAGGCCAATGCAGCTTTTCTTTGGCGTCAGGAAGTGACGTTTGCTTGTGGGAGGAAGAGGGAGCAAGGCTGGCATTCTCACTCTCTTTTGTCAAGACTCTGGTTAAGAGTGGAGCAAAAGATCCGCTCTCCCTTTGATAGATAGATGAATCTAGGCCTTTCTCTTTTCACCAAATTCTTATTCTCCTTAATAAATGCTTAAAAGTCTAAACTCTTACTAAAGCTTACAATTTATTGGCGACCACTCATTAGATATTTTAGACAGACTAGCTAGAATTTTAGCACCTTACACTACAAAAACAATCTTCCCAATATATAAGTCTGACCATGTATTTTTCCTAATTTTTCATAATCTGTAGTGGTTCTCTTTTGCCTCTAGGATAAAACACAAAATATTTATCCAGGTCTTGAGGACCAGAGGTAGTACATTATGGTATCACAGATAAAGCACTCAACATGGTGTCAGGAAGGCTGGGGTTTGAACCCTCCCTCTGACACTTATTGGATACATGATGCTGGGCAAGTCTCTTTAACTTCTTTGTAATTCACCTATAAAAGGATGAGATTAAACTTTATGACTTTGAAGTTTCCTTCTGATTCTAAATTTGTGATCCTATAGTTCCAAATTACTTTAGCAACCTTATTTACCAATATTATACTTCACATAGTCTGTATTCTAGCCAAGCTAACCCAGTAACTGTTCTTTGAGGTCAACATGTCATGCCTTGTGTCTACATATTTGCCTTTTTCCTTACCCTACCTTTCAGAGTAATTTTCTCCTCTTTCTCTCTTTCCTTTTTTTTTTCTTTTTGAGGCAATCAGGATTAAGTGACTTACCCAGAGTCATACAGCTAGTTAGCGTCCAAAGCTGATTTTGAACTCAGGTACTCCCGACTCCAAGGCTGGTGCTCTATCCACTGTATCACCTAGCTGCCTCCTTTTCTCCTTTCAAAGTGCCACTTCTCAGGTGCTACCTCCTCCTTAAAGTCTTCCCCGGGCATCAATAGCTGTCTTCTCTTTTTCTTTTGATTTTCTTGTCTTATATCTGTATCTCTCCTTGTACCCATCATATTCTTTGTTATTGTTTAGGTCTTTTCAATCATATCCAACTTTGTGACCCCTTTTGGGAAGGGGAAATTTCTTGACAAAATTACTGGAATGGTTTGTTATTTACTTCTCCAGTTCATTTTACAGATGAGGAAACTGAGGCAAACAGGGTTAAGTGACTTGCCCAGGGTCACACATCTAGTAAGTATCTGTGGCTGAATTTGAACTCAGATCTTCCTTCAGGCCCAGCACTCATCTACTACACCACCTAGCCACCCAGGTACTCAAACTTGTATTTTATTTATCTCTGTATAGTCAATATTCCCCTCTTACCCCCTACACAAACCCCAAGTAAAACATAAGTTCCCCAGTTCATAGCACATAGAACTTGCCAAATAGATGTTTGCTGAATTTTGTCACTAAATTGAAATCAGTGAACTCTAATAGAAAGACAGGTTCTAGTCTCTATGTGGTCATTAATTTAATGCTCAAATGACCTTAGACAGATCACCTAAGTGCTCTCTGACTGTGGCCTCATCCTTAGAATGAGGGAATAATGTCTTTGACAGGTGCCTGAAAAGTTAGTTGTGGGGATAAAATAATGCACAGGAAAATGCTTTGTAGTTTTTCAAATATCCTCTTCCCCTCCCTGCAAATGCAACTTATTTCCCATTGTTCTTTCTATTACTGGCCAGTCCTTTTCCTTGCCTATGGAAGTGTGATCAATTTTGTTAATGGCAGATTGTGACCCAGGGTAATGGGGCAGCTTTCCTAGGTTAAAGTTTCTTAAACTGGGGGGTGTCCACCCCATATGGGGTTGCATAACTGAATGTGGGGGTTGTAAAAAATTTGGCAGTAAATGTTTAATTTGTATACCTATTTTATATACCTATATACCTGGCATCATATAAACATTTCTCTGGTGAAAAGGAGTCATGAGTGGAAAAAGTTTAAAAAGCCCTGACCTAGGTCACAAAGACCCCCACCATTGTCCTCCATAGTATCACCAGCCAAAGAAATGCATCTAGGTGGCATGGTGGATAGAGCAGTGGCCCTGGAATCAGGAGGACCAGAGTTTAAAATCAGGCCTCAGACACTTGACACTACTAACTGTGTGACCCTGGGCAAGTCACTTAACCCCAATTGTCTTAAGTATCCCAGGCCATCTCCAGTCATACTGATATATATTTTGCCACTATATCCAGATAACTCTGGAGGAGAGAGTGACTTTGCACAGCCCTCCCTCACTTAAATCCAAATCAGTGCAAGTCATGACATCTGTCATAATCCTCTTCCAGAAGGAAGGACAAAAGATGCCTAGCCAGGGAAGGGTGGTCCACATCTTCCATCTGCTGGAGGAAATCAGTATTACACGTGCCCTTTATTAAAGCAATTTGGCCCTCAGCTGGGAAGCAGTGACAAGCAGGAGCTTTTCCCAAGAGGGCTTTCTACTAATGTATTCTCTTCTCTCATCTAGTCCAGGAGGACATAGCCTGAATCCTTAACATGCCCACCCTGATTGGAGGGGAAGCAGTACATTTCAGGGCTCAGCAGTGGGGTGTTGGAGAGAGAACATTAGAAATAGTCAGGACGGGGCATCTAGGTGGCACAGTGGATAGAGCACCAGCCCTGGATTCAGAAAGACCTGAGTTCAAATCCGGCCTCAGATACTTGACCCTTACTAGCTGTGTGACCCTGGGCAAGTCACTTAACCCCAATTGTCTCACTAAAAAAAAAAAAAAAAGAAAGAAAGAAAGAGTCAGAAAAGCTGCTTCAAATCCCACCTACGATGCTTTGGAGAAGTCACCTAAACTCTAGGGGCCCTCAGAAAACTCTAAGGCTACTTAGAAGTCACTCTTCATTTCCTACCAGCTGAACTTTTTGGAGTAGACTCCACCATCATCATGCTCCCTGGAAACCTCTTCACCAGGAAACTCATCAAGTCCTTTGCCACTGAACTAGTTTGGATACTCTCACCTCTTCAGTGCCCTCTGCTCATCTGATTGGAGGGCTGGAGGATGGAGCAAAGCCCTCCTCCCAAAGCCTCCATGTAAAGAGCACTCACAAGCCAGCCATCTCTTCATTGCCTACCAGGTCTACTCCTCCTGGGACAGAACTAGACCCCACCTCTGCTGGGTACCTTCCCTCTCCATCCTTTTTAGCTTTCTTTTCTGGGTTGTCTTCCCCCATTAGATTATAAGCTCCTTGGGGCAGCTAAGTGGTGTAGTGGATAAAGCACCAGCCCTGGATTCGGGAGGACCTGAGTTCAAATCCAGCCTCAGACACTTGATACTTACTAGCTGTGTGACCCTGGGCAAGTCACTTCACCCTGACTGACCTGCAAAAATAAATTATAAGCTCCTTGAGGGCAGGCACTGGGCACTGTCTTTCTTTTCCTTATTTGTATCTCCAGCACTTATTACAGTGCCTAGTAGTACAGAGTAGATGTTTATTGGCTGACTGAAGAGTTGTCACCCTGCATCACTTTAGCAGTATGGCACAGAGGAAAGTACTTTAAATCTGGAGTCAGAGGACCTGAGTTCAAATCCTGATTCTGATGCCAACTATCTGTGTGTGTGTGTGTGTGTGTGTGTGTGTGTGTGTGTGTGTGTGTGTGTGTGTTGCTGGAAGCAAAGAGCAACCAAATCACTGAAACTCTCTAGGTCTTAATTTGATCATCTATAAAATAAGGAGGGGTGGGATTAGATGACCTCCAAGGTCCCTGTGATGTCTATGGTCAGCTTCAAGGAAATGACAAACTATTCCCTGGTGCCGCCGTTTAGGTTAAGTATCACCTCCTCCATGAGTCCTGGTCTGATCCCCACAATGGCTAGTGTCCTACCCCTGTGAATTCTCATTTCTGTCTTTCTATCCCCAGGGCCTAGCATAGTGCCCAGCACATATGAGGCATTTTAAGTAAAAATAGTTTGTTGAATGAATCAGTGGCCAGAGATTCAATCTTGGGCCATGGGCCATGGAGTCCAAATGACTTGTGTCATAAGCTCAAGTTCTTAGAACTGAAATCTCTTCTTTCCAATACTTCCTCAAAGGGCTTTGCTTATACCACTGTCTTCCCCCCACCCCCTTCCACCTGGTCTCCTTTCACACATATACCCTTGTCCTATCATTTGAGTCATAAGAATTGAATCTTCAAAAATAGCTCCCATTCAAAACTTCTAGACCAAAGTGCAATTATGAATTCTTTTCCCTTATAAAACAAAAGGTGAATGTCATGCAGCTGGCTTATTGGAGTTTCAGTTTCCTCTCACTTTCCTTCTTAGTAAGGGAAGATTCGAGCCTTCTTCTGCCCCCTTCTACCTCTCTCACCCAACAGAATTTGGATTCAGGCTTGGGGAGGGTCATTCGGGTTTAGATCTCATGAAGGTCATGGTTCTATGCCCTCCCACCACTTCCACCGTCTTTCCACAATCACAGGAGCCATTCTTAGCTGCCAGGCCTCCCAGGGCCACTCACCCCACTTCCTCTGCCCATAGACCTCTCCAGATGGACCAAGACATTGACCTTGAACAGGATATTGAGGACACAGGTAAGGCTTTTTAACTGGGCATGGTAGATGTTGCCAAAATAGAAATATTTCATTGCTCCCAGCAACACACATACTCACACACACACACACACACACACACACACACACACACAGAGATAAGATAACTAGCTATAGGCTTACAGAAACACATAGACAGATAGACAGTAAACGAGATATATATTCTAAGTCTTGTTAAACTGAAAGCTCAAGAGGTCCCCAGTGGAGAGGAGGCAGCTTCTGTCATCCTCATCCCTTCCCAAAATGCAGGGACTGCTTAGGCAGTAATAATACCTTCTATCCATATTCAGTTTCATGTACATAGTCTTGGTCATTCTTCAAACCAAAGTGGTGAGGTAGATAATGCACTTATAATTACCATCTTCATTTTACCGTTAAGGGGCCTGAGGCACAGCATGATTATGGAAGTTACCAAAGAACACAAAACTAATAAGGAAGCAAAAAAGTTTCAAATCCAGGTTTTTCTCCCTCAAGTTCCAAACTCTTTTCTATTACATTACACAGTCATGACTTCTATATTCAGTTCAACTCAATCAACTCTAAAACAGGGGAACTTTTACAAAATGAATATATTTACTTCCAAAAGTGTAATCACAAATATATAAACTTGTTTTTGGGAGGAATGATTGCCCCCTCTCCCCTAAATTAGTCTCTGGGGAAAGGGAAGAGGATTAGGTTCAGAGATTAGCTAGGTCCCCATAGAGCACAGCCCAGTTCTAAGTCCAAACCCTCCTACCCATCTCAGGCACAAGTCTCAGGCACCCTGACTTCTCACAGTTTCCATGCCAGCCTGCCAGCCCACCTGCAATCTTGGCTCCAAGGCTGCCATGGCTCAAACTCCCAATCCAGTGGGAATCATCTCCAGCACCTGAAGCAGAGGACAAACAACATAAAACAAACACCCCAGGGCCCATTTCTTGGAGCTGGGATAAAAGAAAAAGAGCAAGGGAAAAGCAAGTGCCTTCCCCTTCTCATTGGTTCAGTTCATGGCTTCCACACTGGGTACAGAAGGTAGGAGCAAAACTGGAGAAAAAATGGTAGCAAGAGAAAGCCACGCAAGCTATTCAGGCAGTAAAGCAAAGGAGGCTACCCCACCCCCATGGAAGGGGATGCAGTAGATTCCATGTTGTGCATATTGAGCATGCTCAAAGCCAGATCACACAATATTTACTAAACAGAGCACTGCACTAAGCATTAGAGGAGACGCAGATATAAACAAGACTGGTCTCTGCCCTCAAGGAGCTTAGAACCTCCTAAGGAATGTGTCTAGTATGTCAATAGCTTTCAGACAAAATATAGCATAAGTATTCTGTGAGATATAACATGCCAGCTGCAGAGCTCTACTCAGCAGTAGAGACACTCAAGGGAGCCCTGCAGGAGCATGGTACACTGGAAATGAGGGCTGAATTTGGACCAGTACTGAAATCCCAGCCCTGCCAATTGCCACTTGTGTGACCTTGGGGCAAGTCACTAATCTGCCTGAGCCCCCTTTTCCTCATCCATAAAAGGAGGAAGTTAGACCAGATAATCTCCAAGGTCCCTTCCTTCTCTGAACCTATGCTGTTCTGAAGCCTGAGCCAAAAAGACAAGTCTAAGAGACTTCAGCTTTCTCCCAGTGGCAGCCCAAGTATAATATCACTCTGGTGAGTAAAATGAGAAATAGGAAAAGGATAGGACACATTTCCTGCACCAAATTAGGTCAGAGACATTCTTATTCTTTCTAGGCTTTTCCCAAGACAAACTTAAAGTCCTATGTGGAGGCTAAAATGCATGAGAGACAGTGGGAAGATGTGGGTGTATGTCCAAATGACTCTTTGCTATGGGTAGGTATCTGTTTGGGGCTGTCAAGTCAGTATGTATTAGGGAAAAGGCAGGGCAGGGGTGTGAATTGAGTGGGATGGTACAGTCTATTCCTTTTGATTCTTTTTTTCCTGTTTAGAATTTTATTTTCCAAATTACATGTAAAAACAAATTTTGACATCCATTTTTTAAAACTTGGTGTTCCAACTTCTCTTCCTCCCTCTCTTTCTCCCACCCAACCCCAAGAACTCAAGCAATTCAATATAAGTTATACATGAATAGTCATGGAAAACATCTCCACATTAGCTAGGTTGTGAGAGAAAATAGATAAAAACAAAACATGAGATTAAGAAACTGTCAAAAAAATTATGCTTCGAAGTGCTTTCAGATACCATCATTTTTTTCTCTGTGGATGGAATGCAATTTTCATAAGTCCTTCAGAGTTATATTGGATCACTGCATTACTGAAAATAACCACGTCCTTCCTAGCAGATCATCTTACACTATTGCTGTTATTTTGTATACAGTACATTTCACTCTACTTCAGTTCATGTAAGTCTTTCTAGATTTTTCTGATAGCATCCTGTTCATCATAACTTTTATATAGTACCTTAAACTTGACAAATAATTTTCTTCACAATAGCCCAGCAAAGTTAAGTACCATATATATTGCCATTATAATCATAACTTTCCCTCCATCCTATTCCCTTCCCATGATATTTATTCTATTTTCTATCTTCTTTTACCCTATTCCTCCTCAAAAGTGTTTTGCTTCTGATTGCCCCCTCCCCCACTCTGCCCTCCCTTCTTTCACCCTTCCCTCCTTATCTTCTTCCCCTCCTACTTTCCTGTAGGGTTAAATAGATTACTCCTCCCAATTGGGTGTGTATGTTATTCCCTCCTTGAGCCCACTCTAATGAGGTTAGGGTCTTTGAGCTAATTCTGTGTTCTAAATTTTATTCCTCTCTCCCTCCTTAACCCTCCCTATGAAATCAAGCAATTCAATATATATCATACATGTGCAGTTATGCAGAAAATCTTTACCTTCCTCGAAAGTATTTTTCTTTTTACTGTTCCCTCCCCCAATCTGCCCTTCCTTCCTTCCCCTCTTCTTCCCCACCCCTTATCTTCTTCCCCACACACTTTTCCTCAGGGCAAAATATATTACTGTATTCACTTAAGTATGTATGTTATCCCCTCTTTGAGCCAATTCTGATGATAGTAAGGATCACTCACTCCCCCACTCCTTCCCCATCTTCCCTTCTACTCCATAAGCTTTTTCTTGTTTCATTGATGTGAGCTACTTTTCCCCAGTCTACCTCTCCCTTTCCCTTTCTTCCAGTGCATTTCTCTTATTGTTAACTTTATTTTAAAGATGTCATCATGGGTTAGCTAGGTGGCACAGTGGACAAAGCACCAGCCCTGGACCCAGGAAGCCCTGAACCCAAATCTGGCCCCAGAAATAAGACATCTCACCCTGCTTGCCCCACAAAAAACAAGGAAAACCAAAAAATAAATGCTTTACCGATATCATCCCTGAATATTCAATTCACACCTGTGCCCTCTAAGTATATTCCTTTCAGCTGCCCTAATACTGAGAAAGTTCTTATGAGTTAGAACTATTATCTTCCCATGTAAGAATGTAAACAGTTGGGGGTAGCTAGGTGGCACAGTGGATAAAGCACTGGACCTGCATTCAGGAGGACCTGAGTTCAAATCTGGCCTCAGACACTTGACACTTACTATCTGTGTGACCCTAGGCAAGTCACTTAACCCCCATTGCACACCCCCCCCCCAAAAAAGAATCTAAACAGTTTAACCTTTTAATATCTATCATGGTTTCTTTTTCATGTTTACCTTTTTGTGCTTCTCTAGGGTCTTATATTTGAAAGTCAAATTTTCTATTCATTTCAGGTCTTTTCATCACAAATGCCTGAAAATCCCCTTTTTCATGGAAGTCCCATTTTTCCCCTGAAAGATTATACTCAGTTTTGCTGGGTAGGTGATTTTTGGTTGTAGTCCCAGTTCCTTTGCCCTCTGGAATATCATATTCCATACCTTCCAGTCCTTTAATGTAGGAGCTGCTAGATCTTCTTTTATCCTGACTATAGCTCCACAGTATTTGAATTCCTTTTTTCTAGCTGCTTGCAATATTTTCTCCTTGACCTGGGATCTCTAGAATCTGGCTATAATATTCCTGGAAGTTTTCCTTTGGGATCTCTTTCAGGAGGTGATCATGGATTCTTTCAATTTCTATTTTACCTTCTGCTTCTAGAATATCAGGCAAGTTTCCCTGACAATTTCTTGGAAGATGCTCTTATTTTGGTCAGGTTTTCAGGTAGTCCAATGATTTTCAAATTATCTCTTCCCAATCTATTTTCTAGGTCAGCTGTTTTTCCAAGGAGATATTTCATATTTTTCTCTATTTTTTATTCATTTGTATTTGCTTTATTGTGTCATAAATTCACTAGCTTCCATTTGTTCAATCCTAATTCTTAGGCAATTATCTTCTTCTGAGAGCTTTTCTATCTCCTTTTCCACTTGGCTTTATCAAGCTCTTGACTTTTTTCTCATGACTTTCCTGCATTGCTCTCATTTCTCTTTCCATTCTTTCCTCCACCTCTCTAAATCTTCCTTCTCTCTCTTCTACTTTCTCTTCAAAGTGTCTTTTGAGTGTTTCCATGGCCTAAGACCAATTCATATTTATCTTGGAAGCTCTGAATATAGAGTCCCTGAGGTTGTTATCCTCTTCTGATGGTACCCTTCAATCTTCCTTGTTGCTAAAGAAACTTTCTATAGTTCTCAACTTTATTTGCTTGACCATCTTGCTGTCTTTTACTTGACTTTTAACTCCCTCTTACAGTGGGGCCCTATTTCCAAGCTATACTGTCCCAAGCTTCAGAGGGTCCCAGGTTTGAAGGAGGGCAGGTTTTTCACTCACCTGGCCTGTTCTCTGGTCCAAAGATAACCTCAAGCCAACTTGCTAATTAACCAGTCAGCAAAACTTTTTGTGCTGTAGTTCTTAGCTCCAATGAACCTAAGCCCCTCCCCCTACCTGGGCCTCGCACCTCTCAATATTTCTTCCTGGTTCCCCACTGGGGTGAGATAGCCAAATTCCTCCTTAGGTCCCACAGACACCCCTGTATTTTACCCCCCAGCCAGCCATTCAGCCCTCTCACCCAACCCTAAGCTTAGTTCCAGAAGACACTGCTGCTACAGCTAATTCGGAAGCTCAGGGGTAAGTTTCTCTGGTGCAGTCTGCTTGGGGACTGTGTCAGTGCAATTGTGGGGTTGAACTCTTCTTACAGCCCAGCACAGCCCCCTCTAAGCTGTCTTTGGCTGGGAAACAATCTCAGACCATCTTTTTGTGGGTTTTGCTGTTCCAGGAGATGTTTTATTGCTGTTTTGGGAGTAATTGTGTCAGGAACTTTGTGCGTTTAATGTCTTTCCTCCTCCATCTTGGCTCTTCCCCCTATTCTTTTTGATTTCTGAGAGAAGTATCATTTGTGAAGAACTTTGAGTCAGAGAACATTAGGATGACTAGAAAGAGTCCCTTCTAGCTCTAAAATTTGGTGATTCTATTCTTTCTGTTTTGAGAAAATATGACCTTTAAAGGATTCTTTGACAAATCCCACAATAAGAATCCCAAGGGCATGTTCATGGTCATGATCAGGTCAATATATAAGCAGAGTAGGTGGACCACTGAAAGGCCTGCAAAGCCACTAGAAGGACTTGCCTGACTTGTAGAGAAGGAATCAAGATAGTAAAGAAGCAGGAGCAAGAAAAAGTATAGTGAGCACCTCCATAAAATACCTCCAAACACACCTAGAAAAATGTACTAAACTAAATCATTATAGGGAAATTCAAGTAAAAGCCACAGTGAGTCATTTTCTAAGTTCATCATAGGGATACAGAGAGATATAAGAACACTGGGGACAGGGTTTGGCCAGTGGAATATTGTGGGAGCAGGGAGAGGCTGGGCACCAGGGCAAACAGAGGTCCCAGACCATGCTGAGGCACCCCCCCCCCCCGCCCTGACCTACTATGGGACACTACAATGGAGACAGGGACAAACAGACAGCTTTTTTTTCCTCTACTTGGTTCTAGATCACAGATCTAGGGTGTACTGAGGGGGACCTTTGCTTACACACCACCACCATCCCCAGCAGGGAGCAAATTCAGAAGGAAGTAGCAGTGTGGCTCAGATCACAGGACCAGAGCAGGGTCTCAGTTCCATCTTTTAGCCCAGTCTTAAGCCCATAGAGTAATAACCATGGTGGGAATTGCAGAACAAAGTGGAGCCTGCAGTTCTTTCAATCAACCAGCAGAGCTTCCCAAATGCTTATGTTGGACTGAGAACAGCAACACCTACTGTTGCTCAGAGCTGTGTTCAAATTGGGAACTTGCAGATCAAGAGGAAAGACTTAGACCACTTTGGAAACACCGAAAGCTTTCACGTTCCCAGCTTGCAGCAGTCCCTGATATCCTGGAATGTAAAACTCAATATCTTAAGAAAAGAGCAACAGAACCAGCCCAAACATTCCCTCCAGGAATACACAGAGTTCTAGACATCGAGTCCAGAATTACAAAGTAGGCCGGATGAATGAAAAAATGAAAAAAGATCAAGGAGAAGAAAAATTAAGAATCATCAGACTACCCATTCAGTATGATCAAAAAAGTTCTGGGAGTCTTCCCCAATTTCTCTTGACATCATGAGCGTTCCAATGGAGCTCAGAGCTGCCAGACTATCTCTTGCTTTCATCACCTTGCCAGTAAGTCTTTTTTTTTATTATTATAAGAAAGTTCATGGAATCATAAATTTAGAGCAGGAAGGGACATGTAGTGAAATAGGCTCACTATACAGAAAAAGAAACTGAGGCCTAGAGAATCAACTTGCCCTAGTATCACACAGATATTAAGTGGTAGAGTTGGGATGTCTTTGATAGCTTCCTTTCCTCTAATTCAGAGGTTCCCAACCAGAGTGCATATACTTTTGTTTGTTTGTTTGTTATTTTCTATATTTTTACTTTTAATATATTTAATGCCCAGAAAAATATCATAATACAGGAAAATAAAAAAGATGATTGCACATGAAACTGTAAATCTTCCATGTACAACTTGCTGTTCCCTCCAAATGTACAACCAAGTCATCACACAAATTTCTTTTCTTCCCTCCCCCCACGCTAGAGATGGCTACCATTAGACATTGTATGTATGTATTTATGTATGTGTGTATGTGTATATGTATGTATGTATGTAAAATTATTCTCCACGTAGTTTTATTTATCAGTTCTTTCTCTGGATGCAGATAACACCTTTCTTCATATGTTCTTTATTTTGATTTGTGTATTTATGATAATCAAAATTACTTAGTTGTTCAAAATCACTGTTATAAGAATATTGCTATTACTGTATACAATGCTCTCCTACTTCTGGTCATTTTGCTCTTCATTATTTCATGCAAGTCTATTCATGTTTTTCCAAGATCATTGAGCTCATCATTTCTGATAGCGCAGTAGTATTCCATGGCAATCATATACCTCAAATTGTTCAGCCTTTCCCCAATTTATGGGGATCCCTGCAATTTCCAGTTCTTCGCCAACACAAAAAGAGCTGGCATACATATCCCATTCACTTTCAAAGTTGTAATTAGTATTTGTGAACTTCCCTCCATCTTATCTCTACTTACTACTTTCCTTCTCAGCCTCTCTTTCTGCCCCATTCCTGCTTGACCTTAATAAGTGCCTTATAATTAGTCTTTAATGTTTTCCTTCTATTTCTTCTGAATCTTTTATGTCAAAGTTTTCATTTAGTTTTGGTCTTTTTGTTACAAATACCTGAAAGTCTTTCAGTTCATTAAATATCTTTTTTTTTCCATTCAGGATTATACTTAGCTTTTCTGTGTAAGTTATTCTTTTTTTTTTTTTAGGCAATTGGGGTTAAGTGACTTGCCCAGGGTCACACAGCTAGTAAATATTAAGTGTCTGAGGTCAGATTTGAACTCAGGTCCTCCTGAATCCAGGACCAGTGCTCTATCCACTGTGCCACCTAGCTGCCTATAAGTTATTCTTGAATACAACCCCATCACTTTTGTTCTTTAAAATATGATGTTCTAAAACCTATGGTCTTTTAGAGTAGAAGCTGATAGGTATTGTAAAATATTTACTGTATTTCCACATTATTTAAATTTTTTTTTCTTGTTGCTTGCAATATTTTCTCCTTAATCTGGGGAGTTTTGAAACTTGATTATGACATTCCTATAAGTTTTCTTCCTGGGACTTCTGTCAGGTGGTGAATGGTAGATTTTTTTTTCTGCTTCTACTTTACCTTCTTGTTCTAGAACTTCAGGGTAATTTTCCTTAATAATTTTTTGAAATAACGTATCCAGACTCTTATTTTATCATAACTCTAGGGTAGTCTCACAAATCTTATATTGCCTCTCCTTGATCTGTTCTGTAGATCTTTTTTTCTAATGAGATGTTTCAGAATCTCTTTTATTTTTGGTAGTTTTATTATTTCTTGGTATCTTAAAATGTCATTTAATTCCTGTTGCTCAGTTCTAGTTTTCAAGGAGTTATTTTCTTCCTTGGGGTTTTGGACCATTTTTTCCAATTTTAACTTTCTTTTCATAATTTTCTTGGATTATTTTTACTTCTTTTTCCTAATTTTTCCTTTATCTCTTTTATTTGTTTTTTAATTTTCTTTTTAATTTCCAATAACTCTTTTTTGGGATTGTGATTATTTGACATTACTATTTGGGGTAAGAATGTTTTCTTTTTTTTTTTTTTTTTTTACTTAACTATCTTCCTCTAAATATGAACCCAGATCTTCTTTACATTAAAGTAGCTATCCATGGTCAGGTTCTTTTTCCTTTGCTTACTCATTTTTATTTTTATTTTATTTTGAGTGGTTTATTTTATTTTAATAGTTTGTTATTATTTATTATAAAGTATATTATATATAAACTATATCACTTATCATAAAGTATACATCATTATCATCATTATTTATAAAACCACAGGTCCCTCAGCCATGTAGTCCCAAAAATGTTCTTGTTCCCTGTAGTACTGTACTCACCAGGCTTATGCTTGCTCCTTCTCACCCACAACAATTGCCTGGGATCACTTCTGGTCAGCACCACTAGGCCTGGCTTCCAAAAATTGCAGGGTGTCCTTCAATCTTCCCCCCACTCAGCATCTGCTATTCCTTAGATGAAAATTTGTGAGGTAAAAGTTTGTGAGGTAAAAGTTGAGGTGAAATTTCTTGAGACCTAATCTGCTTCCCTCAGGGCCTATTCTTTGTTGATTCAGTGAAGTGAGCCTACAGGTGTCTATACTTAGGCCAACCCTCAGTCCCTGGAGGTCATGTCTTTTCTGAAGTCCTCTCAAGTTGTCTTATGAAAACAACTGCTTTACCACCTTTATTTTTGCTGCTCTACATGCATTTTGGGGCAATTTTCTGCTTGTAGAGGAAATTTGGAGAGCTTAGAAATTTCTGACCTACTCCTCCATCCTCACAAAATGCTCCCCATTTAACTTCTAAAAAATATTTTGATAACTATAATCCAATATATTTGGTTTCCTTTATAATTCTCTGTATTTTATTTTATGCATTTGAAATCAGATTCTGAGAAGGAATTCATAGGCTTTACCAGATTGTCAGAAGGGTCTATGACACACACACAAAGGTGAAGAAACTCTGGTCTAATTTTTCTTTGTGATTTGCCATTGGATCCAGATGGGTCTGGAGGAGAGTGAGCCTGGTGACTTTGCATAGTTCACTTGCTCATGCTCTCTCTCTCTCTCTCTCTCTCTCTCTCTCTCTCTCTCTCTCTCTCTCAAATTCATTCGCTGTAAGGCATGTCATCACCTCCCAATGTTATGGTCCTCTTTGAGAATGAAGGACAAACAACATCTCATCTGAGACAGAACACTTGCAAACATCAAGACTGGTTTGGTGAAAATTATGAGAAAATTCAGAAGCTGCTAAAAGAAAAACGAGAACTTCAGGATAGTTAATATGTCTCTAAGAAAGCAGCATTTGACTCTCTCAAAAGCAAGCAATGCTTAGAGAGATTCAGGATCCTTGGCTCAGTAAGAAGGCAAGTGAAATTCAGTTTTATGCTGATAGTAATAATCAAAAGAACTTTTATCATGCCCTGAGAGCCCATAATGGTCAAAGACCTATGGTGCATTTCATCTAGTAAGTGATGATAAGGACATGATCCTGGAATGATGGACTAACACTTTCATCATCAATCAAGGCTGAAGCCATTGACCATATACCACAGGTTGAAGTCAATCCCTCTCTAGCAAAACTTCCAACTAAAGAAGAGATTGTGAATGCCATTAGGCTCCTCTCATGTGGCAAAGCACCTGGTGCTGATTCTATTCCAACTTATATTTACAAGTCAGGGGTTCCACTGCTCATATAAAAGCTGACTGAAATTTTCCATGTTATATGGCAAGAGAAGGTTATTTACCAGAAGTTCAAGGATGCAACAAAATATAGATCAATTCTCTCCTACTTGTAATAATTTTGACCTAACAATTAACACCAAGAAAACAGCAGTTCCTCACCAGGCAGCATCACACCAATTCATTCACATGTGGAACCATCAGTTATAGCAAAAAGAGAAATTTTGAATGCTGTAGATTAGTTCATTTACCTCAGCAGTATATTTTCCAGGGATGTACACATAGATTGTGAGGTTGACACATGCATTGCCAGAACTAGCTCAGTGTTTGGGAAGCTCTGAAGGAAAGTGTGGGAGAGAAGAGATAATAGACCACCTACCAAACTGAAGGTTTACAGAGCCGTTGGACTGACCTCATTGTTCTACGTCTGTGAAATCTGGACAGTAGACCAGTGCCACGCCAGGAAACTGAATCACTTTCATTCCAATTGTCTTAGGAAGATTCTGAAGATCACCTGGCAACATAAGATACAAGACACTGAGGTCTTCTCTTGAGCTAAACTGCCAAGCATTCAAACTCTACTGCAGAGAGCACAACGCCAATTGGCTGGCCACATTGTTTAAATGCCAAAAGTACATTTGCCTAAAGGACTATTTTATGCATAACTTATACAAATCAAGTACTCACATGGAAGTCAGAAGAAGCAACACAAGAACACTCTCAAGTCCTCTCTGGAGAACTTTGGAATTGATTGTGAGACACTGGCACAGGACTGCCCAGCAAGGTGTGCTTGCATCAGAGAAGACCTTGTACTCTAGAGGAAAGCAGCAATACAGTAGCTCAAAAGCAATGTAGGATGTGCAAATTTAGAGACATTTCTACTCCAAATGTTCATATGGAGTGTTTGTGCCTGATCTGTGGTACAGCTCTCTGGGGTACTACCTTGACCCCAACATAATGAGATATATTTGGTCGGGGCAATGAGGGTTAAGTGACTTGCCCAGGGTCACACAGCTAGTAAGTGTCAAGTGTCTGAGGCCAGATTTGAACTCAGGTCCTCCTGAATCCAGGGCCAGTGCTTTATCCACTGTGCCACCTAGCTGCCCCCTATAATGATATTTTTGGTCCTCTTAGAGAACAAAGGACAACAACCAACCAAGCAACGAAGGGGAGAAAATGTCATTCCATCATGCTACACCTCCTATCTCCCTCAGGAAGAAGAGAAACATTGCATTGAGCACTAGTCTCTTCCCTTCCATAAAAGAAGAGAAAGACCATTCTACCAAGTCTCTAGCCTGGTCTGTTACACTGGGTGAGGTGAAGTAATACCATTAATTTAGTTCCTAGCATCTATCCTGTCTCCTGAACTTCCTATAGCACTAAAAGGATTCAACCCTGAAGCCAAACCCTTATGGACAATGAAAACTTATTCGTTCCTCAATAATTAAACTCTTTGGTCATACTCTCCCCATACCAGTAATTCTAAAGCCCCCTTGTCATTATTTAAATGCTGTTCTATGCCCCCCCCCACCATGCAATCTCTTATTCTCATTCCTCTCAACCCAGCCCCACCAAAATCCCACCCTAAAGCTAACCATCTCATCTACTGTGCTCTCTGGAATGCCTGTTCTACAGGCAACAAGTTTGCTTTCTTTTTTTTTTTTTTAGTGAGGCAATTGGGGTTAAGTGACTTGCCCAGGGTCACACAGCTAGTAAGTGTTAAGTGTCTGAAGCCGGATTTAAACTCAGGTCCTCCTGAGTCCAGGGTCGGTGCTCTATCCACTGCGCCACCTAGCTGCCCCTGCTTTCTTTATAATTTTCTTTTCCTTTCCCATTTCCTATCTACTGGTTTTCACTGAGACCTACCTCTTTCCTTATGATAGAGCCTCCCTGGGCTCCTCTTCTATCACTGGCTGCACTTAAATTCACTCCCCCAACTTCCTCGCTGCTTGATATAAGAGAGTTGAAATATCCCTTGCTTTTCATCACCACTTACAGGCTCTCTTCTATGATCATCACTCAATAAGCTCTCCTCTTTTGAGATTCACTCAATCCACATATACTACCTAATCTAAATCCTATTAACTAACTTCTAGAATACTCTCCTTTCCTCAATGAGTTCAGTGTTTGGCTCACTGTCTTTCTTTCTTTCCCCTGAACTCCTGTCCTCCTAAGGGACTTCATCATATATAGGGATACTCTCTCAAACCACCCTCCCAGTTCTCAGTCTACACACTTCCTATAACCTTCTCCTACCCACCTTAGCCACACATAAAAATGGCTTAGTCTATTGTTATTCTACCTCTCCCTCTACCTGACAACCCCCAAATTTGTTCTTCCTCCATACTGTGACCTTTGATCCCTCAACCTCTAAGTTCTTTCCCAGACTATCATCTCAGCACTAGCTATACTTTTTCTCTTTTCCCATCTTGATCCCTAGTTTAACTCTACACTGTCTTCTTCTCTTGTGTCTCTTTCCCTTTTATCATATTGCCAAATTTGTACCTCTAAGTCTCAACCTTGGATCATTTCCACCATCCACTGCCTTTAGTACTAAAAAACATGTGCTGAATGAAGTTGGAAAAAAATCATGAAACTATGCTGACTGGGTCCTCACTGCTGCAAAGCAATCCTTTTACACTTCCCTAAATAACTAACTCTCCCACTCACCACAGCAGCTTTGCAAATTTTTTCATACTTCCCCCAGTTCCCCTTCCCCGTATCCTCTCACCTAAGAAGCCTGTCACATTATTAATTGACAATAATTTAGACTATTCACTAAGAGCTCCCTCTTTTTCCCTTCTCCACATCTCACACAACGTAGATGGTTCCTGGCACTATCTACTTCTTCACTCCTGCCTCACATGAAGAAGTGGCCCTTCTCCTTGCCAAGGCAAATGCCTCTATAGGCACAGGTGATTCTATTCCATACAATTTTCTTCAACAAATTGACCGCTTCATTATCCCCATTCAT
Organism: Dromiciops gliroides; assembly: GCF_019393635.1. Classification (NCBI taxonomy): domain Eukaryota; kingdom Metazoa; phylum Chordata; class Mammalia; order Microbiotheria; family Microbiotheriidae; genus Dromiciops; species Dromiciops gliroides. The sequence goes on from NC_057861.1 coordinate 399,763,409, forward strand.
TTTCCAATCTCTCCTTGTCTACTGACTGCTTCCCTACTGCCTGTAAACATGCCTATGACTCCCCAATGTTCCAAAAAGTCTCACTTGAAAGGGGGGCAGAGCCAAGATGGCAGAGGAAAGGCTATGAATCTTCCCACTCCCAACAAACCCATCCACACACTCCAAAAATAATGCCATAAGTCAACTCCTAGAGCAGCATAACCTACAAAAGAACAGAGTGAGACTATTTGCCAGCCCAAGAAAGCTAAATTAAGTGACTATGATCACCTGCTGTTCAGGCTGAGAGAAGAGCACAGCATGCAGAACAGAGCCAGCCACAGGCAGGCTGTGCTTCCAGAGCTTCAGAATCTTCAGCAGCTTCTTCTGAAGCTTGGCTCGCAGACCAGTGAGAGGGTCCAGAAGTTGGGGGGAATAGCTTCAGTCTCTGCTGGAACTGGGTTGGGCACCCATGTTTTGAAACAGCAAGCAAACTTGAGCAGCAGCCACCCAGTGGGGGAGGGGCACAGGCACGCCAAGCTTCTGACCATAGAGAATCAGATTTCAATCATACATCTTCTTTAGGGTCAAAGAGAAAGTGTGCCATAGTTACTTATAGGCCAGACAGGCTGAGAATGAGCCTAATCATGCCCTGGGACATGCTGTAGCTTGGGACAGTTCGTCCTGGAAGCAGCACTACATGGTAAGAAGGAGGTAAAAGCCAAGAAATAGGTGGTCAAGATGAGTAGGCAGAGAAAGAAGCAGAACATAGAAAGCCTCTTTGAGTGGCAAGGTACACCAGAATACACCCTCAAAAGAATATAATAACAAAGTTAAAGCTCCTGCATCCAAAGATTCAAAGAAAAATATGAACTGATCTCAGGCCATGAAAGCACTCAAAAAATACTTTGAAGAGAAAGTAAGAGAGATGAGATAGAGGGAAGATTTAGAGAGGTAGAAGAAAGAATGGAAAGAGAAATGAGAGCAATGCAGGAAAGTCATGAGAAAAAAGTCAACAGCTTGAAAAGCCAAATGGAAAAGGAGATTAAAAAGCTCTCTGAAGAAAATTATTTCCTAAGAACTAGGATTGAATAAAAGGAAGCTAGTGACTTTATGAGAAATCAAGACACAATAAATCAAATCCAAATGAATAAAAAAATAGAGGACAATATAAAATATTTCCTTGGAAAAACAGCTAACCTGGAAAATAGATCGCGGAGAGATAATTTGAAAATCATTGGACTACCTGAAAACCATGATCAAAATAAGAGCTTAGACATCATCTTCCAAGAAATTATCAGTGAAAATTGCCCTGATATTCTAGAAGCAGAAGGTAAAATAGAAATTGAAAGAATCCATGATCACCTCCTGAAAGACATCCCAAAATGAAAACTTCCAGGAATATTATAGCCAGATTCCAGAGATCCCAGGTCAAGGAGAAAATATTGCAAGCAGCTAGAAAAAGGGAATTCAAATACTGTGGAGCTACAGTCAGGATAACACAAGATCTAGCAGCTCTTACATTAAAGGACTGGAAGTCATGGAACATGATATTCCAGAGGGCAAAGGAACTGGGACTACAACCAAAAATCACCTACCCAGCAAAACTGAGTATATTAATCTTTCAGGGGGAAAAATAGGACTTCAATAAAAAAGAGGACTTTCAGGCATTTGTGATGAAAAGACCTGAACTGAATAGAAAATTTGACTTTCAAATATAAGACCCTAGAGAAGCATAAAAAGGTAAACATGAAAAAGAAACCATGAGAGATATTAAAGGTTAAACTGTTTACATTCCTACATGGGAAGATAATACTTCTAACTCATAAGAATTTTCTCAGTATTAGGGCAGCTGAAAGGAATATACTTAGAGGGCACAGGTGTGAATTGAATATGAAGGGATGATATCTGTAAAGCATTTATTTTTTGTTTATCCTTGTTTTTGTGGGACAGGCACGATGGGGTGTCTTATTTATGGGGCAGGATTTGGGCTTGGGGCCTCCTGGGTCCAGGGCTGGTGCTTTGTCCACTGTGTCACCTAGCTGACCCATGATGACATCTTTAAAATTAAGTTAAGGAGTAAAAGGAATGCACTGGAAGAAAAGGAAAGGGAGAGGTAGACTAGGGCAAAGTAGCTCATATAAAAGAAACAAGAAAAAGCTTATGAAGTGGAGGGGAAGATGGGGAAGGAGCTGGGGGAGTGAGTGAGCCTCACTTTCATCAGAATTGGCTCAAAGAGGGAATAACATACATACTCAAGTGGGTAAAGTAATGTATTTTTCCCTGAGGGAAGTGGGAGGGGAAGGGCTAGGGGGGAAGAGGTGAAGAAACGGAGGGCAGATTGGGGGATGGAGAAGTAAAAAGCAAAACACTTACAAGGAGGGATAGGGTAAAAGAAGATAGAAAATAGAGTAAATATCAAGGGGAGGGAATAGGATGGAGGGTAATACAGTTAAAAATAGTAACTGTGAAAGAAATGATGAACAGGATAATATCAGAAGGACATATGAAAAATGCCAACCACCAACAGAGGAAGAACAGATGGTATTTGAATACAGATTGAAGTATAAAAAGTGGCACTTGACTCATCCATCCCCACTAGCTATCATCCCAAATCACTCTCCTTCCTTTTGGAGCTAAAATCTCTTTAAAATGTCTTCTACAATAAGACCTCTGCTACATTTACTCTCTCTTCTTAACTCTCTACAGCTGGGCTTCCAACCTCATCATTCAACCCAAACTGTTCTCTCCAAAGTTACTAACAATTTCTGAATTGCCAAATATAATGGACATTTCTCAGTCTTTATCCTTCTTGAGCTCTCTACAGCCTTTAACACTGTTAATCCCTCTTCTCCTTGATACTCTCTTCTGTCTAGGTTTTCATGGCACTACTTTTACCTAGTTCCTCTCCTACCTGTCTAATCTCTCTTTGTCATTCTCCTTTGCTAGATCTTGATCGAGATCATGCCTGATAATGATGAGTGTCTCACAAGTCTCCGTCCTGGGCCCCCTTCCATTCTCCCTCTATACTATTTCACTTAGTGGTTCATCAGCTTTTATGAATTCTATTACCATCTCTATGCTAATGATTCTCAAGTCTACTAACCTCCCCACTCTCCTCGAGTCTGAAATCTCTGACTCCCTACTAGACATCTCAAACTAGATGTCCCATGGACATCTTAAACTCAACATGTCCAAAACTGAACTTATTATGCTCCCCCAAGCCTTCTCCTCCTCTGACTTCCTTAAAACTATAAAGGGAACCACCATCCCCTCACTCACCGAGTATCACAATCCAGGTGTTATCACTCAGCATCTGCTGTTCTGCCAGGTTTCAGCTCTACAGAACAAGATGTTCTTCCCAAGTTAAGCTCATCACCCCTAATTGCACAAAGCTGCTAACTCAAACCTTGACTGACACCTGCTCCTTCACCACCTCTGCTTTCTGATTGGAGGGCTGGAAGGTAGTGTACCAAACTTCTCCTAGTGCCTTGCTTTATAGAGGACAGAAGCTGGAACTTTTGGCTCACTCCACTCTGTATCTCCTGCTCTGCCTGGTTTCAATTCTGTAGAACAAGAAGTCTCCATGCAGGGTATCTCAGTTCTTTCCTGCCCTCTTTCCTACCTCCTGTTTATATGTAGTTCCCCTTCCCTTTAGATTTCTTAAGGCCAGGGACAGTATTTCTTTTTATTAATTGTATCTCCAGCACTTATCACAGCCTGGCACATAGTAGGCACTTGATAAATGTTTATTGGATTGGATTCTCTACTGACTTTCTAGTCTTTTTCCTTCAGCAACTGAAGTGAGGTTGCCTCTTTTATCTCTCTTGAAGCTGGAAGACAATTCAATGCTACACTCAAAGAAGACTGGCTTAGAGAGTCCCAAAGGGGTACTTCTGCTTGAAGACTCCTCGGAGTCGGACTAGAGAAGACTGGATATCTCTTGTCAACACTGTCCCATCCTTCACACAGGGCAGGTATTCATTTCCATTAGGAAGGAGAGATCCCATACCAATAGACATTTGAAGAGGAGTTACATATACTAGCTAAGAGTTGTTGGCTTGTCAATAAAACTCCCTTCTTATCACATCCTGGTCTTTGTGGTTTTAAGTGGCATCAAGGCAACTAGGTGGTAGTATAGTGGATAGAGGGGGCCCTTGGAGTCAGGAAAACTCCTCTTCCTGAGTCCCAGATCTGGCCTCTGACACTCCAATATCTTTGCCAAGAAAAACCCAAATGGACTCACAAAGAATTGGACCCAACTTAAAAACATCCTATAATCTTCATTAAAGGGTGAACAGGTTGCTTAAATGAGGGCATGTGTGCAAAGGCAATAACTTGGATGCAGGTTTAAATTCTGCCTCAAGTACTTACTATCTGTGTGACTCAGGGCTAGTCACTTAACCTCTATAGACCTCTGTTTTGTCATCAATAAAATGAAAGTGTTAAACTAGTCTCTCAGGTCCCTTAAGGTTCAAAATCAAGGATCCTGTGATTCTTTGAGATGTGACTATTTAGCCAATTTTGACCAAGGTTTCCACTGTGAATATTAATTTTCTAACAAAGCCTGGTTTAGGATTCACCTGCAAGACAAATTACTACAAATCTTAGAGGCAGTACTAGGTCATGCAAATGTAATCCAGAGATACTCCCTGCCCTTCCTGCTATGGAAGGGAATAATTGTAGACCTTATGGTAGGGAAGAATTCCTTTCTTCTTCCTCCTTCCCCTGTACTCTTTTTCCAAAAATATCTAGTTCCTCACTGATAATTTCATTATTCCAATCTATTCCTCCATCTTCCTTCCCTACCACTTGGCATCCATTGGGATTCTGGGAGAGGAAAGTTGACTACTCTTGTAGAAACTATTCTAGGTACCACTAGAGGGAGCCAGAGTCCAGAGTTTGAAAATGTTACTTAGTCTTACGCATCTCATAAAAGTGTTTTCCAAAGACAAAAAATGTAACTGAGCCAGAGCCATAACTAAAAGTACTTGCAAACCCACAAACCATGCCTTCAGAGAGCCCTCAAGGCTCTTGGTGGGCAAGTAGAGCAACAGAGGAACTCATCTCCAAAGTCCTCAGGAGGAAGTACACAATCTGGAAACCTCTGTTAAAACTTTGTATGTCTACTAACTAGGTACTGACTGTGTTATTTCTACTCTTCTGAAGTTCTGTCAGCACCCTCTAAACTTGGTGCCCTAGAAAAAAAGCCTCATTTTCACATGCTAGTTGTAGCTCTGCCTTGAGCTCTTCTCAATAATTATATTATTCATCTAAGCATCCCCCACATCCCTTCCTTTAAAAAATACCACTTCACTGATAAGACAACCCTTTGGGAATCAATTTTTCTTCTTTTCTGACAGATTTGCCCTCCCTCAGATGAGATCAGTCACACACTTTCTTTGTCACATCCTCCAATCTCTTCTGTAGCAACTTTTCTTCTTGATTGCATCATCATTAGTATTGGGTTCTTCAATCAGTAGCTAGTTAATACTTGTCATTCTTCTCTCCCATATGCCTTCCAAATTATGTCTCCAAACTCTTTAAAGGAGGCATCTTGGAGTACTAGAGATCGAACATATTCAGCAACTTTTCATTCAGCCATAGCATCTTGTCATGGTCTCAATGGCAAGGGTGAAATTCACCCAGAAATAATTCACCAAGCATTTAGTGAGCATCTACAATGTTCCAGGGACAATGTTCAGTGCTGAGAACACAAAGGAAAAATGAAATAGTCTGTGCACAAAGAGTTTAAGTTCTACATTGGAAAGTTGACCTATACATGGACAAGTAAATAAAAGATATATACAAAATAAATTGTTGTTGTTCATTTGTTTCAGTCCTGTCCAAGTCTCCATGACCCAGTTTGGGGTTTTCTTGGCAAAGATACTAAAATTTGTTTTTGTTTTTTTGGTGAGGCAATTGAATATAAGTGACTTGCCCAGGGTCACACAGCCAGTAAGTGTTAAGTGTCTGAGGCCAGATTTGAACTCAGGTTCTCCTAACTCTGGGGCTGGTGCTCTATCCACTGCGCCACCTAGCTGCCCCAAAGATACTAAAATTGCCATTTCCTTCTCCAGTTCATTTTACAGATAAGTAACTGAAGCAAACAGGGTTAAGTGACTTGCCCAGGGTCACACAGCTATTAAGTGTCTGAGACCAGATATGAAGATGAAGATAAATCTTCCAGATTCCAAGCCCAGTGTTCTATCCAGTGCACCACCTAGTTGGCCATACAAAATAAAAGCAATTTAATTTTTTCCTTCTTTGCAACAAACATTTATTTTATCTTTTTCCAGTTACATGTAAGGGTAGTTTTCAACATTCATACATTCATTTTCATAAGATTTAGAGTTTCAAATTTTTCTCCTTCCCTCCCTTTCCTTCCCCCTTCACAAGACATCAACCAGGTTATATATGTACAATCCACAAAGTGCTCTTTTTATCAGTTCTTTCTATGGGGTGGATAGTAAGCTTCATCATCAATCCCTTGGGATTGTCTTGGATCATTGTATTTCTGAGAACAATACTGCTGTCACTCTGCACAATGTCCTCCCAGTTCTGCTCACTTCACTATACATCAGTTCATATGAGCCTTTCCAGGTTTTACTGGTATCATCCTGTTTGTCATTTCCTATAGCACAATAGCAATGTAATTTTAGAAGGGGAACTAACAAATGGGGCAATCAGGAAAGTCCTCGTGTGAAGATGACACTGTAAAGGCGCCCTGAAAGAGGTAGAGACTTTGAGAGGCAGAGATGAAAGACCATTTCATACATGGAGTCACAGATGGTGTAAAAGCATGACTGGAAAAGAATGTCTTGTATCAGAAAGAGTAAGTAAGGCAATTTGGCTGCAATTAAGTATTGAGAGAGAGTACAGTTATGAAGTCTAATAAGCATGGAAAAAAAGGCCAAAGGCAAATTATGAAAGGATGGAAAGATTGGACAGAAAATCATGTATTTTTATCCAAGAGATACTAGAGAATCATTTCTTGAGGAAAGGAATAACATTCTAAGAACTATGTTTAAGAAAGATCAATTTGGGGACAGCTAGGTGGCGCAGTGGATAAAGTGCTGGCCCTGGATTCAGGAGGACCTGAGTTCAAATCCGGCCTCAGACACTTAACACTTACTGACTGTGTGACCCTGGGCAAGTCACTTAACCCCAATTGCCCTGCAAAAAAAAAGAAAGATCAATTTGGTAGTTATTTCAAAGATTGATTTTGAGCCAGGAGAATTTTGAGGTAAGGCCGACTCATCAGGAGACTATTGTAACTCTTTAGGCAAGAGATAGTAAAGACCTAAATAACAGTGATGTCTATGCAAGTGTAGAGAATGCCATGGATGCAATCGATGATGTGAAAGTAGGATCCACAAGACTTGGCAACTGATTAGATGTATCAAGCAAGTGAAAATGAAGGGTTAAGCATGACTCATAGGTTTCATACCTGAATGACTGGACGAATGGCAGTGCCTTCATCTAAAATAGGAAAATGGGAATGGTTGGGTTTAGGAAGAAGGATAATTAGTCACATTGAGTTTAAGATACTTGCCAAGTATTCAGGTGGAGATGCCCAGTAGGCAGTTGAAGAAGTGGGACCAAGACTCAGGAGGGAGATGGAGGCTAAATGTATAGATTTGTGAGCTATTTGCAAGAGATGTTAGTTGAATTCATGGTAGCTATGAAGATGACTAAGTATGACAGTATATAGAGAGAAGAGAGTTCATTAGAGATACCTGGGGTACTTGTTTAGTCATTTTTCAGTCATGTCTGACTCTTCATGACCCCATTTGGGGTCTTCTTGGCAAAGATACTAAAATGGTTTGCCATTTCCTTCTCCAACTCATTTTACAAATGAGGAAACTGAGGCAAACTGAGTTAAGTGACTTGCCCAGGATCACACAGCTGGTAAGTATCTGAGGCCAGATTTGAATTCAGAAAGATGAGTCTTCATGACTTCAGGCTGGGCGACCTACCCACTGTGCTACCTAGCCACACTACAGGAACACTCACACATAAAAAACAGAATACTAGGATGGTGCTGCAAAGGAGATGGAGGATAACCAGACAGGAGGAGAACAATGATAGAACAGTGTCACAAGGCCAAAGGGAGGCTAAAATAATCTAGAAAGAGGGTTTAAACATAGATGAACATATCAAGGAACATACAAAAACAGGGTTGCCCAGAAGTCCATATAAATAAAAATTGTTTTTACTTAATTTATAGCATACATTCAGTAGGTCAAGTAGAATTTATTTGTGGGAGCAGTGAAAAATGAGTCACAGGATTTGCATGTCAGGGAGAGTGGGGAGCTCACCCTGATTTAGTCAGTTAGAACAGACTTTGGGTCAACCTGCAATTACATCTATGCTGAGCTCTGCCATTGAGAAATAGGAAAGCTTTTCTGTCTCCCTCTTTTCTAATATGGTTAATGATCTGTTGGTGGTTTATGTCCCTAATACAAGTGCATGATTCAAAAGAAGGAAGGGACGGACAGGTGTCCTAAGCCTGAGAACCTGAGTTCCCAATATATGAAAGCAAGATTCTAGATCAGGCAGGAATTGTAGTAAAAAAGGGTAACATGGGGCGGCTATGTGGTGCAGTGGATAAAGCACTGGCCCTGGATTCAAGAGTACCTGAGTTCAAATCCGACCTCAGACACTTGACAATTACTAGCTGTGTGACCCTGGGCAAGTCACTTAACCCCCATTGCCCCGCAAAAAAAAGGGTAACATAAAAGATGTGCTGGTGTCTGTACCAGTCCTCAAAATGTTGATTTTAATTAGTTCCTATGAATTTAGTGCTCATCCCAAGATGGCACTGCCCTGGCTACAGATGAATGAAAGAAAAAGCTAAGCACCATGCTAAGTGTTGGGTATACAAATACAAAAGCCCTCAAGGGACTTACATTCTGATGGGGGAGATGACATATACAAAGAAATAATGGCCAGGAAAATGTTTTGTTTAGGTGAGTCACAGGGACATGAGCAGAGCCAGAGGAGAATTGATTGGCAAATCCTTTCCAATAGCAGTGGCAGTAGTGATTTGATGACATTCCAGAACTGGAAATTGTGGGGAAAGGAGGAGGAAGTTGGTTTAGAAAGTGTAGCAGCCAACAGTAAAGCAGATGGCCCAACCACAGTCTGCACAAAGGAAACAATCAAGGTTCTCAAGAAGTGACTCACCAACAAATAGAATTGTTGGGAAGTAATGAAAAACATTAGAGTGGGTAGAGGTAGTGAAAAACAATTTTTACTTATTAGCCCAACATGCCTCAGCCATTGTTAAAGCCAATGAAGGGTGAAACTAGGTGGTTCAGTGAATAGAATACTGGCCCTGGAGTCAGGAGGACCTGAGTTCAAATCCAATCTCAGACACTTGGAAAGTGCTAACTGTGTGACCCTGGACAAGTCACTTAACCCTGATTGCCTGACCAAAAAAAAATAAAAATAAAAATAAAGCGAGTGAAGGGGAGGGGAAGGGAGATATAATCAGAGGAATGGTAACTCCCCATAAAGAAAAATAAATCAACTCTTTCTTACCAGACACCATTCCCATACCTGTTTCTCAAGTCAGTGTGGCATCTTCTGAAGCCTACCTTCAGTATTCTATATGAATATCAACCCTCAGGGTTCGTAGGGAAAGAGGCATACAGTAAACTTCAAGAGACAGATTGCTGAACTCATTGGAATGTGGCAATAAATAGACCTGAAATTAAATATTTCACTGATTGGTTTTTCTTTTCCCTCACTAGAGTAAATCCAACTCAAGTATAAGCCTCAGCATCCTCAAAATCAATTGTCACTTCATCAATCAATAAATATTCAATATTATTAAAAGACTCTCTTAGGGGCATTTGGGGGGCTACAAAAATAGTCCCTAACAGAGAACACCATCTAGTGAGGGAGACAAGATGCAAATAAAAATAAAATTAAGAATAAAAGCATGGAACAACTAGGTAGCGCAGTGGATAGAGCACCAGCCCTGGAGTCAGGAGGACCTAAGTTCAAATCCAGCCTCAGACACTTGACTCTTACTAGCTGTGTGACCCTGGGCAAGTCACTTAATACCAATTGCCTCACCAAAAAAATAAAAATTAAAAATAAAAAGAATAAAAGCACAAAAATCATCATCATTTCTATGTAACAATAACAAAATCCAAGAAAATATAATAGGAAGAGAAATGTCATTCAAAATAATCTATAAAATAAATAAAGTATTTGGGAATTAATCTACCAAGGAACATTCAAGATTTACAATGTTATGTGAATTACTTGAGAAAAGCAATAATTTTCATATGGCTTTATTTTCTGACAGTAGTGGCAATAAGTATGCTTCTGGGGCAGCTAGGTGGCACAGTGGATAAAGCACTGGCCCTGAATTCAAGAGGACCTAAGTTCAAATTCGGCCTCAGACACTTGACACTTACTAGCTGTGTGACCCTAGACAAGTCACTTAACTCTCATTGCCCAGCGGAAAAAAAAAAATTAATTAAAAAAAAAAAAGTATTCTTCTACTGACATTAAGCTGGCTCAAAATACCTGACCCTGACCAGATAAAATCAGACTGAACTGAATTCCCTGACTATAGTTAATTATTTGTCAATTGAAGGCTAGATTTCATATCATTCATGTGTTTTTGTCACTCTCTTGTTGTGTTTTTAATTCTGGGTTTTTAAAGAATAACTATTACTTCAAGGAAACACTCAAAGATTTTACCCTTTTTTTCCCCAATGCAACAAACATTTATTTTATTTTTTCCAGTTACATTGTAAGGGTAGTTTTCACCATTCATTTTCATAACATTTAGAGTTCCAAATTTTTCTCCCTCCCTCCCTTTCCTCCCCCTTCCACAAGACAGCAACCAATCTGATATAGGTTATATATGTACAATCCACAAGTGCTCTTTTTATCAGTTCTTTCTATGGGAGGGGATAGTATGCTTCATCATTAGTCCCTTGGGATTGTCTTGGATCATTGTATTGCTGAGGATAGTTGTAATTTCCAGTTCTTCATCAAAAAATATTACTGTTTCTGTGCACAACATTCTCCTGGTTCTGCTCACTTCACAATACATAAGTTCATATAATTCTTTCCAGGCCTTTCTGAAATCATCCTGCTTGTCATTTCTCATAGCACAATAAAATTCCATTACAGTCATATACCACAGCTTGGTTAGCCATTTCTCAATTGGGAATGATGGGCATTCCTTCGATTTGAGATGGAGACTCCTTAGCAATGTCAAGACAGTGTTAAGTCATGTAAGCATTTGGTTTGTTTGCCTCTTTCAGATATCTCATGAATTAATTCCCTCAATGCCCTGCACATTGTGTTGCTTTTGGCATGGACCTCCTTAGTTTGTGTTTGGTCCAGTCCAGATGTTCTTCCCATCTTTGTTTTCTTTAATGTCATCTCTACTTCCTCATAAAGCACACTAGTAATTATTATGTTACAGTCCAAAAGGGAAGATTCCTCTGACATTAATGGAAAAATAATTGGTTGTAGAAATGTTAACAGATCCCCATTTTAAAAATTTGTTTGCAGTACTCCTTCTGTTCTATCTCTATGTAATATCCAGATGGTCTGCTTGATTCAATCTCAAAATCTTTGCTAAATTTGGTTTCTCTCCTACATTTCTCTCTTGTCCTAGTAGCCTTTCATTTCATTAGCTAGTGTCTTATTTGAATGCTTATGACCCACCTCACCATTTTTGTGGAAATGAGACTAAGTTTATTTTTTTGTTCCTTTATTGTCATTCTTAGTCAATTCTCACTGCAAAGGTAGCCCCCATTTTGGAAGGAAGGAAACAAGCATTTATTAAGTACCAATTATAGTATATGGCAAGTGCTTTATAAATATTTCATTTGATCCTCACAAGAACCCTGGAGGGGGAGTATTATCCCCATTTTATCAGTAAAGAAACTGAATCAGATGGAAATTAAGTGACTTGCTCAGAATTACTCATTTAATAAGTGGCTGAGGCTAAATTGAGCTCATATTACTGCCTCAAGGCCCACTACTCTATCTACTGTTTCACCAGGTGAAGCAATAGATAGAGTCCCTTTTCCAAATAGAAGAAATTTTAAAGCATGGCATAATGTTTTTTCTCTCTTTTTTAATAGTATTTTTCCCAATTACATGTAAAGATAGTTTTCAATTAATTTAATTTTTGTAAGATTTTGAGTTCTAAATTTTTCTCCCTCACTCCCTTCCCTCCCCCATCCTGAAGCCAATAAACAATCTGATATAGGTTATACATTACAATCATATTAAACACATTTCCACATTAGTTGTGTTGTGAAAGAAGAACCAGAACAAAAGGGAAAAAACACAAGAAAGAAGAAACAATAGTAACAACAACAACAACAAAAGTGAAAATAGAATGCTTCAATCTACATTTAGACTCTATAGTTCTTTTTCTGGATGTGGAGAGCATTTTCCATCATGAATCCTTTGGACCTATCTTGGATCATTGTATAGCTGAGAAGAGCTAAGTCTATCACAGTTGATCATCACACAAAGCTGCTGATACTGTGTACAATGTTCTCTTGGTTCTGCTCATCTCACTCAGCATCAATTCATGTAAGTCTTTCCAGGTTTTTCTGAAATCTGCCTGCTCATCATTTCTTACAGCACAATGGTATTCCATTACATTCATATACCACAACTTGTTTAGACATTCCTCAATTGATGGTGTTGCGAAAATTTCTAAATCTGACAAAGTAAAGAAACAGCAAAGTCACCAAGACATAGAAAAATAGGTTTATTGAGAGAGCACCTATCTCACAATAAAACTGGTCTCAGGCAGGGGTAGGACCTGAGAGACCCCAAATAGTATCACTTGGCTGCTTTTATACCCTTGGCAGGGCTGTAAAGTATTTATACCTTACTAATTTTAGACCAACTCCTCCCATTGTTTCCACATAGCATAATGCAAATGGTAAAGACATGAAATATTTAACATGGTCACCATGCCCAAGTCATGTACATGGTCTTTAGTGATGGCAACAGGGTCAAACAAGTACCTGGCAGTCAGCCAATTTGGGGTTCTTCTCAGAGCTTTTGCAGAAGTCTAATGCATAAGATATTGAATGCTGATTGGTTAATTCTGCTTAGGAGATACTATTTTAGTACCTTGGTTCCACAATGGAAAGGTGATGATCAAGAAACAAGTTCACAATAGGAACATGTTACACAATTTCTTTCCTACTTACTGCAGTTGCTAAAGCCGCTAAAGAATACTCGAAGTACATTGAGAGTAAGTTACATAATAACCCAATACACTAGAGCACACTTAAACATGAATAAATCAACATTTGTAGTCTATTATACTGATTACTATCACAGTTAAATCACTGATATCTAAGGATTGGGGAAAATCTCACTCACAATGGGCATCCCTTTGGTTTCCAATTCTTTGCAAAAAAAAGCAACTATAAGTATTTTTGTACACATGGATCCTTTTCCCTTTTTTATGGTCTCTTTGGTATATTGACCTAGTAGTGGTATTGCTGGATCAAGGGGTTTGCACTGTTTTATAGCTTTTTGGTCATGGCTTCAAATTGCTTTCCAGAATGGTTGGACCAGTTCACAACTCAACCAAGAATGCATGAGTATTCCAATTTTCCCACATCTTCTCCAACATTTATCATTTTCTTTTTCTGTCATATTAGTCAACTGGATAGATGTGAGGTAGTACCTCAGAATCATTTGCATTTGCATTTCTCTAATCAGTAGCGATTGAGAACATTTTTCCATATGGCTGTAGATAGTTTTAATTTCTTAATCTGAAAACCACCTGTTCATATCCTTTTGACCATTTATCAATTGGGGAATGACTTGTATTCTTATGTATTTGATTCAGTTCTCTATATTTTTTTAGAAATGAGGCCTTTATGAGAAACACTAAATGTAAAACTTGTTTCCCAGCTTTCTACTTTCCTTCTAATTTTGGTTGCATCAGTTTTGTTTGTGCAGAAACATTTTCATTGCAGTGGATAGAGCACTGGACCTAGAGTCAGGAGGACCTGAGTTCAAATCTGGCCTCAGATTCTTACTAGCTGTGTGACCCTGGGCAAGTCACTTAACCTCAATTGCTTCACCAAAAAAAGTTTTATTTTAATGTAATCAAAATTATCCATTTTGCATTTCAAAATGTTCTCTATCTCATCTTTGATCATAAATTTTTACCTTCTCCATAGGTCTGACAAGTAAACTATTCCTTCCTTTTCTAATTTGCCTATGGTATCATACTTTATGTATAAATCATATACCCATTTTGACTTTACTTTGGTATACATTGTAAGATGTTGTTCTATGCCTAGTTTCTGCCAAATTATTTTCCAATTTTCACAGCAGATTTTGTCAAATAGTGAATTCTTACCCCAGAGGCTTTGGGTTTATCAAATAGTAGATTGCTATATTCATTTGCTACTGTGTCTCCGGTACCTAACCTATTCCACTTATCTATTCCTTAGCCAGTACCAAATAGTTTTGATGGTTGCTGCTTTATAATTTGGTTTTAGACAAAATATGGTATATTGTAGTTCTTTTTGCTTACATATTGTATTAACAAGGGGTTTTTTAAGTATTAAAGCTTAAAGTATTGTAAATTTGCTTGTCAAAGTGCAACAGGTGGAGTCTTTTTTCCCCCTTTATTACAAACTTCTGTAAAAGGTTTTATCCTCTCCACTCTAAGATAATAATACCTCTAGTCAAAGTCATTCTCAAGATATGTTCTACTATCTAAGTTGAGTAGACTCAATCATTAAACAACTTCTATCTCCCAATATAACTAACCTTATTTTATCTTTGGGTTAATTATGGAAATCTACATCTGAGGCCAAGTGGTGTAAAAAAAATTGTAGATATGAAAAGGACTGTGCAAAATATAAGTTCACATATTCAGACCAATTAGCAATCAGTATGGGCTGTCCTGAGGGCTCAGGCATGAGCTACCTGGCTCATCCTCACATATCTTTAGGAACACTTAGGGATCAAGGCATGTCACTGATAAGGACTAGTATCAAAACAAATTTGAAGCCTCAAATCTCTTTGTTGCCAAAGACAGTCTGCAACATTCACATGGATCCAGGCACTATTCCAGCATGGAGAAAGGTGACTCATGACCAGAAGGAACTTTACAGTCCCAAACTAATGTGCTCTTCATCTGGAAGTCTATGACTGGGTCAAAAGCAATATCCATGCTTTAGGCACTTGTAGTACATCTGATATCTGGCTAAGGTACTTCATCTCTAAACTAGTCCATTTCCTTTTTCAATAAATCACACCAGAATGAACTTGAGTTGTACCTTGGGTTTTGCTTTTACCCTTAGTGGTATGAGAGTAATATTTAATATTTAGAGAATATCAGCTCCTAAATGTTATAGAATGGCCAGGAGACACTGACTACTTCCCCAACCCTTGGAATTAGACCCACAAACCTTGAATATAACTCTCATGAGGTGATGCTGCTCACAATCTTCCATCATCCCACCCACCCACCCACCCACCCACCCCCGTGTAGGATTATGCAAACAAGGATCATAGATTTAGAACAGGAAGAAACATTAGAGGTTACCATGTTCCTCATTTTAAAGATGAGGAAACTGAAGCACAAAGAGGTATATTACTTGCCCAGGGTCTCACAGTGCCTGAGTTTAGATCTGAACACAAGTCTTTCTGACTCTAAAATATATTTGCCTACCCTTTACACCATATTCTAAACTAGTGTTTCCCTTAGCCTGTATACCTCTGCTTTACAAGAAAATTCACAAAGATTGCAGTACCTAGCTAATTCTTTCCCTCTGTACCAATTTCTGACCTTATTTCAGAGAACTTTAACCTACATTTTTGGGTTCTTTCAGACACCCTAATTTTCCAATTCTTTCATCTCCTCAACTCCCATGACCTCCATTCCGCCTTAGCCCCCTACAGTTTTGGTGACAACCTTGGTCTTACCGTTACCTCACAAATGTTTCACTTTCATGATGGAAAATTCTAAAATTTCATCTGATCATAACTTCCTATCATTCCATCTCTCCTGATGTCTTACCCCTCTTAACCCTGTTCTTTCCCTTTACCATGATCTCCAATCCTTTCATGTCTTGGTATTTCTTGGTAAGCTATTATTCTTACTCTGGCTTCTCTTTCTCCTCTTCCCAATGTTGATCCCATAGTTAACCAGTTTAAAATTATATTTCCATTTATTTTTTAATCCCTTCTCCTATTATCCTATTTATTTTCATGCCTTGTCAAACCTCATCCCTGTATTTATCATTCCATCTGCTTCCTTATTTCATGTGGGGTTGAACAGAGTTAGAGAAAGTCACTGAGCCAAATACATTAAAATTCATATTATCTAACCAATTGGAACCTCACAGAAACAAACCAATTGATTCTTTTCCCACGGATATTATAAATCTCTTCTATCCCTCAGCCTTCCATACTATCCCTCATTCTACTCTCTCATCTGAGGACCTCATTTCAAACCTTTCTGGGGAAAAAAATTAGGCCACTCACCATGAGATCCCTTTTTTCTCCTTTTCTATAGCTAGATGGCATAACAGATAGAGTGCCAGGCCTGGAGTTTAAATCTGGCCTCAGACACTTACTATTTATGTGACCCTAGGCAAGTAACTCAACTCTATTTGCCTCAGTTTCCTCATCTATAAAATGATCTGGAGAAGGAAATGGGAAAGCACTCCAATATATTTGCCATGAAAATGGGGTCACAAAGAATTGGACAAGACTGAAAAATGACTAAACGGCAGCATATCTTGAAACCCCTTGACATAATTTCCTAACCTTTCCTCCTTTAATCCATTCATTCTCTGATGAGAGATGGTCCTCACCAAGACCAACCCCATTATAAGAATCCTTGATCATATCCAGTCCCATAGCCTTTATTGAAGATAACTCCCATAATTATCTTCTCTGTCTCTGTCTCTGATCTTTAGTCTTTCCTTAGCTATCGGTTTCTTTCCTTCTGTCTGAAAATATGGCAAGTCTTCCTACTACTCAAAAACCTTCACTAGATACTACCAACCACTCAAGCTATCATCCTTCTGCTCTCCTCTCTTTCTCAACCAAAGAAAAAAGTTCTCATGCTCATTGTTTCCACTGTCTCTCCTCTCAGTCATTTCTCAACCCTTTGCAATGTGGCTTCCAACCTCATCACTCAAGTAAACCTACTCCCTCCAAAGTTATTAATAATCATTTAGTTGGGGGCAGCTAGGTGGCACAGTGGACAAAGCACCAGCCCTGGATTCAGGAGGACCGGAGTTCAAATACAACCTCAAACACTTGACATTTACTAGCTGTGTGACCCTGGGCAAGTCACTTAACCCCAATTGCCTCACTTAAAAAAAATAATCATTTAGTTGCCAACCCTAATGACCTTTCCTCAATCCTCATCCTTCTTGTCTTCTCTGATCTCTTTCACTCTGTTGATTACCTTCTGCTCATCTTGGTGAAAATCTCATTTGTCTTCTATTCTGGGTTTTTGTGATACTATTCTCCCTTGGTTCTCTTTCTCCCTATAAGACCACTCCTTGGTCTCTTTTACTGCTGCACCATCCACATTAAACCTTTTCTTTGGTAGTGTAACCAAGTCCCTGATTTGAGTTCTCCTCTTTTCTTTTTATCCACTCTCACTTGGTGGCCTCATCAGCTCCCAGAGGGTTCATTATCATCTCTGTTCAGAGGACTGCCAGATCTATATATCCATCCCTCATCTCCCTCCCAAGTACCAGTTATACAATCTACAAGTGCCTATTGGGCATTGGATGCCCAATAGGTATCTCAAACTCAACATGTCCAAAATAGAACTCATGTTTTGTCTACTCCTTCTGCAAATCTACTCTTCTTCTAAATTTCCCTATTTCTGTCGATGGCACTCCCATCTTTCCAATTACCCAAGTTCGCAATTTTTTTAATAAATAAAAGTATTTTATTATTTTCCAGTTACATATAAGGATAGTTTTCAACATTTGTTTTCATAGTATTTTTAGTTCCAAATTTTTCTCCCACCCTCCCTTACTCCCTCCTCCCCAAGATGGAAAGCAACCTGATATAGGTTGTATATGTACAATCACATTAAACATATTACTGTGGGGCAGTTAGGTGGTGCAGTGGATAGAGCACTGGCCCTGGAGTCAGGAGGACCTGAGTTCAAATCCATCCTCAGACACTTGACACTTACTGGCTGTGTGACCTTGGGCAAGTCACTTAACCCCAATTGCCTCACCAAAAATGAAACAAAAACCAACAACAACAAAAAAATTACTGCATTAGTCATTTTGTGAAGGAAGAATCAGAGCACAAGGGAAAAACTTCAAAAAAGAAGGAAAAAACAGCCCAAAAGTACAAACAGTATGTTCCAATCTGCATTCATAATCCACAGTTCTTTTTGATAGATGTTGAGAATATTTTCTATCATGAGTTCTTTGAAACTATTTTGGATCATTGCATTGATGAAAGAACCAAGTTTATCACCATTGTTCATCACACAATGTTGCTGTTTACTGTGTACAATGTTCTCCCAGTTCTGCTCCTCTCAGTCAGCATCAGTTCATGTAAATCCTTCCAAGTTTCTCTAAACTCGTCCTACTCATTATTTCTTATAGCACAATAGTATTGCATTACATTCATATACTACAACTTCTTTGGCCATTCCCCAATTGATGGGCATTCCCTTGATTTCCAATTCTTCATCACCACAAAGAGAGCTGCTATAAATATTTGTGTACATGTGGGTCCTTTTCCCTCTTCCATGATCTCTTTGAGATACAGACCTAGCAGTGGTACCACTGGATCAAAGGATCTGAACAGTCCCATCGCCCTTTGGGTATAGTTTCAAATTACTTTCCAGAATGGTTGGATCAGTTCACAGCTCTGCCAGCAATGCATTAGTGTTCCAATTTTTCCACAGCTTCCCCAACATTTATTATTTTCCTTTTTTGTCACATTAGCCAATCTGATAGGTGTGAGGTGGTACTTCAGAGTTGTTTTAATTTGCATTTCTCTTATCAATAGTGACCAAGTTCCCAATTTTGGCATTTTTCTCAACTCTTTGTTTCCCTTCTCCCATATATCCAATCAGTTGTCAAATAAGGGCACTTCTACCCATCACTCTTAATTGTTGGTGTTCCCCAAGACTCTGTTCTGAGCTCTGCTCAATTGATTATATGATTATAAAAAATGCAGAAATAACTCCATCTCAGTAACTACTCCTTTCCTATGTCTCAGAATAGAGTTTGATTTTTTTGAAAATTCTATTATCTGGTGCTCATTATGATTAGATTTAATTAATTTTTTTCTTTAAAAAAGGCTACATGAAGCATATTCCTAGTTTCTTGCTTTGTGAGCTATAGTTCCTCTGTCCCAATTAAAGATCTTATTCCCCAAAACACAGCCAGAAAACAACTCCTAGAGCAGCAGATCCCATTAAAAAAGATGGCTGAGATTATTTTCCAGCCAAAGACACCTTGGAAGTTCAGCAGAAGGGGGATCTGGGATAGGAGTGAAGTCTAGCCCCACAATCAGGCCAACACAGATACAGCCTCAGGCAGACTGCATGGAAAAATTTAACCCTGAGCCTCCAAATCAGCTTCAGTGCCGGCATCTTCGGGAAATAAGCTCAAGGTCTGGTAAGAGAGTTGAACAGCTGGCCAGGGGCAGGGGGTGGGGACGGGGGGAGAGGGGGTTGGAGGAGGGTGTCTGTGGGGTTGTATGCAGGATGCAGGGGGGATTTGGATGTCTTACCCCAGCAGAGAACCAGGAAGAAACCTTGAGCACTTGTGTCCCAGGTGAAGGAGGGGTATAGGCTCTTTGGAGCTATCAACCACAGCACATAAAGTTTTGCTGCCTGGTTGATTGGCAAGTTGGCCTGGGGTTATCTATGGACCAGAAAAAGGGCAAGGTGAGTGAAGAAACTGCTCTTCATTAAATCAAAACACCTGACCCCTGAAGCTTGGGACAGTATATCCTAGAAGCAGGACCCCACACTGAGAAGAAGTTAAAAGTCAAGTGAAAGACAGGCAGGATGGGCAGGCAGAGAAAATTGCAAACCATAGAAAGCTTCTTTAGTGAAAAGGAAGATTGAGGTTTACACTCAGAAGAAAATAGTAACATCAGGGCCCCTACATCTAAAGCTTCTAAGAAAAATAAGTTTCTTTAGTGGCAAGGAAAATCAAGGTACACCCTCAGAGGAAGATGTCAGTGTCAGGACCCCCATATCTATAGCTTCCAAGAAAAATATGAATTGGTCTTAGGCCATAGAGGTGCTCAAAAAGGACTTTGAAGAAAAAGTCAGTGAGGTAGAGGAAAAAATGAAAAGAGAAATGAACATAATGCAGGAAAGACATGAGAAAAAAGTCAACAGCTTGAAAAGCCAAATGGAAAAGCTCTCTGAAGAAAATAATTGCCTAAGAATTAGGATTGAACAAATGGAAGCTAGTGACTTTATGAGAAACCAAGACACAATCAAGCAAATCCAAATGAATAAAAAATAGAGGGCAATGTGAAATATCTTCTTGGGAAAACTGCTGACCTGGAAAATAGATCCAGGAGAGATAATTTGAAAATTATTGGACTACCTGAAAACCATCATCAAAATAAGAGCTTAGACATCATCTCCTAAAACACTGTCAGGGAAACTTGCCCTGATATTCTAGAAGCAGAAGGTAAAATAGAAAGTGAAAGAATCCACTGATCACGTCCTGAAAGTGATCCCAAAAGGAAAACTTCTAGGAAAATTATAGCCCAATTCCAGAGCTCCCAGGTCAAGGAAAAAATATTGCAAGCAGCCAGAAAGAAGCAATTCAAATATTGTGGAGCCATGGTAAAGATAGCACAGGATTTAGCAGCTTCTACATTAAAGGACCAGAGGGCATGGAATATTATATTCCAGAGGGCAAAGGAATTGGGTTTACAACCAAAAATCACCTACCCAACAAAACTGTGTATAATCTTTCAGGGGAAAAATTGGGACTTCAATGAAAAAGAGGAATTTCAGGTATTCATGATGAAAAGACCTGAACTAAATAGAAAATTTGACTTTCAAATGCAAGACCCTAGAGGCATAAAAATATAAACAGGGGAAAGAAATCATGAGAGATGTTAAAAGGTTAAACTGTTTACATTCCTACATGGGAAGATGATATGTCTAAATCATAAGAGCCTTCTGAGTATTAGGGCTGATGATAGGAAGAAATTTAGACAGAGGGCAGAGGTGGGAATTGATTATTATGAAGGGATGATATCTGTAAAGCATTTTTTTTTGTTTATTTTTTTTGGGGGGGTGGCATCGGGGTTAATGAGTGTCTTGTGTCTGAGGCCAAATTTAGGCTTGGGTCCTACTGGGTCCAGGGTGGGTGCTTTGTCCACTGTGTCACCTAGATACCCCATGATGACATCTTTTGGGTAAAATTGAGGGGGGAGAGGAATATACTGGGGGAGGGGATAGGGGAGTGGCATAATAAGGTGAAATCTCACATGAAAGTAATAGGAAAGGGTGTATGGAGTAGGGAGAGATGGGGGTGGTGTGGGAAAGTGAAGGAGCCTTATACATGTTAGAATTAGCTCAAAGACCTTAATCTCATCAGAGTTGGCTCAGGGGGGAATAATATACACACCCAATTAGGTGGAGTAATCTATCTAACCCTGCAGGAAAGTAGGATGGGAAGGGGATAAGGAAGGAAGGGTGAAGGAAGGGAGGGCAGAGCAAGGGAGGGGGCAGTCAGAAGCAAAACACTTTGGAGGAGGAATAGGGTAAAAGAAGATAGAAAATAGAGTAAATATCATGGGAAGGGAATAGGATGGAGGGAAACAGTTATGATGATTGATTATAATGCAAAACATATGCTACTTACTATGCTGGGCTATTGTGAAGAAAATTCTTTGTCAGGTTTAAGGTACTATATAAAAGTTATGATGAACAGGATGCTATCAAAAAAAACCTGGAAAGAACTACATGAACTGAAGCAGAGTGAAATGTACTGTATACAAAATAACAGCAATAGTGTAAGATGATCTACTGTGAAAGATGTTGTTATTTTCAGCAATGCAAATGATCCAATATAACTCTGAAGGACTTATGAAAATTGCGATCCATTTATAGGGAAAGAACTGATGGTATCTGAAAACAGAATGAAGCCTAATTTTTTTTATAGTTCCTTAATCTGAAGTCTTGTTTTTGTCCATTTTCTTTTACAACCTGGCTAATGCGGAGATGTTTTGCATGATTATTCATGTATAACTTATATTGAATTGTTTGAGTTCTTGGGAGTTGGGAGGGAGGGAGGGAGGAAGAAAGAGAAGTTGGAACACAAAGTTTTTAAAAATTGATGTCAAAATTTGTTTCTACATGTAATTTGGAAAATAAAATTCTTAACAGAAAAAAGACCTTATTCCTCCTTTAAAAAAAGGCTACATGAACTACTCTCAGCATTAAATAGCAATGAAAAAATTATATAAAATGTTAGCAAAGAAACTATAGCAATATAACCAAAGTTATTTGCTATCACTAACCTAGATTTGTACCAAAGATGCAAGGATGGTGCAATATTAAGAAAAAAATACTATAATTAATCATATAAAAACAAAAATACATGATGAAATGGACTAGAAATACTTTTGACAAAAATAGTGTTCACTTATGATTTAAATTTTAAAAACTTTAAAAGTATTAGCATGATAGAGCCTTTCATTCTCATGATTAAAAAGTATACGTCTAAAATTAAGAGCTAGTATTATTTATAATGGAAAAACTGGAAGCTTTTCCAATTAGTACAAAGACAAGGCAAAGGTTCACCCTTCCACACATTACTATTTGACATAGTTGCAGAAATGTTTAGTTATAACAATAAATCAAGAGAAATAAATGAAAAGTATAAACATCAGCAGGGAGGAGACAAAATTCTCCCAATTTGTAGATAACTGATTTACTTAGAAAACCCCAGTGTATCTGTGAAGAGACTAATGAAGAAAATTAAAAAAAAATAAAATAGCTATCTGTAAAAAAAATCCATAAAAGTCATTAGAATTTCATAAAGTATAGGTGGAAATAACAGAAATAACAGAAAGAGATATTCCATGCAAAATAATTACATAATATATAAACTGGGGCAGCTAGTGGTGCAGTGGATAGAGCACCAGCCCTGGAGTCAGGAGGACCTGAGTTCAAATCCAGCCTCAAACACTTAACAGTTACTAGCTGTGTAACCCTGGACAAGTCACTTAGCCCCAGTTGCCTCACCAAAAAACAAACAAAAAAACAATAACAACAACAACAAACAAACAAACAAAAAACCATAATATATAAACTATCCTGGAAGGCAACCTGCCAGGACTTAGAAAGAATTTTTAAATATAACAACAAAACTCTCTTTATAGACATAAAGAAAGACTTGAATAATTGGGAAAGTATCCATTGTTCATAGTCTATATGTGCCAGTGTAATAAAAATAATGATGTCAAGTAAAATAATTTTAGATTTAGTGCTATACCAATCAAATTTTCTAATTATTTTAAATTGTTAAAATTTACTTTTAGTAACAAAGTATTTGTAGTCAAGAATTTCAAGGGATTTTTTAAAAAGAGGAATAAGAAAAGCCTGGAATAATTAAATTTCAATCTCTGTTATAAAGCAAGAATCATCAAAATTTTTAGTACTAGTTAAAAATAGAAAAAATTAATCAATAGCACAAAATGAAGACCCATTACAAACTGGAGACCTAGAAGTCATCGGGCAGAGTTGTCCAGTATTTGATAATACCAAAAATACAAACTAGTGGAAAAGGATTGCCTATTCAAAAGGAATTGAAAAGCAGTTTGGCAAAAATTGTTTAGACCAGCCTTAATGCCACATATCACAAAATGCTACATTTTAGGATTGCATTAGGTTACATAATCTGACCATAAAAGATGACATAATTTTAGAAGATAGAAAACAATGGAAGCAGGTAACTTCTACATGTATGAGTAGAAGAAAAAAATTTAACCAAACAAGGCATAGAGATGATCAGAAAAGAAAAAACAAATATTTTTTACTATAAGGAATTTAAAAGTTTTGCAAGAACAGACTCACTGCAAATAAAATAAGAAGAGAAATTATATGGAAAAATCTTTGCATCAAATAATTCTGATCAAAATCTGATATCTAACATCTATAAGTGATTAATCCAAATATATATGACCAAAAACCATTCCCCAATACTTAAGTAGTCAAAAGATATGAGTTTTCAAAAGAATTGCAAATTTCTAACCATGTGAAGAATTGTTCCAAATCACTAATAAGAAAAAAATCGATAAAACAGTTCTAAGATTTCAACACCTCATGCCCCTGAAAATGGCAAAAATGATAAATGACTAAGTGAAGACAGGGCCACTAATCAACTGTTGGTAAAATTGCATATTATTAGTCTAACCTTTCTGGAAAACAATTTGGAATTCTAACAAAAACAATGTCTCTCAACTATTTTTATCCTTCAATCCAGTAATCTAGCTACTGGGTACATACCACAAGTACGTCATAGACAGAAAGACTCCACACATGGCATAATATTCATAGCATATTCATCTTGTGGTAACAGAAAGAAAAATTGGAAACAAAATGGATGTCTGTCCATTGCGGGGGGTGGGGTGGTGTCTGAACAGATGGAGGTGTTCAAATGCAAATTTTTTATAAGGAAAAATGAATATGAAGAATCTGGGAAAAGGTGGGGAAACTTGTATGAAGGAATTAAAACAGAGTGAAGTAAGGTGACCTAAGAGGGCCATGCATGGTGATTACTAGAATGTAGATGAAAGTAATGCTAACAGACAATAGAACTGTGGTGAATTATAATTCACAGCCTTCAGTCTCAGAGAACAAGGGATGAAATTAATTTCCCTCTTCTCAGTAGGGAGGTAAGAAACTACAAGGTACAGAATGTATTTTGCATCAGCTGTCAGAGGTGGTCATTGACTGTTGGTGTTGCCTAATTGTTTCTGTTTATTACAAGATGAGATCTGAAGGGGGATAAGGGGAGTATATCAGAAAATGATTATGGTATAAAGACAAAATGAATCAATAAACTTTTTTTGGTGGGGGGGGTGGACAATAAGGGTTAAGTGACTTGCCCAAAGTCACACAGCTAATAAGTGTCAAGTGTCTGAATCAAGGGCCAGCGCTTTATCCACTATGCCACCTAGCTGCCCCCTAAATCAATAAACTTAAAAAAATGTTTTAAAAGAAAATATTCATGCTACATAAGCAGTAGGCTTCCATTTAGTCTACAAGCTTTTTAATCTCTCTCATTTTTTACTCCTGAATAAGATTTTGTGTGGGTTTTTTTTTTCTTGGCTGTCCTGTACCTTTGCATTGAGGTCACTAGAGATTAAAGAACATCTTGATTTAATTGGGAGTGCCTTATCGAATTTTTCAGTAAAATTCTTTACCTCTTCATCCTCTATTATAGATGTTGGCTCATGGGCTACAATTTTCTTCCTTGTAGTCTTCTGGCAAATGTTTATCATGAGCACAATAATATGATATGAACAAGTAACCAATGAAATGATACTTCTCATTGCCTTTGGATGCACAATAAAACACATATTGCAAAAAAGTCCAACTCCTTTACTTGCCTCCCAAAGGAGAATCTGTGGTCCATCTCTTTATTTAGCTGTTACTTCTCTTCTGGTTTATTTATCCTGAGAATGTCAAGATTGATACAATTCAATTTTTTTCCAGTAGTATACCTATTTGGTATGCCACCCACAGTGTTACCTCTATAACACAGGAACCCAGACACCCCTCTGAGGACCTAACCTGCCAGTGGTGATGTGAATAGGAAAACTGAGCCAGGGGCAGGGAGGGGCAGGGAAAGGGAATATATAAATGGAATGTGTTAAGCTACATGGCCTCTAAGATTCTATCTAGTTTTACATTTTTTGTTTGTTTGTTTTGTTTTGTTTTTTGTGTGAGGCAATTGGGGCTAAGTGACTTGCCCAGGGTCACACAGCTAGTAAGCATCAAGTGTCTGAGGCTGGATTTGAACTCAGGTCCTCCTGAATCCAGGACCAGTGCTTTATCCACTGCACTATTGAGCTGCCCAGAACTTGGTTACATAAAGTAATTAATCCAGTACATATTAAAAATATATCAGATATTTAATAAAACCAAGTGATGGGAGGTTTCCTTTAAAATCTTTTAAGAAGGAACATGCCAGTTAACAGTTTTGAATAACTAGCAGAGAATACAAAGTTTTAATTTTTCTGTCATTAGTTTCACACTCCTCATTGAAGTCCCATCCTTGTTCATAAATCCTATTCCAACCCCCACCCCACTGGAAAGTTGTTAGGAAAGGTGGATTGAGTCTTTTAAAATATCAACAGTGATTAACAATAAAAACATCAGGTTACTTTCTTTGGTCTGCACCAGGCTTATAAATGGTTTGATCGACTTTTGTTCACAAAAATGAGCTGTTATATACTTGGTCTACATGACTCATAGTGAAATCAACCCACATACCCCAAAACCTCACTTTCTCTATCAGTCAATGATAATATCTGGAAGGTTTCTATGTGTATAAACACTGAAATAAGTTAGCCCTCCTGCACTTATCTCAGCTCTTCAGGTCTAAATCTGCTCAGATTTTTACAGAAAGTCATTTTGCATTTTCCCTTGAGGCAAAACTGATTGATGAAAATCCATGTTAGGGGAGACAGAGAGAGAGAGAGAGAGAGAGAGAGAGAGAGAGAGAGAGAGAGAGAGAGAGAGAAAGAGAGAAGCTCACTTTTCATCCTGAGACTTTTGGCATGACCTGGTTCCCAGAGATAAAGTGATAATGTGCTATAACTACTTCTGAAAATTTCTCCATATTAATCACACAACCCAGTTGTCAACTTTCATCTAAGTATTCATTCAAAGGTCATGGACTATTATTGCTGTAATATTATTATATAATTAAGGTACTGGGATTTTGTAAAAAAATGTAATTGTCCCTGATCTTAAGGAGGTTACATTTTTTCAGAAGAGACAACAGGTACACATAAAATCAGATACAGAATCAAGACAGAATAAATATCAAATATACATGACAGTCTAGGAAGGGAAGGCACTAACAGCTGAGAGAATGAACAAAAGATTCACAGAGAAAGTGGGACTTGAGCTGAATCTTAAAGAAAGTTAGGGATTCTACAATGAGGGCATGAGGAAAGAGTTTATTTTCAGTGGGAAAGCAGAGATAGAGTGAGAAGAGAAAGAAGATCCTACTTGACTTGACCATAGTAAAATGTGTAAAGTAATGTTTAATGAGACTGAAGAGGTAAAAAGTGGGGGCCTGGTTGTGTAGGGTTTTAAAAGCTAAACAGTTTATATTTTATTTTATAGACAACAGAAAACTACTAGAGCTTTTTGAGTAGGAGAGTGACATGATCAGATATGTCCTTAAGGAAAATCATTTCAGCAGTTGTGTGGACAATAAATTGGTATTAAGAGAGGAATACTAATTAACAGAGCACCACAATAGTCCTAGCAAAGGGTGATGATGGTAATAACTAATGTGGTGCCTGTGTGTGTAGTGAGGAGGGGGCAGACATCAGAGATTTTGTGGAGGTTGAACCAATTGGAAACCAATTGGCTATTTGGGGCAAGGGAAAATAATGCTGAAGCTGCAAACTTGGAAGATTAGAAAGATAGTAGTACCCTCAACATGATTAGAGAATTTAAAAGAGGGATACATTTTGGGGGGAAAATAAAGAGTTCTGTTGTAGACATGTTG
Organism: Dromiciops gliroides; assembly: GCF_019393635.1. Lineage (NCBI taxonomy): Eukaryota > Metazoa > Chordata > Mammalia > Microbiotheria > Microbiotheriidae > Dromiciops > Dromiciops gliroides. Next base: position 399,791,152 of record NC_057861.1, read on the forward strand.
AGCTTGAGATGTCTATGGGGCATCCAGTTTGAAAAGTAAAATAGGCAAATTGTGATGAGGGACTAGAGCAAAAGAGAGAAACTGAGGATGGTGGCTATATAGATCCTGTAGAGAGGTGATAATTAACCTAGAGGAGCTGATGAGGTCTCCAAGTGAGAGAGTGTGCATAGAAAAGAGAGAACCTGAGGAGGACCCAAAGCTAGAGTGTGTGATATGGATCATGATTTAACAAAGAAGACTGAGAAGGAGTGATCACACGGCAAATAGTGTTTTGAACAGGAAATAGTGTTTTGAACAATCAGGGAAAAAATGGTATTTAGGAAGAGAGGGAAGACAAGAGTATCAAATTCAGCAGGTGACTTGTGAAGGATTAGGACAGAGAATGCAGATAAGTGATGAAGTTGGAAGCCAAATGGCAGGATTGATAAATGAGTGAAAGGAGAAGTGGGGACAATTAGGATAGATGATTTATTCTAAGTGTTTGACTGACAAATGGTGGGGAATGGTCTATGTAAATAAGTTAAGATAAACTGGTCTAGGTGAAGAAAGGATGAAGCAGTATGGTGTGGTAGAAAGAGTCCTAGATTTGGACTCAAGGAATCTGGGTTCAAATGCCAGCTCTGAGCCTCAGTTTTGCTATCTAAGAAATAGATGATAGTCTGGTTTAAATGGAATGTTAAGTACGTGAAAGGGAAAATTATATATAAGGCTAGAAAAGTAGGCTGGAGCTAGATTGTGGAAGACTTTAAATGCCAAACTAAGAAGGTTAAATTTCATTTTATAGGTCTCAAGACTCCTTTTCAGGACATATGTGCCACAATCAGAAGTGAACACTGTATAAAGTCAATAAAATTCTAAGATATGTACTTTGGGTTTCTCTTCTCCCAGTAATGGAATCTGTCGTGAATTTCCACTGATCTAGCTATTTTTACCTTGTCCTCATTATGACCAGTGGAAGATATCTGCCAAATGGCTGACTGTAGTTTATGTTCTTGGAAGAGATGGAGGTTACTGGCTTGCTTGGGACCTGAACCCATGACCCTAATTAGTCTCATCAGTTTGTACATTAGCCAGCTGAACTAAGATGCTACAGATTTTCTTCCATTAACCTCATTTTAACCTACAGTTTTCTTTTTCTCACTGTACAAAAAATTTTGGATATCCAAGTCCAATTACATTTGGCATAAGGCCTATTTCTCAGAAACAGAATGATGCAAGGGGAAAACATTTTCCAAAAGCCCCAAAGTCTGAAAAGAGATCAAGCTGGGAACCCAAGCCTCCCTGACATGCAAGGCAGATGCTGATTAGAACCATTAGGAACTGGTTTCTCATGGGGAATCATACATGGCTTGGAAAATGGGGGGGGGGGGGGGAAGGCATGTAGCTTGAGTCAGAAGGTGTTTGTTTGTTTTGTTTTTGTTTGTTTTGTTGGGTTTTTTTTGTTTTTTGGTTAGGCAATTGGGGTTAAGTGACTTGCCCAGGGTCACACAGCCAGTAAGTGTTAAGTGTCTGAGGCCGGATCCAAACTCGGGTACTCCTGACTCCAGGGCCAGTGCTCTATCCACTGCGCCATCTAGCTGCCCCCAGAAGGTGTTTGTTAAATACCTTAGAGATGCTCAAAGAATCTCCAACCCATTTGGGATTTAAAGTCATTCTTTTTGCCCTCTAAATAATTTTATTTCTGTGGAAATGGCCTTGGGCCAAATGCAATTCAATTCCCCAAAGCTTCCAGTTAACAAGGAAACAGAGCACTGCATAGAAAGCAAAGTAAAGCTTCCAGTATTGTCCATCCCTGTTATTTCAATGCCAGCCAAAATTACCCTGAGTTGTGTCCAGTCATGATGATAAACACTGGCCCAATGAAGTAACTAAGGGGAAATCATAGAACACTGAGAGATACCTTTTAGATTCTCAGGCCTGCTGTTTTCTTTTATGAGAAATAGTTCTTTTCAGTAGAACAGAACAGAACAGAACATAATATAGTATAATTCAATAAAGCATAGTCCAGTACAAAATAATACATTAAGTACATCATAACGTCATGGAGAAAATCGGTGGTGTGGGGGTCCTTAGGTATTCCTCTTTAAAGAATTACACCCTCTCCAAACACAATCCAATTAGAATTTTATTTGGGGCACTTAGAGAAAGTGACGAGATAGGGGAGGAGATATCTTAAATACATCTTGCTCATCCCACGGAAGAAAAGCAAAAACTTTTATAGCTGGTAGATGGGGTGACCACCATCTGACAATGGAGGGGTGGTGATGGAAACTTATGGAGTTTTCTCTGTCCCCTGGCACTTAACAGGCAGCAGCCATGCCTTATCTTCCTTACTTCTTAGGTATGTCCATCCTGATAGTTAGTTGGCCAGTTTAAACTTGAATAATCCTGGGGGCAGCTAGGTGGCACAATGGATAAAGCACCAGCCCTGGATTCAAGAGGACCTGAATTCAAATCCAGACTCAGACACTCAGACACACTAGCTGTGTGACCCTGGGCAAGTCACTTAACCCTCATTGCCCCACCAAAAAAAAAAAAAAAGAAAAAAAACATCAATAGTCCCTTAATTAGTCAATATGTCCCAAACCCATATCAATAACAAACATTCTTTAATCATTTTCTGTATTCATTTCACCATGTTAGGATCTGGTGAAGATAAGACAAAGATAACCTTTACACTCAAGGAACTTATAGACTAGAAGAGAAACATGACACATACACAAATAATTATTATACACAATATTATACACTATATGGAAAGACAACAATGGACAAAATACAGCCCAGAAGCCAGAAGGTTTTGTTGCCAGCAAATATACATAATAAAGGTGGGGATGAGGAGAACAATGAGCTTGCTATCTTTGCTTAGTTTTTGTTCTTCCTCAAATTCATTTGCAGGCCAGCTGGGGAAAATCTTGGGAGCAAACTGGGTTCTTTTAGTGCACATTCAAATGCACTATGAGTCATCACACCTAGCCTAGAGCAGCTAAATAAAAGCCAGTTAGAGAGCCCCCAATCTAAGATTAAATATGGTTTATACTGCCTTTGTTTGCTATTGACTCAATTGGTATTGACTTAGGGTTATAAAATTTCTTTTAATTTCCATTTAACACTGGATACTATGTGGTCCTAGACCCCCATTTCAATTACTCTGTAAAAAAAATGCACATATCATTTTTGGTGTTTGTCCCTCTAGAACATGCTTCCTTGCCTACTTGTCTGAATTCTCTGGTAACTAGATTATATATGCTGTTTTCCTTGTCTGATAGGTGAGAAAAAATATATATATCCTTTGGCTAGAAAGAGAAGCTGTATCAATGCATCTCTAGGCAAAAAAAAAAAAATGCAAGCTCACATACGTGGGCATGTGCACACGTGCACATGCACACGCACTCGCACAGGCACATACACACACACAGAAGCTGTGTTGAAGCTGGAGTTGTTAAATCCAGTTTACTTTAAAGATTCTCTCCAGATTCTCATGCAAATGAACCTTAATAAGAATAAAAGCTAAGGAAAGAAGGCAAAGTCTTTATTCTCATCCCCCAGTTCCAAATTCCCAACCTTATTCTGCATTTCTGCCAGTAAGAACAAAAGGAAATAAAACTGGTTTTTAGGCTGTGTTTTGGCCAGAACAAAACCTCATTCTTCCTTTGAAAGCACTAGAATTTGAAGGTACTAAAAGGGTTCCTACTGTATGAGATGATTATGGATTTGAGTCAGATTAAACTCTGAGGATGGGGTCTGAAAGGTACCCAGCCCTGCCCCAGTATAGTTCGTTTAGAAGTTGATTGCTTGTCAAATTCTCACTGTCTCCTTTAAGTTTTATTGCCAATTAACAGTATTTTTACTTCTGCTCAGGCTCCCCACTTGTCAGCTACATATTAGTTTTGTCTGCAATCCATCATATGTCAGAACCCCAGTCCCTGTTGAGTGGGTCAGGGATTTTGCCCACCAATTCAATACTCGGGACTCAAGAAGAAAGGACAGGGCTCGGCACAGGATGCAGCAATTAAGTTGAGACCAGATGTTAAGTGACATGTCTCTTTTTCTCAGAGCGGAATCCCCTTGGCCCTGGGGTCCCAACAATGGATTATTCTTTTCTTCCCAACATAGCCGAAGATAAATTTTAACCCTGCCGTCCTTCTAGAATTAACATGACTACAGAACAATGCTGAAGCACCCAAGTGACTCTTCCTGTTATTCGGGTTGAATATCTTTAGAGATAGGGGCCAGGAGAGGGGAGTCAGTGGGAACTGTGAGATCTGAAACATCTGACTGTCACTCCCCCGTTTCCTCTTCCTTTGGTTTGACCTTGTTCACCCTCCCCTTTTCCCCCTTGTTCCTGCAACACGTATGCATGTCTCCATACATTGATCACGAGCTAAACACGCACCCTGGGTGAGACAGGATTGGATGTTAGATTGTGAGCTTGCCCTAGTGTGCGTGGAGACTTCCCCTATAAAAGGTCAAGGCATGTATTAGCTGTTGCGGCTCAGGCATTAAGTTTGCCCATTCCCATGGGAATGTAATAAATCTATCTCTGCTTGACTTGGTGGTCTCCTCGAGTTATTTGGGTAAACTGAGGCAGTTTTCCCCATACACTACAATAGTTGTCAAACTTCAAAACAATATCCATCCAGCCCCAGCCAAATAATTTCCCTTCCACCCTGCTTTTCACCTCCTTTTTGTATGTTGTCTTCCCCCATTAGAATGTAAGCTCCTTGAGGGTAAGTACTACCTTTTTTTTTGAGGGGGGGGGCTTATATTTGTATGTTCAGCACTTAGAGTACCCTTAATAAATGCTTGATTTCCTCCCTTCCTCCATTTTTTCTTCCTTCCTTCCTTCTTTCTTTTCTTCCTTTCTAGAGAATTGCAAAATGAAATTCCATGTGAGTTTGAAGGTCATTAATGAGAGAGTGAGAGAGAGAGAGAGAGAGAGGGAGTGTATTGGGTAATACTTCCTAAAAGAAGTAGTCTTGTAGTTTCCTTTAATCCAAAGGTAAGAATTTAGCAGATAAAGAGGGGAAAGTGGAGTGTGAAGAAAGGGGTAATGGTCTTCTCTCAATAAGGATATAACAGTCACCATTCAAATTACACTCCTCCAGACCTGTTTGAGGACAAAGGTCTCAGTCCCCCTCCTTCCCCTCCAGCAAACAAGATAACATAGTTCAAGGAGCCCTGAGCTGGTCTCAATTAGGTCTTCTCTTGTGCTGTGTCCATATAAGGGAAGATTGAAGAATGGTCCCTGTGTCACCTCCCCCATTGGCTAAGAACCCAAAGAATAATTATGGAAATTAGGGTTAGGAATACTGCATTCCAGTTAGCTAGTTTTTGTGTATAGATTGTAACCCTTGAGTAATCAACCAATGATGAAAAAGGGGAGGGTCCATTCACATTAGGGACTAGGGGTTAAAATGTGGCCTGTGAGCCCCATTCTTTGAACCCACTGGCTGCACAATGGGTGACCATTATTGTGAGAATGACAATAACATGAGCCTTTGATACATCACCATTGCTGAGTTCCAGAGAATTATTGAGCAGGATTCATTTTCCTTTCAGGGAGCATCCCAGATAGAGGAACAGTGTGAGAATGTACACATGTGAGAGCACAGCCTAGTGTAAGGAAGCAAAAATTAGTCCAATTTTCATACCATATAAAGCATGTGGCAGGTAGTAATATGAGATAAAGATATTGTCTCTAAAAAGATAGAGTGGTGCCATATTATGTAGGGCCTTGACTGTTAAACAAAATTAATTTAACTCCTATGCTATAGGAAACAGGAAGTCACTGACATCTTTATTTGTACAGAAAAATAACATGACTAGATCTGTGGATAAGAAAGATTAGACTCTGTGATCCCGGACAAGTCATTTAACCCTCATTGCCCTGCCCAAAAAGAGAGAGAGAGAGAGAGAGAGAGAGAGGAAGGAAGGAAGGAAGGAAGGAAGGAAGGAAGGAAGGAAGGAAGGAAGGAAGGAAGGAAGGAAGGAAGGAAGGAAGGAAGGAAAAAAAAGATTAGACTGGTAGCAATATACAGGATGGAGTGGGGAGAGATGGGCAGGGAGGCCTGTAAGGAAACAAGAATAATAGGGCAATAGATCGAGAGCTAGATTCATTTCTTCATTCTACAAATGAGTACTTGGAAATTTGGCAAGGTTAAGCGACTTGCATAATGTCATAGAAGTGAATGGCAGAGATGGGATTTGAACTTAGGTCCTCTGAGTCTACAACCTGTGTTTATTCCACTGACCCACTGTAATTCAGGTGGAGTGGTAAAAAGATCCTAGGCTAGGGTGGTAGCAGTGGGAATTAAGAGGAGAGAGACAAATTGAAATGATATTGGAAGTAATGAAATTAACAGGATTTGGTAACTGATGGTTACATAGTTACACTACATGGCTCAGTGGATAGAAAGCTGGGTTTGGAATCAGAAAGACCTGAGTTCAAATCCAACCTCAGATATTGCCTAACTGGGTGACCCTGGGAAAAGAACTTAACCTTTGTCTGACTCAATATCCTCTTTAGTAAAATGGGGATAATAATAACCCCTACCTCTCAGGAACAACTGTGTTGTGTTTGACTTTTTTTTTCCCCTTGGTGAGGCAATTGGGGTTAAGTGACTTGCCCAGGGTCTCACAGCTAGTAAGTGTCAAGTGTCTGAGGTCAGATAACTGTGTTGTAAGGAACAAATGATATGATGTTTGTAAAGCACTTAGCACAGTTCTTGGCACAAAATGATTTAATGATTTCTCTGTAGAAAAAAAAAACTACCAATGCACATTAACAACATTTTTGCAATTTATAGTCTCAGACCGCTGCCTGAGACACTGAACGTTTAAGTGACTTAGCCAGAGTTCCACAACCAGTGTGTGTACAAGGTGGAACTTAAGTCCACATGTTCCTGACTGTGAAAACAGTTCTCCCTCCATTATCCCAGACTACCAAACTCAGCTTGCCATTTTCAGAAGACTTTAAAAATTACAAAGTCATCTAGTTCCATGATTCCTACTGTGTCTACTATACTACCACTCCCCCTGTCTCCACCTGGCCTATCTATCACACATCAGAACTGTGCCATTACTGAGGGATCAATAGGCTAACAGAAGAAATCAGTGTAGCTGCTTCTAAACCACTGAGCAGAAAGCCAGAACAGAGAAGTCCTGCTCTGACACGGATGAACCATTGGATGTCATGGGCTGTGAGGAAGCCTTCAGCTAAGTGACCTCTCACACCTTAGGTGAACAATGGAAGGACAGCTCAGCAGGCTGAGAGAGACAGATCTCTTTTTCGTGCTTGTTCTAAGGGTCTGAAAGTACCCTGTGGGAGCAGGGGTAGAATATGTGGAAAGTTGGATAGCTCTCACAGGAGCCTCTGGGAAAGTAAAGTATTGGAGCAAGTCCATAGGACAAAGGGTGAGAAGCCACTCTGGGGCCCTGAGAAGGGAAATTCTCTGGTTAAAGTATCTAGCAATAAAAGCAACTAAAATGGTAGTGCTGGTTCTCAGTTAGTCAAAAATTATAAAGTACTTACTATGTCCATGCAGCTAGATGGTGCCATAGACAGCGCTGCAAAACTGAAGTCAGGAGTCTTCCTGACTTCAAATCTTTTAGTTCAAATTTGGCCTCAGACACTTATCAATTGTATGACCCTGGGGAACTCACCCACTATCTGCCTCAGTTTCCTCAACTGTAAAACAGTGATCCTAATAGCACCAACTTTCTAGGGGTGTTGTGAGGCTCAAATGAGATAAAATTTATAAAGTACCTGGCACATAGTAAGTGCTATAGAAATGGGTGGTTGTTGTTGTAATTGTTGTAATTGGTATGATTACTTACCAAGCACATAGTAGTAGCTTCAGAAGTAGCTAGGTGGGACATCAGATAGAACTCTGGGCCTGGAATCAGAAAGAGCTGAGTTTGACTCCAACCTGAGACACTTACTACTGTATGACCCTGGGTGAGTCACTTACCTGTTATCTATGTCAGTTTCTTCAACTGTATAATGGTGATCTTAATAGCACTGGCCTCCCGGGTTGTTCAGAGGATCAAATAAGATAATATTTATAAAGTATTTAGCACAGTGCCAGGTACGTGGTCAGCACCTTTCTCCCTGAATGCACTAAGCATACATATTTCCATGGGGAAAATTCTGTGCTGTACTTGAGAAGGGCAAAAGAGAAGAGGTTGTAGGAGTCCCAATCCAGAGAATGAACAAAGCTCCGAGGGAAGGCTGCAGCTGAAAGAGGGCCTGGGGAGTTGGGGGGATGGCCTCCCATGGCACTTTCTCCATTACTTCTACTTACAAAGTGCGTTGACCCTTCACTTTCTTTACACACAGAAACTGAGACTCAGAGAACTTACATGGCCTATTTGTGGTCCTGTAGCTGTGAACTGGAAGAGATGGGACTAGAGCCAGCTCCATCTCAAATTCAACTGATTTTTATTGAGTACCTACCATGCACATTTTAGAGATTAGGAAAATGAGGCTGAGAACTTGAACTTGTCCCGGATCACAAAGCTGTTATGTATAGGAGGCAGGATACAAATTCAGGTCTTCGGGTCTCTGAGTCCAAGACTTTATCTGCTGTGGCAACTGGGATCAATGAAGGGTCTCAAAAACATAAGGATAGGTTGAAGGAATGGAGGTGTTTAGACCAGATGATAGAAGGCTCAGGAGCAATCACTAAAATTCAGTTCTTATCACCCTGAGACAAGAGCGTGCTGTAGCCAGGACTGATTGGCTCAGGAAAACAGATTATTAAATTTTCATTGTAAGGGGCAGCTAGGTGGCACAGTGGATAAAGCACCGGCCCTGGATTCAGGAGTACCTGAGTTCAAATCCAGCCTCAGACACTTGACACTTACTAGCTATGTGACTCTGGGCAAGTCACTTAACCCTCATTGCCCTGCCCCCCCCAAAAAAAATTCATTGTAAGCATTTATACATCCAAGAAGTCAACAAGACTGCAAATCAGGACTTAATGTTTGTTTTGTTGATTTCCAGACTTAAGTGATAAAGTGTTGATACAGATTAAACTTAAAAGTGTGTTATGCATACTCACCCCCCCCCCAAGCTGGTTGTTAAATATTTATCAATATGCTCTTGCTTAGGAGGCATGTAATAACTGTCTTCAAGTAGTAGAAAGGTTACCATATAATACACACATCTTAGAGATATTGAAGTTTGGGTTCCAGACCCCCACAATATGGTGTATTACAGTAAAGCAAGCCGCACAATTTTTTTGGTTTCCCAGTGCATATAAAAGTTATCTTTATACTCTACTGCAGTCTATTAACTATGCAATAGTATTATATCTTTTAAAATGTAGGTACCTTAATTTAAAAATACTTTATTGCTAAAAAAATACTAACCATCATCAGAGTCTTCAGTGAGTCATGATCTTTTTACCAGTGGAGGGTTGATGGCTGCTGACTGATTAGGGTGGTTTTTGCTGAAGTTTGGGGTGATGGTAGCAATTTCTTAAAATAAGACAATGAAATTCACCATATCGATTGATTTACTCTTCCTTTCACTTGAACACATAGAGCCCACTGTAAGGTTATCAATTGAACTAATTTCAATATTGTTGTGTTTCAGGGAGTAGGGAGGCCCAGGGAGAGGGAGAAGGGCAATGCCTGGGCAGTGGAGCAATCAGAACACACACAACATTTCTCAATTAAGTTTGACGTCTTATATGGGCGCAGTTCGTGGTGTCCCAAAACAACTGCAATAATAACATTATTGATCACAGATCACCATAACAGATATGATGATTGTTTGAAATATTGCTAGAATTGCCAAAATGTGACACAGAAACACAATGTGAGCATGTGCTATTGGAAAAACGCACCTAAAGATTTGTTCAAAGCAGGGTTGCCACAAACCTTCAGTTTGTAAAAACTAAATATCTCCAAAGCATAATAAAACAAAGTGCAATAAAACAAGCTATGTCTATAGAGGATTTGGACTTGTTTTTAGTCCCAAGGAGCAGAACTATGATCACAAGGTAGAAGCTGCAGAAGGGCAAATTTTGACTCCATACAAAAGGAAACACCCTAGGGATGAGAGGAATCCTAAAGTTGAATAGTCTACTTTAGAAGACAATGGATTCCTTGCCACAATCAGTGGAGGTGTTCAAAAGGAGGCTGGTCAGGGGCAGCTAGGGGGTGCAGTGAATAAAGTACTGTCCCTGGATTCAGGAGGACCTGAGTTCAAATTTGACCTCAGACACTTGACACTTACTAGCTGTGTGACCCCCCCCCCATTAATCCCCATTGCCCCACAAAAAAAGAAGGCTGGTTAAGTATTTCTCAGGGATATTGTAGGGAGATTACTATTCAAATGCAATTTAAGCAAGATGGTCCCTAAAATCCCTGTCCAGTTCTAGACACAATTTTCTGAAAATCAGTGACTTATGGGATTGGGGACTGTAAGTGGGAGAGTGGATTAATAGATCATTTAATTCTTCATGGACATTACTGTTAAAGCATCACATCGCACTGTTGTTCCTTGTGATATCAAAGTGAATCATTTGTTCCTTGAATCATCACAATTGAGGGTGATCACCATCATTGTCACTAAGAGTATTAGAGTATCAACAATATGGTACAGCTGTTTGGGATGTGTCAGACCCATCCCCTGCCTTGGAGGGTATCACCTTAATTCTTCATCTCCAAACCCTGGAATGTGATTTTTATAAAGGTCTATGCCTTTTCTGTTCAACTTCTCCCCTAGTTCAAAGATTACTGCTAAAGCTAAAGCAGAGGTTAGTAGATGAGGGTCACTATATTCATACGCAGCCTTCCGAGATGCTACACTATATGTGTTGTAATCCATTGAGAGAGTGCTCTCTGAGTACGCTGCACTCTGAATGCCATTTGCATCCTACAAGGAGTAAATCAGTATCCGAACTGCATTGGCAGTTTTGCACATGCTCCGTGTGGCACTGTGAATCTTCACTCACCCATTGAGATTTCTGTTTGTTTAAAACAGCGTTCATGCAGCTGATGCAGGGTGACCTGCAGCTTCTTACCCAGCCTGGATAAAAGGCAGATTGTCCCCCCACATATAACACTGGGGGTTTGGGGATGGTTCTCCCCATCCCCTACATACACACACACACAAAGACACATGCTAATATAGCTATCCAGTGAGGCCACTCAAAGAGGCTCTATCCCTATCCCAATATCTCGGCAGCTTATACCTGGTTCCTTTTATTTGCCTTGACAAGAACCTGAAGCTGTAACACATGTTTAATTTTCACATGAGAAGACTTGGCCCCAGATATCAGTGAGTGTTCCAGGGGCTCAAACGTGTGCAATGGTGCAGTGTGGTTTTTTCCACTCCAGAGACCTGGAAGATGATTTTTGTCCAGTCTGAATGATAAGATGGTCTGATCTACGACACAATGGATTTTAGTACCTCATCTATGTTTGATCAGCATAAAGGTAAGCTTGTTGTTTTCCTTTTTCTTCCTTTCCTAAAAAACAAAATCTGCTGGTCCTTAGCATCCCTGATACAGCTGGAAGGGTTTACAGTTGTAAGGTTATTACACACTCTCACGAGTGTGTGTGTGTGTGTGTGTGTGTGTGTGTGTGTGTGTGTGTGTGTGTGTGCATGTTGGGTACAGAGGGGAAGGTTACATACGCACTTAGCATAGTAGAGAATCAATGTTGTCCCAAAGGTGAGGTGGTGTTGGTTTTTTTCCTAGCAATTATTCAGGAAAAAGAAATAAAGTCCATCATGATCTGATTGTCCTTAATGTATCCACAACAGCCTTTCTACCAGTTTTAAGAACTGGGATTGTAAGATAGCAACACACTTCAGATAGCATTATTTTTATTCTCATCAGAGCTTACAAATACTTTTAAATAAAAGAAAGGAAAGGAAAGGAAAGGAAAGGAAAGGAAAGGAAAGGAAAGGAAAGGAAAGGAAAGGAAAGGAAAGGAAAGGAAAGGAAAGGAAAGGAAAGGAAAGGAAAGGAAAGGAAAGGAAAGGAAAGGAAAGGAAAGGAAAGGAAAGGAAAGGAAAGGAAAGGAAAGGAAAGGAAAGGAAAGGAAAGGAAAGGAAAGGAAAGGAAAGGAAAGGAAAGGAAAGGAAAGGGAAGGAAAGGGAAGGAAAGGGAAGGAAAGGGAAGGAAAGGAAAAAAGCAATAAGGACAAGGAATGGAAACAGAACTAATCATACATGTGTCATTTTGCATCCTATGAAACCAAGATTTTGACTTCTTGGCTATGTTGTTAATTTTTAGTTTCCTTTGGGAATGCCTGTTATGCAAATCTGTGCTGTCAAAAGAAACTTTCCCCTAGGGGCTACACTATCTGTTACACTGAGATCATTATTTCTTTTACTATGATAGAGTAGATCCCACTGACACATGAAGGAGACATAATTTCTATACAAAAGGGGTTGTTGAGGAAATACAGATTCATCGTTATTCTCACCCTTATAATATGCATTTAATTATAGAGTTTATATCCATACATAGTATATCTATATGGATTACAAATATTTTATACATGTATATAGTATTGTTATATATTTATATAGTATTGTTATTTTCTAAATTTGGTTTCTGTATATTTTGGAATACTATTTGTATTTCATATACATGTTATTTTATATATCATTTTGTGTAGATGAATAGCATATGCTTATTATTCTCTCCTACTTTCAATGTACCTATTTTCTGTGGATGGCAGGAAATTTCCACTCTGAAAATATAAATATAACCCCCTTAGTCAGACTCTTTTATGTCTGATGTCTAAGCCCCTTTTTATAGCTTATTGGGTATTTTGCAGTATATAACTCTAAGGTCCCAAGGTCTTTTTGGTCATTGAGATCTGTTTGATAAGACTGCAAAGGGCCAGGAAAATGATTGGATTTATAAACAATCATTAAAAATACATGGCACTTCTGCTCTCCTCTATCCCCTTCTCTTTGAGCCTCTCCCCTCCCCCCCCCCAGCCTCCCAGCCCATGGCATGATGACCTAATAATCTCCTATGAGGTAGTAGTACCATAAGATTTAATCAGTGGCCTTTTTCCAGTATGAGATTCAAATTTAAATAGCCAAATGCAATCATATTAATACATATGGTTTCTTCTCCCATGTTAATATTTGTGTTCTTTTTTCTGGGGGGGTGGGTGGAAGAGGGGTTGTGTTTGCCTCCCACACCACCAACCTTTGAACAGTAATGCTTTGGTGGGGGACTTATTATTCTGTGGGAGGTGTCCATAGCAGAGATGAGAGAATTACACACCTAAGGGACCTAAGAGATCATCATTTTACAGACGAGGAAACCAAAGCCCAGAGGGGAGAACTGATAATATACAGAGAGCTTTGACAGCTTTAAAATATACTACAAATATCAGGTGAGAGTCATCATGATGTGGTGGATAGATGGTAAGCCTCTGAATCATGAAGACCTAGGTTCAAGTCCTGCCTTTATGCTAGTTTTGTGACCCTCTGTAAGTGACTTAACCTCTCAATGCCCCCCAGGCCAATCCAAAAGACTATAACTTGCAAAGTAGCTGCAGATCTGCCTCAGTAGAAGAAGTTCCCATACCAGAAGTTCCTAACACCAAGGAAATCCCAGATCTGATCTCCAAGAATCACCATTGTTGTCATTGTTGCCATCATCATTGCCTTTGTTGTCGTCGTCATCATCGCCATCATCATCATCCCACCAGGTCATTTATCAGTCAAGTAGCAGAGCCACAAATTAACCTAGTCTTTTACTCTGCATTCAGAATTTTTTTCACGATATTCATACAGCCACTGGTTCATCTCAGTAAGAGCCGTATCATTCCTATCAGAAAGCAGCAGAAGGGAAGAATCTGCTTAAACTCAAAAAAAACCTTCTTCTGGCAGCAAAAATTAGATTGGAGAACTATACAATCCAATCAGGAGTTTCATGGATTTCTTTTGTTTTTCATTAATTTAGGGAATAGTTCCTGACCTCATAAAAACTGGAGACTTCAAGCACCGTTGCACAAATATAAATAAATGAATGAATGAATAAATGGATGAATGAATGGATAAATAAATAAATGAAAGATAGATAAGTAAATAAATAAATAAGTGAATGAGTGAATGAATGAATAGAATAGAATAATGATAAACACACCTAATGGTCAAATAATTTTTCCTCTTATTTTCTTCTAGCAGTGTCGTACGGTAGAAAAAGTTCTGGGCTAGGAATCAGAAGACCTGAGTTCTATACCCATTTCTACCACTAATTTACTGTGTGTCCTTGGACAAGTAACTTTATCCCGCTGGCCTTTCATTTCTTCATCCATCAAATGAGAGCATTGGTCTTAGAATAGGTCCCTTCTGGCTCGGATGTTCTATGATTCAAATCTTCCATTTGAGAAAACCATAGCCCTTTCTTAACACTTACCCATTACAAATCACTCCCCTTTGTGCTGGTGGATTAATTAGCCTTTTCCAGACCTCCAGGGTTCAGTAACCTGGAATAATCCCAAACTAAATGGTACCTTGGCAGAGTTGTTCTATCTCCTTAGTCCTTTCACCTTCTTGGAAAGATTTGGGGTCATTGTAACAGTATTAAGGTTTACAAAGCACTCTTCTCATAATAACCCTGTGAATTAAGTGGTGTTAAGTATTATGAATCTCATTTTACTCATTCAGGAACTGATGGTTAGAGAGCTTAAAAGGCAAAGGTAGTAAAATAGATTTGAGATCCTAACACAACTACACAAATGGACAGAGAGGTAAGTTTCTCTAGAATATACATAGTGCACAAAGACATTCAGTGTGAAATATGTATTAGATTGCCATTCTTCATTTTCTGAGCATGTGCAAAGCATTTCTACTCTGAGGAGATCATCCAAAGAGAACACAAGATCCTACAGTAAATGTAAGTTCCTTGAAGCAAGTACTTTTCCTTTTTTTTAAGTTTCTATATTTCTAGCTCCCAGAGTAGAGTTTTACCCAGAGAAGGTGCTAGCCAGATTCATTCATTTTATATTGGAGAACACTGTGAGAAAACTTCACCAACTACCTCCCTTCAAAGCATAGCACAAGTACCTTCATGATCTCCACACCTGCTAGTGCCTGTTCTTTCCTTACCCTCAACAAATTGCCTTGTATTTATTTACCTTGTTTCTATGCTGTATTTATTTATCTAACAGCAAGGGCATTCACAAAGAACTGTGTACTCAGGAGAATAGTGTCTGAGATAACTTTCTCAGCTGGTCTTTGGTGAGTTTGTGCACCTCTCTCTAAATCAGTTCCTTCAAACTGACATAAGGGAGACATAACCTGTTTGGTATTTAAAGCTCTTTATAACCTACCTTTCTAGACCTATTTTACACTTAAACCTCTCCACACCTCTAAGATCCAGCTGAACTATAGTCAAACTAGACTTCTTTCTCTTCCTCAGAAATAACATTCCACATAACACCTCCATGCCTTTATTCAGGTTGTTACCACCCTCAAGCCTATAACACACTCCTTTTTCATTTCATTCTTGGCATCCCTAGTTTACTTCAAAGCTCCCTTCAACTGCTACCTCCTACATTAGATCCTGCCTGATTCCCCCCAATTACTACTCCATCCTGACAAAATTACCTTATATTTATATGTGTGCATTTTCACTCTCACAAGCCTGTAAACTCCTCAAGGGGAGGAACTGTTTATTTCATTTTTGTTTTATATCCCCACCACTTATGTAGAACAGGGGATAGAGCTCCAGACATGAAGTAAGGAAGACCTGACATCAAATCCGACCTCAGACACTTATTAGCTGTGTGACTCTGGGCAAGTCATTTAACCTCTCTTTTCCTTAGTTTCCTCATCTGTAAGAATAGGGAGGATTAGAGCACTAATTTTCCAGGATTGTTGTGAGGATCAAATGAGATAATAATCATAAAGTGCTTGGCACAATGCCTGGCATATGTAAATTATCACTATTATTATTAATAACTAAATTAGTTGAGAAGACTTTTAAGAGTCCCTTGGACAGCAAGGAGAGCAAATGAGTTAATATTTAAAGAAATTAACTGAGATAATTCACTAGAAAGTCAAATCCTGAATTTGAAGCTTAAATACTTTGGCCACATAATGAGAAGATGGGACTCATTGGAAAAGCCCCTGATGTTGGGAAAGATTAAAGGCTAAAGGAGAAGGAGACAGCAGAGGATAAGATGGCTAGATAGTATCAGAGAAGCAACATAGATGAGCTTGAACAGTCTTTGGGAGATGGTGAAGGATAGAAGGGCCTGGCATGGGGTCACAGACAGTCTGACATGACACCAATTCAACTACAAAAAATTAGTTAATATTCTGAAGAAAAATTTTTTAAATCTTTTATTAAGACTTTCACAATCCTGTATACTTGGTATTAATTTAAAATGTCTACTTGCTTCCAGTGAAATATTTAAGCAAGTAAAAGGTAAGAATAGTCTCTGAGTGCTTTGATTTGGGTGTATACAAGTCCTTTATTAGCATGTCACACTAGAGAAAATTTATGAGCCATTCTCTTATGTATCTTCCTTCATCTGTACTTTGTTCTTTCTTTGTCTCTAACTTTCTTTGGGTTTCTGCTTTTGTGTCTCTTTTATCCTTTTCTCTTTCATGGGGCTCTGTGTGGTGTTTAGATTTACTTTTACTATAGTAGACATCTATCCCAAGATCCACCGTGGCTATGGCTACTCTTTCACTTCTTCTTACAACACTCTTCTTCATATCTCCTATGACACCCAACCTCTCCCATTTGGAATCCTTGGGATTTGTTACTGCCATATAATCCTCTTCAGAGCAGTGGTAAGTTTTCTTCTTATATTTTTACTTGAGTGTGAGTGACTTGATTTAGAGCCTTCTGTCTCTCATACAGCATAAGATCATATTTTGTATCCTGTTTCAGTTTTGCTTTATCTTTGAGAGCATATTTAGAAGATTTTTCCTGGTCCTTTTTTATATGCCTAAAAATCATTATTGATATATATCCCACCTTTCCCTCTCCATTTAACTTCTGCAACAAACTGGCTAAAATCTACATGTATTCTCCCATTATCTATAAGCAAATTATTGATTTTGAAAAAGGTTCTTTCATAATGTTCCTTTTCAAATCAAATAAATGCTTAACAAAGGGACTCTCCCATCTTCCAGTGATGAATAATTTCACAGGTTTTCCTGGGCACAAATCTTGAGAATATTATTTCCAGATCTTCATCTCTGCTCATTGGATTCAATTTGCAACATAAACAGGACATTTTCTGGAAGTTTGATATCTGCATCAGGTAAATCTTATGCAATTTTTAAAAGAATAGTCTGAGGTTTTTTCCTCCTCAGCCATTATTTCTTCAATTTCTTCAGGTGATCTCCCTTTGAAATCATCAATATCTTTATCTGCTCCTATTTGGCCACTATCTAGTTGTTCCTTGGTTGGGTCTAGTGATCAGTCAGGAATTGGTAAGCCAGCTGTGTCATCAAATGAATCATCTGAAATCACTATATGATTTATCCTGATATCTTGATAAGGTACAAAGTATTTGTCAACAAAAATATCATTCATTTTCTTAAATACATTCATTCCTTCTGTTACTTCACCAAACATTGTATGCACACAATCAAGGTAATCTAGATTTTCTCTTGTGGTAATAAGAAGGTGAGATTCACATTGATCGCTATCATTGTCCACCATAGATATCGTGCCATTTTTCTCGTAATAAATTCTTGGTATTTTTTCTGTCTCAGAAAACCTTGCTTGATCACCATACAGTTACACAAAGCTTGAGTCTCCTCCATGGCCAGTACCCATAGGATCACCAGTTTGTATGATAAAATCTCTCTAGATATTATGAATGAGACAATAATCATAGTACTTCATTTTGCACAAGTTTAGAAAATTCAAACAAGCCTCCTCTATACACAAACCAATAACAACATCTCCCAAAGTGGTCCCTAGCAGCACCCCCATGACACCTACACTGCCTGAGGACCCCAGAAAGATGAAATACAGAAGTGATTCTTCTGCATTGGTGATGCTTCCGCAAGCCTGGCATCATTGCTATGGTTATAACCTGAGAGAATATTTATAAAACACTTTGCAAACCTAAAAGCTAGCTACATAAATGCTCACTATTGTTATTATTTCCCATATGTTGCATCTCCCTCTGTCACCAAAGATATAGATTAAAATCAGTGATTCAGAGGTTAACCACTGTATCTCATAGAATAGCAAAACAAATAGGGAAACAAACTTTTAAGAAAAAGGAATAGGGAAACAAACTCATTTCTCTCCTAAGAAAGGGATATAACAGGAATAGGAGTGAAACAAACTTTTAAGAAAAAGGAATAGGGAAACAAGCTCATTTCTCTCCTAAGAAAGGGATATAACAGGAATAGGAGTGAAACAAAGAATGCCCAAGGGTTCATTCACCAGTTCTGTTCTCAGCAGCCGCAGAAACAGTTTCAACCATTCTGTGGCCATTCCATTTGGCTTTCACATAACTGTTAAAAAATTAGTGTCTTAATGCCTCAAAATTCACTTGTGGTTATGTCTGCAGTGTCAGAAGCAATGGTGGTGGCTACAGGATAACCCATGCAAAATCCAAGCAAAGGTGCCCAAACTGCTCATCCTATCTTGTCCTTACTTCCCCTGAGGAAGTCACCCTCATTATAACTCTAGTTCCTCATGTCTCCCTGGACTTCTTTCATTCTTAAGATGTGATGGAGACTAGCCTTTCAGTCATTGTTTCTTGGCTTTCCAGGGGAGCTAGTCAAACCCTAGGGAATTGTTGTCTATCTACGGGTGTAGGGGACGTAAGTCCCCAGTGTCCTGCCATATATATCTGTGTACATATCCTTTCCCTACATAGTGAGTTTTTTTCCCTTTGTATCCCAGCACCTAGCACAGTGCCTAGAACATAGTCAACAATACTTATTGACTAATCGCAGGGCAGAGAGATGAAGTGGTTTGGCCCAAAGAATACAACTAAAAGTAGCAGAGCCAGGGCTAGAAGCCAAGTCTCCTGATTCCTAGCCCAGCACTTCCCCAATTCTTCTCTCCCCTTCCCTCCCAAACCATGTGGAGAAAGGTTGAGTAAGTCCAGGAGAGAAAATCGAGAATTCCATTGGCTGCTATTCTTTCTCAGGCTCTAGGCGACTTTGGTGAAGTGGGGGTGACTCCAAAGTCTGTTGGCATCCTGTACTGGGAAAACCCTGACTCACACTGTACTTCACCACAGGCAGAGAGTTTTTAATTGCAACCTGAATTCCTTTTTATTTCTATTTCAATTTTCTGGTATCAAAGTAGCCTCTTCAATGATACTCAGAAGACACAACCAGAAAAATTATCAAGGTAGTAGAAAAAACAACTGAACTCGAGGTCAGAAGAACAAGATTGGAATCCTAGTGAATACTAGATAAATATATGACCTAAGATAAATATTCTTCTGGGAGTCTGCTTCCTCATCTGTAAAATGGGGCTAATATCAATTGATTAACCACATAAGGTTGAGTTAAGGAGCTCAGCAGGTAATGTCTGTAAAGTACTATATAAATGTCAGTTATCATCATTTTCTTTATTCCCAAACTACTGGATTTTATTTAGGTTGGCCTTCAAGTGACAAGATGTATTGAGCAGGAGACCAAATGATTTAGTGAGTCAGGATACCTTAGAAGCAATGTGGCCTAGAAGAAAGGGCCCTGGGGCAGCTAGGTGGCGCAGTGGATAGAGCACTGGCCCTGGATTCAGGAGGATCTGAGTTCAAATCCGGCCTCGGACACTTAACAATTACTAGCTGTGTGACCCTGGGCAAGTCACTTAACACCAATTGCCTCACCAAAAAAGAAGAAGAAGGAAGAGAAAGAGGAGGAGGAGGAGGAGGAGGAGGAGGAGGAGGAGAAAGGGCCCTGGCTTTAAAGTTAGGAGACCTGATTTGTATTCCAGCTCTGTATGATATTCCATCTCTGATCCTCATTCTCTTCATCTAAAAAATGGGATAACAATAATCATCTAACTAGTCCACAGGGAAGGGTCCTTGGGAAAGTGCCTTGCAAATCTCTAAGCACTATATAAATGTGAATTATTGGCTAAATGTGCCAGGAAAGTTGTACTCAGCTGCTTAAAATATTGTGAAATATACCAAGTTTCTCTTCTGGCCTCCTTAGCCACCTCTCTTTTTGCATACTTTTATCCGTTCAATAGTAACACATTTTTCCTCTGGCCTTCTTCCTTATTTTGCTCCTAAGAAAACATCTAATATTAGTAATTTACATCTTAGTGTGAATTTAAGTTCATTTGGGTTTTGCATCTTAAAACCTCTCATTGTAAAAATGACAAATAAACAAACAAAAAACAAAGCACCTGTGCTCCATTAAAGGAATTTTAGACAGCAGAGAGTAAGTGGGGAAACAAGGCTTAGACCACCCTGAAATCAGACAGAATTATGACTGGGGCTGTCAGCCCCAAGCTTGCCACAGAATCTTTTGGAATCAGAATAAACCTCTCATTATGGAGAGCAGTAAAAACTGGGATTGGCATGCTGCCCCTATAAACGAGCTGAGGGATTTTGAGTAGGTGTTTCTCTCCCCAGTGCCAGGGTAACAAACAGAGAGGACAGGACAAATGTAAAGATATGAGGGTGAGCAACAATCCTAAGTCCCACATTGTTAAGCCTCAAACATCTTGACTTCCTTTCATCAGTAAAATTCATTCAGAATTTCAGTCAGAAAACAAATGGCATTCTTCACAACCTCTCTTAAATCTGTCTCCTTCTCTTCACTCTCAAGGCCACCATGCTTGTTCAGGCCCTCAACACCTTTCAGCTGGATCATTATAGTCACTTAATTGGTCTCCCTTTCATGTGACTCCCCCACTCAATAAATCTCAGTGCTTCCCTATTGCCTTAAGGATAAAACATGGGGCAGCTAGGTGGCACAGTGGATAAAGCACCAGCCCTGGATTCAGGAGGACCTGAGTTTAAATCTGACCTCAGACACTTGACACTTACTAGCTGTGTGACCCTGGGTAAGTCACTTAACCCTCATTGTCCTGGGGGGAAAAAGGATAAAACACAAATTTCTCTATTTAATTTCAAAGCCCTTGACACCTAGGCTCCACTCTATCTTTCCAGCTTCATTAGTTATTGTTCCTATACCCACATTCTTTAATGTTGACAAAATGGGCTTCATTCACTAACTATGACACTCCATTTCAAATTGCCTTGCCTTTGCACCGCCTGTCTTCTGTACCTGAAATGCACTCCCTCCTTACTTTCATGGACTACTTCTCTTCCTTTAAAATGAGATTCAAGGTGGCAGCTAGGTGGCACAGTGGATAAAGCACCTGCACTGGATTCAGGAGGACCTGAGTTCAAATCTGACCTCAGATACTTGACACCTCCTAGTTGTGTGACCCTGGGCAAGTCACTTAACTCTCATTTCCCTGCCAAAAAGAATAAACAAACGAATGAATGGATGGATGGATAGATAGATAGATAATTAAATAATAAATAAAATGAGACTCAAGTTCTACCTTCTACATGAAATCTTTTCCAGATTCCCTCCAGGTCTAGTACCCTCCCTCCCAAAGTAGATTTTAACTGCTTTGTATTTAATTAAATCTATTCTCTTTATATTTATTCTATATATACTTATATAGCATATGTGTTGTTTTTGTCTTCCTCATTATATCGCAAACTCCTTGAGAGTAGGGAGCATGCCAAGCACTGAGAACAGGCGCATAGTAAGTGCTTTAAAAAAGCTTATTGATGGGTTAAAGCAAGTACATTTTTAAAATCAAGCTTATTTCCCCATCATGTTTTTTTAAATGCTCCCACTCACAGATGTGCAAGCTTTGCATTTCAACTCTTTATCCAGATGAGAAAGTTAAGCTGAGAATGCATTTGAATCATCCAGATTTACCCTTGGCTTAAAAGGCAGATATTGCAAACCTGGAGTGGTCACCAGATGCCCATTGAAAGGAAAGTAAATGAAATGCAAGAGGAGTTTCAGGAGGAAGGAAGGAGCTTGAGGTAGAGCAGACAGAAGAGGTGGGGGAAAAAAGAGAGTTAATTTGGAGCAGACCTTTACTGTATTGTGTAACAAGATTTGTGTTCATATTCCTGGAATATAATCCATGAGAGAGTTGGAGAATTTTGCAATTAATTTTCAAATTCTAAGCCTGGCAAATAAAACATCAACTGGCACATTTAGAAACACTCCATATTTGGAAGGACATTGCTGGGCTCCTACAGACTCAGGGAGGTTGGGAATACCAATAGTCCAGTACAATGACACATGAAGCTTGTAAGACAGTAAAGCAAGTCAGTTTTATAGAGGGGAGATATTCACAAAACAAAGGGCAGTCAGAGAAAATTATGTGGAATGAAACTGGGCAGCTGGTGGGCCCCTGGGGGGAATAAGGTACCCTCTCTCTAACTAGTAAAGTCTAGGTTTTGATAGGATTCTTCACCTGGTCTAGAAGAACCAGGCATTGTGGGAAAGGAATAAGGAGCCTGAAGCTATGGACTGGTGCTGATTCATGCTAATGGGAAAAGAGAAGAAGAGTCCCAGGGAATTGGAGGCCATTCAAACTCTTCACCTTTTAGAAAGGGACTCTGGGCTGTTACTACTGGTTTTACTCTGGCAGAGGAACTCAGCTTCCTTGTCAGGGACCTTTGAGTTTTTCCAGGACTTTTTCATTTAATGGATCAGGGAGGCCATTGTGTTCCCTGAACCATGTAATCCAACCGGTCCCTGGCCAAGTGGTCACCCACCTTTACTTCAACTTAATTTCAGTGAGGGAGAACTCACTGCTCCTGTGATAAGTCCTCTTTGGGACAGTTCTAATTGTTATGAAGTTTTTCCTTAATTAAGCCTAAATCTGTCTCTCTGTAACTCCAGTGGGGGCTCCAAGTTCCTCCCTCTATGGCCAAGTAGGACAAGGCTAATCCTCTTCCACATTACCATCCTTCAAACACTGGATGATCACTATCTGGGCTTTCCAAATCTCCAAACTAAGCATCTCTAGTTCCTCTGACCAATTTTAAAACACATTTCTAATGCATCCAGCTATTTGTGATGCAATGGAAAAAGCACTGGGCTTGGAGTCTGGCTTCAATGATTTGTTGTGTAATCTTCAACATGTCACTTCTGGTCTCTATCCCTGAGTTTCTTCACATATTAAATGAAAGTGTTGGGGCAGCTAGGTGGTACAGTGGATAGAGCACCAGCCCAGGATCCAAAAGGACCTGAGTTCAAATCTGACCTCAGACACTTGACACTTATTAGCTGTGTGTGGCCCTGGGCAAGTCACTTAACTCCAATTGCCCCACCAAAAAAGAGAGAAAGAAAGAGAAAGAAAGAAAGAGTTGGCGTAGTTAATTTCTAAGGTCCTTTCCAATTATAAAATCTACAATCAAAAGATCATATTGAAAAAGATCATAGATCATATCAGAAGACCCTGCCCTTTCCACCTTTGTCCTATCTCTCACACATGCCCCCTTCTTTCGTCTGCCACTGCCACTACCCCAGCATAGGTCCTTGGCATCTCACTCTGACTACTGCAATTGCCTGCTGGTTAGTCAGCTGCATCTCTCCCCACTCCAGGATTTCCTGCAATCCATTGTCAAAGTGATCTTCCTAAGGCTCAGATGCCCTGTTCAGTGAACTCCCTGAGGGTCCCTATTGCCTCCATGACCAAACATCAAATCCTTTTTGGCTTTCAAAGCCCTTCCTACCTTTCTATTCTTCTTATAACTTACTCACCTCCATAAACCATAGCACTGTCCTCTTTGCTTAGTATTGCCCGACCACAAG
Organism: Dromiciops gliroides; assembly: GCF_019393635.1. NCBI lineage: Eukaryota > Metazoa > Chordata > Mammalia > Microbiotheria > Microbiotheriidae > Dromiciops > Dromiciops gliroides. The sequence continues at coordinate 399,814,946 of NC_057861.1, forward strand.
CATTTTCACTGGTTGTCCCCCATGCTTGGAACTCTGCTTTTCCTCATCTCCACCTCCTGGCTTTCTTCAAGTATTACCTAAAGTGTCCCCTTCTACAAAAAGCCTTTCTCCATTCCTCTTTTTTGTTTGTTTGTTTTGTTTTTTTAGTGAGGCAATTGGGATTAAGTGACTTGCCTAGGGTCACACAGCTAGTAAGTGTTAAGTGTCTGAGGCCGGATTTGAACTCAGGTACTCCTGACTCCAGGGCCGGTGCTCTATCCACTGCGCCATCTAGCTGCCCCGATTCCTCTTAATTCTAGTACTTTCTCTCGGAGATTGCCTCCAGTTTTTCTTGTATATAGCTGGTTTGTATGCTGTCTCCCCCATTAGACTGCGAGATCCTTGAAGGCCAGAATTATTTTTGCCATTCTTTGTATTCCCAGGACTTAGCACGGTGCCTAGCACATAATAGAGGCTCAATAAATCCTTGTTGACTTGACTTGTTGCTGACATTTAGACCTATTGCAGGTCATTTATCCCTTCAATGACCCATCCCAGCTTCTGCTTCCACAGCAGGAAATATTCATGAGTTAATATAACTAAAAATGTTCATACCTAGCAGCCAATTCCAAAAATGAGGCTCTCCAACATTAGTAATACTGGTCTTTAGACAATTGACACAAAGAGTGTGATTGGTCCTTTCCAACTTGATAGATGTTACCATTGTCATAATATTTTTCCTTTTATTATACTATTATATTATTTAAATTATTTATGTTATTAAAAGATTTATAAAACATGGTTTGTAGTATTAAATATATTTAATATCATATTTAATGTCTTTATTACATTGTTTTAGTAGTCTTTGTTATAACAAATAAACATTATATTATAAATAGTATATTTATATCACACATTTATATTCTGTTAAAATAAATATTATATATAATTATGTAATATGATGAATGATAACAATATCATATATTCATATTGTATATAAATATATTATATTATTATATATTATGACAAATAAATAAGTTGTGAAATAATACTAAATAAATAATAAATGGAGTTCTATGTGGTGACAGTGTTGGTCAGCAGCAATTAGCCTAGCACAAGAACTCAGTGAGAATATGTTTACCATATCACCATAAATTACTCAGGGTCATCACTGGGCCACAATGAGGAATGAGAAGACTTTAGCAGAGCATCACATGCATGCACACATGTATTGTATTTGTACTTATTTGTGTAGGTGTCATTTTCCTCCACTAGGCTCCATGAGAACAACCAAGCTATATCCCAAGTTCGAATGTCCCACAATGTCCATCACAGTACTTTGCACATAGTAGGCATTTAAATATCTGTTAACTTGACGTGATTTGACTTGATTTCTGATAGATTTTTAGTTAACCAGTGGGTGATTAAGCAGCTTACCTCCAGGGAGTATGCTGGTAAATGTTTAACAACCTGCCCTTTGAAAAGCCTGCCACATTTTTATGTTTAATCTGCATTATTAATATTTTCTCCATCACTTTCTCTTTTTTTGCTTTGAATAGAATTTTATTTTCCAACATATATGTAAAAACAAATTTTAACATCAATTTTTTAAAACTTTGTGTTCCAATTTCTCTTCCTCCCTCCATTCCCACCCCCTACCCATAAGAACTTGAGCAATTCAAAATAAGTTATACATGAGTAGTCATGGAAAAAGTCCTATATTAGCTAGTTGTGAGAGAAAACAGTAAAAAAAAAAACCCAAAACTTCAGATTAAGGGATTATAAAAAAGGAAAAGAAAAAAAATTTTAATGTGTTTCCATCTGTTTTCAGATACTATCAGTTCTTTGTAGATGGGCTGCAATCTTCATAAGTCCTTCAGGGTTATATTGGATCATTGCCTTGCTGAAAATAACCACATGCTTCCCAGCAGATCCTCCCCCACTATTTCTCCATCACTTTCTTAAGTCTAAAAAGCAACAAAACAATAAACCAAGTCCTGATTTGTAGCATTTGCATATATTTGTGGCAGTTGTTGCTCACTCTGAAAATTTAACAATAGACTCACCGGAGCCAGTAGAAGCTATCTCCAACACCATAGTCCCCCAGGCTCTCTTTAGAATATCTGAAGTTAGACCCCAATTACTTTTAGAGTTCACTCTAACCAATCTAGGGGTTCATGAGAGTTGGCCTGCCATCTTGGGGACTAATGTGCTGGTATGCTAAATGGAAACCACTTGAAATTGTAATCGGGTTATAAGTAGCTGTAGCAGTGCTGAATAACTTGTTTAGAAAGGGTTGACTATGATCTAGTGACAAAGCTAGGACTCAAACCCAAAGGTTTCTTGAACACCCATTTCCATCTGTAAACTTTTCTTCCTAAACTTTGTTTCTTTCTCTTCTCTTCTTCCTCCAACCCATCATCAACACAAACTGCCAAATTGATATTCCAAAAGCACAAATCTGACCATGTTATTCCACTGCTCAAGAAGCTTCAGTGGCTCCTTATTGCCTCTAGGATAAAATAAAAACTCCTCTGGCATTTAAAATTCTTCATAATTTGGCTTACCTTTCTAGGCTTATTGAACATTATTCCTCCTCTCTTATGCCAAATTCCAGATAATTGGCTTACTTCCCCTTCCATATTCATAACATTCAGTGTCCCATCTCCATACATTTGCAGAAACACTCCCCCTTCTCACCAGCCCTCTCAGCTCAGAGCTCCCACATCCCCTACTAAAGTGTCCTTTGTTTTCACTTTGCATTTTCTTACCTGTGTAGTAGACTCTTTGAAGGCAAGAACACTCTCAATTTTGTCCCATCCTCTCAAATAGTGCCTGGAACTAAATAAATATTTACTGAATGAACAGATTACTTTTTTTAAGAAAAGGAAATATGGGCCAGATGCTACATATATATGTGTGAACCAATAGGTATAATGCTTATTTTAACAGAATGAAATGCAAGTGGTTCTCTATATAGAAGGGAGATCAAAGAGAGTTCTGCAATCATTTGCTGTCAGGAATTACCAAATCATTACAGCTCAAAGCATAACAGACTATCTTTTTTCAAGATGGGAATTGATCTAGTTTCCATGGTAGCCTGGCTTTAGAGCAAACTATGATAATTGAATCCTAGGAAAAGGTAGACAAATGTAGGAAGTGATAGTGAATTATAAAATGTGTTGGGGAGTTAATGCAAACAAATATTAAAGGGTCAGATGAGCTGGGCTCATTTCAGTAGTTTCAGAAAACAGGTTGTTCTCCTCTGGGAACAACTGTCATTATTCAGTGTGGTAGGAAGCTAGTGTTTCTGATAGTCCGGGTAACTAAAGGAATCTGTGTTTGGAAATAATTGCTTTCTTCCCTTTTTTTGGCCACTGATTTTTCAAATACAATACACCTATGGCAACACACAGGGGACCGGGAGAAAGGGGGGCCACTCTGACCTTGACCTTCCTATGACATGTCTTCTTCAGATTTTCATTATTTTTGTTCTTTAAATCATTTGGTTCAGGTCATCATAACAAGATGCAGTCTAACAAGCCTCACTTTAGGCGACCTGAACTAAGAATGTACAGAAATTGGTTTTTATTTTTATTTTTCTCCTGCTCATGTATCTTCTTAAAAGATACTATAGCAGGAGAGGTTGTTTAATTTTGTTTTGTTTTGTTTCATTGTTTAGGTTTTGTAACAGCTGGGCCTATTTGTATACTGAGGACAGTGTAGACTAATTAAGTAGAAGGAACATTGAACTCAGAGTCAGAAGAGATCTGGGTTTGTATCCTATTGCCAACACTTACTAGCTGAGTTACTAAGGACTTATCCCTTAACCTCTCAGATCATCAGTTTATTAATTTATGGGTAGAATGCTGAAGTCAGGAAGACCTGAATTCAAATTCTACCTCAGACACTTACAGGTTGTGTGACTCTGGGCAAGTCCCTTAACCTTCCTCATCTGTAAAATGGGAATGATAATATTAGCACTTACCTCCCTGAGTTGTTGTGAGGAACAAATGGGATAATACAGGGTGTCCCCAAAGTCTTAATAGAAGTTTACTACAGCAAGACTTATAGGATACCATATATTTGTAAAGTGCTTAGCAAATCTTAAAGTGCTATATAAATGATTGCTATTGCTATTGTAATAATTCTTTTATTACTTACCTCACAAAGTTCTTGTCATAATCTAATAAGATAATGTATGGGGGCAGCTACGTGACACAGTGGATAAAGCACCAGCTCTGGATTCAGGAGGACCCGAGTTCAAATCTGGCCTCAGATACTTGACACTGTGCAAGTCACTTAACCCTCATTGCCCCACAAAAAAAAAATAATGTATGTTTGCGTTACTTAAAATAATATTTTCAAAACTTATAAGTATCATATTATTATCAATTATTGTTACTGGATATATGCAGAAATATATAGTTTTTACATATTTATATATTTATACATATATATATTTTATATATTATATAGAGAGAAATATATCATTTTTTAAGTTATTGGAGGACATTTGAATCCTAAAACTGAGATTGAAATGAGGGAGAATTAGAATCATAGAATCACGAAGTGTTTAGAACCAGAAAGACCTTAGTGATCATCTTGGCCCAACTTCCCTATTTTGGGGCAGAGGATTAAGAAGCTGAAATCTAGAAATGTTAAATGACTTGTTTAAGGTCATACAGGTAGATAGTCACCAAACCAAGATTAGAACTCAAACCACCTCACCATGATATCTCTAGTTATCTTAGGGATTCCCCTGCTTAGCATCAATTCTACTATGCTTCCAATCCCCTGGAAGACTTTTCCAGCCCAGCTCATTAGAAATCCTTGAGACACTCAGTTGCTACTGGTGTTCCAATGCCTGACTGAAGAGCACACACAGATGATTAAGAGAATTAGCACCGCTTTAAGGACCTACAATCAATCTGCAGAAGACTCAGACCAAGGACTTGCCTGGAAATGGTCTTCTGAGACCAAGGCAGAAAACTGGGCCCCCAAAGTCAGCATATCCTTTGGGAGACTAGCTGGAAGTACAAAGCTCATCATAGGTATCTTCAAGGTCAAATGCAGTCCAAAGATCTATAGAGCAAGAATCATATCCCAAGTACTAAGTCCAATATACTCAGCTTATTAAATAGTTTCTCTAGTGTGACCTAAGCATCACACTGAGCCTGATGAAAAGACATGATAGTATAGAAGTCTATCAATTCAATGACCAATTATAACCTCAGAGGACAAATGAGGAAGCATCCCACATCTTTTTGGCAAAGATATGATGGACTAGACGGGCAAGTATCTGTCCCCATGGTGAGATCTGATGGTTATCTTGGCAGGGTCTTCCTTCCCAAAAGTATCTCTTTCACCACCCATCACTAAGTGTGGCTCCATCATCAGAGAGACACTCTTTGGGCTTCTACAGACTTTTTAGATCTCCTAGAGTCCAAAGTCAAAAGGCAAATGCCCTTGGGAGGGATAATTTCAGTAATAATAACAAAAAAACCCTCAAAGTTCAACCTATGCTATGGGGGGGGGGACATTAAGGGAATGAGAATGGAAGGTGATGTACAATGGGAACTTAGCATGACCTGGGACCATTATGGTAGCTGTGAAGGCTTGAGAAAAACCCTGAAACACTGGCAAATTGGGTTCTGGCAATAACATCAATTGGCTTAGCACTCCAATCAGTGGGATGCAACTGCTTCTAAAAGTCTAAGAAATAGACAGCTAGCATAGGGAACATGTTGGCCCTCCTTGAAACTGCCACAATGATCAGCTTGACACAGAGAATAGAGCAGCAAGTGACGACTCTTCATGTTCTAGTAAGACAAGAGGGGAAGACATATTGGAACAAAGCAGAAATATTAATAATACCACCCCTGCCTCCCCTTTGCTGGAAATGCTTTAGTGCAGATGGCACTGATTGCTAAAGTGAGCAAACCATGATTGAACATAAAATGGACTGAACAAATAAATATCTCCATTATGTTCCAGTACTGGCTCACAACAAAATTGGAAACAGAAGATCTCACCAGCTATCAGTGGAACTCGGTTTTGGTACATGTCCAAATCACCTAAGATAGAAGCACCCAGATGAGAGATGGCAGAAACTCAATTCTGGGAGAAGACATTCTGTGTTCTTGTAAGGGGAGAAGCAGCCTCTTTCTGTTGACCAGGCTGTATCCTTAAAACTATCAGAATGGGACGGTCTCAGTATCCATGGATAAAGATTCTATTCACCCACAGTAGGGCACCTAAGCCGGGTCTCCCTCCACTTGGGCTCTGTGATCTCAATAAATGGTCTTAATATTTGGGTCTATTTCATTTGCGCTTTAGAGTTCTATGTGAGGAGGTGGAGACAACTCCTAGGCTAAGGTCCCAGCACTCAGGACTTCTCTACTGAGCTGGACATAGTGCATAGCCTAGAATCCTGGCTCTAACATCGCCACGGCTCAATCTCCTGGGTCCAAGACTCCACTGTCTACACTTAGAACTGAAAAGGAAAACCAAAACACACCAGAATCTTGAGCCCCAAGCTCACTTCTTGGGGCCACAAGGGCCTAAAGGGAAGGCCCTTGTACTTCCATACATGAAATTTATTTCATGAGGCCCATGTTGTGATTAAACAGAACTCTCACCCCTGGAGGGAGGGGTGGAGAGAGGGAGAGAAAAATGGAGGGGGGAGACAGAGAGAGAGAGAAAGAGAGAGAGAGAAGGAAGAGAAAAGAGATAGAGGAGAGAGAGGAGAGGGAGAGAAAAGGAGAGAGTGGAAAAGAGAGAAGGAAATAGATGAAAGAGAGTGGAGAAAGAGAGGAGAGAGATAAAAAGAGAGGAGAAAGAAAAAGAAGAGGAGAGGGAAAAAGAAAGAAAAGGAGAGAGAGAATGAGAGAGAGAGAGAGAGAGAATGAGAATATATCCAGTCTGGTAGTTTAAAGACTCAGGCCAAACCAGTGGCACAACTACTATAAAGAAGCTGTTTCCATTCATGTGGCAGAGGAATGAAACATGAAAGTAAGTCCCTACCATCTCCCACCTTTGTATCTCTACTTGGGTGATTTGGGCATGCACCAAAGCCAGGTTACATCAGCAAATGCTTCATAAAAACAGAATATTTGTGATCAGCACAGGGTGAACATTTTCAAAATAATTATATACCTAAGCCTAGATTAGCAAAAGAAGAGATGGGTTTTGGCGCCAGCGCTGACGCCGGCACGGGGAGCCCCAGCCTAGCCCTGCTTGAGCCTGCGTGGCCACTGGACTCTCCGCAGCCACAGCAGCCCTCCTCCCCCTCGCCCCAGTCCCTTCTTCTCTGGGGATCGCACCAAGGCCCGCAACGCAAAAGATGGGAGAGAAAGAGAGTGACAAGAGTAATAAAGTAGAAGAAGCGGAGCCCGAGGAGTTTGTGCTGGAGAAGGTGCTGGACCAGCGAGTGGTCAACAAGGAAAGTGGAATATTTCTTAAAGTGGAAAGGTTTCACAGACACCAACAACATGTGGGACCCCGAGGAGAACTTGGACTGTCCCGAGCTGATTAAAGCGTTTCTGAATTCTCAGAAGGCCGGCAAAAAAAAAAGACAGCGCCAAGAGAAAGACCTTATCGGACAGTGAGTCGGGTGACGGCAAGTCCAATAAAAAGCGTGAGTCAGCCAGAACGAATCATTGGTGCTACAGACAGCAGTGAAGAACTGATGTTTCTCATGAAGTGGAAAGATTCTGATGAGGCCAACTTGGTGCTGGCCAAGGAAAAAAACATGAAATGCCCTCAGATAGTCATCGCCTTCTACGAGGAGCAGCTGACCTGGCACTCCTGAAGATGAAGCACAATAATCGTCTGTGTTGCTTTTTAAAAAACATATACATACACACACACACACACACACACACACACACACACACACACATATTGTAACGATTGGAATGACACCACCTGCAGGAGACTTACTGTAGAAGAGTTCCACCCATGAAGTGAAGGTCTTTGAGGGCAAGACCAGGAGTCTTTTCTTTGGAAAAGGAAGTGACGTGGGCTAGTGGGAGGAAGAAGGAAAAGACTAGCACTCTGTCTGGCTCTTTCCTTTGGACTCTGGTGGAGAGCAGAGCTAGAAATGTGCTCTCCCTTTAATAGATAGGAATCTAGGCCTTTCTCTCTCTCTTTACCAAATTCTTATTCTCCTTAATAAATGCTTAAAAATCTAACTCTTGCTAAAGCTTATAATTTATTGGCGACCACTCATTAGATATTTTAGACAGTTTAGCTAGAATTTTAGCCCTTAACAGATGGTGACCACGAAGGGATAAGCTAAACCTCAGTCTTCTGATCTTCTGGTTGTGTTAGAAATTTCCCCTACCCTCTCCCTTTAACTGCTAAGTACTGGCGTACTGGCTGTGTTTTCCCTTTAAATTTTTTCGAATGGACATTTTAAACTCCCTAATTACCCTATTTTGATTTTAGTCTGTTTAACCAGACAAATGGGAGATAAGATCATGTTAATGCTTTGTTTTTGTGGATTTTCTATTTTTCTTTTTATTTTTGTTAAAAGAGCCAGCAACTTACTCACACAAGGAAATATCTCTCCCTCTCCCAACCATGCTTTTTCAGAGAAACCTGAGGAGATTCCTGCAGCTTTTCCCAGTTCTAACACTAATTGTTGCTTTAATTTTGCATGCCTGGAGGCAATGACCCACCCTCTAGAAGCTTTTAATCCCCTAGCACCTGGAGGCAAAGTGGGGGAAGAGGAATCCAGGCCTGAGTTCAAAATCAAGTCTGATTCAAATTGCTCTGGTCCCTCCCCTCCTCTCCAGACCCCACCCTCTACTCCTCCCATGGCCAAGCCCATTGCTTCCCCTGCCTGGGAAGTCCAGAGATCTGATGTGCATGCTCAACTTTCTGTAACTATATTTGCTTAGTCCTTCCTTAGTCCTTCCCCAGCCTGGCTGTGCTTCTGAGACAACCTTAGAAAGCCCTTTAAATTCCAGATATGCTCGTTTTGTTCATAATTTTGCTAACCTGCTTTTGTCTTTAATTAGTAATCTTATAAAGCATTTGTATGGTGAAAAGACTGACAGACAATATAGAGGGGTTAAAGAAGAAAAACTTAAGCTGAATAAGAATGACAATCATCACCATAGTTCAAGACTCCACTTCTTTTGCCATGGAAGGATACATATTTTACAGAAATGTAGAAGTAAGCAGCAAGGTATTGATATGAGTATTGGGGATTTTAGATATCGGAATCAAACGTGTTCTGAATTCACTCAGAGTAATAGTATCAGTTCAGAGGTTACATAGGATTTCTATGCTATTATATATACATTTTAAAATTAATGGTATGGGTTTATTTTCATAGAGATTTTCATGCTTTTGAGATTGTGTCTTATACTTAGTTTCTAAAACAAGGAGAATATTTGTAAAGCTTTTTATAGTCATATGATCAAGTTTATATTTTATAATACTCTTATTAATATTAAGTTCATGTTAATTTAGATTTCCTTAGTTTGAATTTCACTGTCTTTTATTGTTCCATGTGTATTTTCTTCTATTCATTTATCTAATTTTGAAAAAATTGCAAGATGGTTTTGATTTCATAATGCAATGTTAATTCTAGGAGTATTGTGCTCCCATATTCTGAGTTGTTTGTTTTTGTTATTTTTTCTCAACTGATTATTTGATCAAACTCTTTAAAGCATTTCCCTGGCAAATTGGTTGCCATGGCAAGTGTAAATTGATTCTAGAAGTATTATTTTTGATAAGCATATTCCAAAAAAAAAGGGGGGAACGTTTGTAAAAGTTTTCTTTTTTCAAAAAAGAAGTTTTCTTTGAGATTGTATTGTGATTTAACTTGTATTTAAATATGTTATGATTTTTCAAAAAAGAAATTGTATACTAAGTAAAAAAAAAGGGGTATTATTTGAAATTGTTGCATAATTATATATTGTGTTCTGAGTCAAGATGTATTCACATTTTTTGCAATCATTTATTATCCTCAATTTTTAAATCCATATGAGACTTGGATTATGGGAACTTATCATTTAAGACATTAATTGCCTTTATTCTGAGTTATCAGATGCCAGTTGGCCAAGATGCCATCCAATCACAAGAGGAATACATGCAAGAGCAGACACTGAACTGTCACATGAGGGGAGACATGCATGAAGTCAAGGTATGGCCGAGGGAACGGCTTTTGACAAATGTTGAGGTTGGATTCTCTTGGTTTAATATTTTATTTTATTTTTCCCCACAATATTGTACAGATGGCTGGAAGTATTGATTCCACCCATCTCACTTCTACACCTGGCTTCTATGCTCCCTCCTATATGCCTGATGCCATGGACATCTCAATCCCATGCATCTGATTAAGTCTGACTCAGTTTCCTCCAATATGTTCGGTGGCATGAACATATATTCCATCCACCTATTTTAAGTCTGGCATACTGCAAGGGCAGTACATATTGCTCAAGTGTGGGAATGCTCATATCCCATCATTTCTCTGTTCTTTTGTGGTAACCCCCATAATTATCTCAGGTGTCATGATAAATAACAGTGTTGAATTTGGCCTTGACATCTGTTACCAATTATATTAGATTTTTAATTTCTCATGATGGCATGAGGATAATTAGGCAGATGATGCAAAAAGTGATGAAACAAAGATAAAAATTATTTTTTCAAAATTAATATCGTAGCAATTGTCTTCTCAACTACCCTCCATAAGGGGGGACTATAGTAATATTATAATTTTAAAGAATGTTTCCATTTTTGTTTTATTGTATGTTTCATGTGTTAACAACTAAGATTCTGTATTCCCTTAGACATGTTTTTGAGAACTTTCATTGTTTGATTTGATTATTGACAAAGCTATTTTAAAGTTGTGTTGAGCTCAATTTTGTAGGAAATTTTCCTGGCTGATTACCAGCATCCACACATCAACCCCTGAAAAGACTTCCATTCCACGACTACACCTATAGGACATTTGAGAAAAGACTTTCAGAGACTTTAAATGAAGAGTTTTGTTTTGTTTTTGTTGTTTTTTTTTCTCTTTTCTCTTTCTGTTATAATATACACCATCTGTAACATGTATTCTCTGCAGAGGCCCTCCCTTTGCAAGACCAATGTCAAAGCGTCGGTTCATGAGGACAAAAAAAAAAATTGCCCCTCTGGACAAAACTTTCCTCTCTTCCTTTTCTATATTGTTATTAACATATTGTTAGTTAGCATAGGTTATTATATTCTGTTATTTTTGACTGTTTCATCAAGGAAACGTACCGTTTCTTGAGGAAACAAAGTGGGGAACTGTAACAATTGGAATGACGCCACCTGCAGGAGACTTACTGTAGAAGAGTTCCACCCATGAAGCGAAGGTCTTTGAGGGCAAGACCAGGAGTCTTTTCTTTGGAAAAGGAAGTGACGCGGGCTAGTGGGAGGAAGAAGGAAAAGACTAGCACTCTGTCTGGCTCTTTCCTTTGGACTCTAGTGGAGAGCAGAGCTAGAAATGTGCTCTCCCTTTAATAGATAGGAATCTAGGCCTTTCTCTCTCTCTTTACCAAATTCTTATTCTCCTTAATAAATGCTTAAAAGCCTAACTCTTGCTAAAGCTTATAATTTATTGGCAACCACTCATTAGATATTTTAGACAGTTTAGCTAGAATTTTAGCCCTTAACAATATATAATATGGATCTCTTGCATTCTTTGATTTGTTAACAGTGTGAACACCATCTACATCTAATGAGAACTGAATTGGTTAGGTTTTTAAGTAGGTTTTTGTTTTTGTGTGATTTGGTTTTTGTTTGGGCTGGTTTTTATTTTGCATCAACAGCACTGGTAACCGAACAAGTAAATACAAGCTTTCTCCATTTACTTAACATTGATCACAGAAGAGCATTTGATACTATGGAATTATTAACTTCCTCCACGGTAGATAAAAACTAATTAATACCTTCTGTAGTCACTACTTTGAATCCTAAGAAATGTTTAGCCCCCATGTATGCCTAAGATTAACTCTCCAAGAAAATGTTGTGTCCGTGTAGAATTTTGACATTTCACTTGAAATCCAACTTACTAATAAAAGCTACATTTTACACCTAGAGGTAAACCCTTTGACAGGTTGCCTCCAGCAGCTATTTCCCATTATTGTTCTGTTCCTCCCAACTGACAAAAAATGTCTTATCTTCACTTTTCCAAACACTAACTGTTTTTAGACGGAACAGAATGATGTTGTGGGCCCTTTGCAGCCTGGCTGGAAGGCTGGCAGTAATGCTCAAGCGGCCCTGTATACACCCAGGAGGCGGCTCCACATTGATCCAGAAGAGATCCTCTCCCTGAAGCCTCTTGGGTCAGAGCCCCATCTGCCAGGACTTGGGGAAGCCTGGCCAGGCTTGTTTGCAGCTGACATCTCCATCATTGATGTTGTCCAGTCCTAGGTTAGAAGGGTGCATGGGTAAATGCTGTGGAACTAGAACCATTTTGGCCTTGATTTTCAGAGACTTGGACTTCCTGCTTCGGAAAGTAGGGGTGTCCCATCTTATTTTATTAACCAAAGGTCCTCTTTTAATCATGTAGTAACATCCCTATCTGCTGAAACTTCAATATTCTGCCCAAAGGGCAGGCCTTTGCGGCAGGGGTGTTTTCCTAACTATGGGCATAAATGGGGAAGCAAACGTACCCATGTTAGGTAGTCTTCTATACTCTTGATTTGCATGTTTTTCCTTCTTTATCCCACCCCATGTCTTCACCACGTAGAGCCAGCCTTTTGAGTATTTCGGTCTTGGCTCCATGGGAGTCGGGCAAAAAAAAAAACAAAAACAAAAAACAACAAAAACCAACTTTGTAGTCATTAGAATGTTATACAACTGTATATTGTTTACTTTATTGTAAATACTGGTGAACAGTGGTCAATTGATAGTTTTATATTCTTGCTTTAAAAAAAAAAAGAGATGAAATTAAGGAACTACTAAAATCTAAAAGAAAGGTTTAAAAAAACCTGAGATGGGGGGCAGCTAGGTGGCGCAGTGGATAAAGCACCAGCCTTGGATTCAGGAGTACCCGGGTTCAAATTCGGCCTCAGACACTTGACACTTACTAGCTGTGTGACCCTGGGCAAGTCACTTAACCCCCATTGCCCCGCAAAAAAAAAAAAAAAAACCCTGAGATCTCTCAACCCAAACTACAAAAGTGAGTAGATTACTATCTGCCTAATTTTTTGATTATTAAACCAAAAAGATAACAAAATTAGCAGAGGGCTCAAATGATTTTGAAAGGGAGATGTGTGCACTTGGACAGGAATTTTTGAAATTCACAACATGAATTAGACAAGGAGACCAATTATACAAAAACAGAGTAATTCAAAAAAGCTAGAGTCTGCTATAACCATCATGAATGAATATGTTCTCCCATAGTTTTTGCTAAGAAATACAAAACCATATTTGGACCTCTGAATATAGTAATACACTTAGTGGCTCTTGCCACAGGAAGAACCACAAAGGAAAGTTGGAGCTATCAGGGAATACCCCTAAAGGGAAAGATCAAGTACCATCAGGGGAGAAGTGACTTCAGAGACCTTTTGAATATCTTTAGGAAGACAAGAGGCAATTCCATTAATACCTAGTTGGTGTTCATGGTAGACAATGTTAACTCCCTATTGCCCAATTAGATGCAATAAACAAGAATCATGAAACCAAAAACATTTTAGAAAATCTGGATTTCCTTAATCAGTAACTAAAAATAAGGGTCAAGAGTTTAATAAAAAACAGAATTAAACCAGAGCAAAGAACAAATTTTAAAATTCAACATTAATATAACTTAAAACTTTGCTACAGAGGCTTGGAAATTTATTAAATGCAGAGGCAAAGAAAAATCCCTAAATAAAGAAGATGTGAAAAACTCCTGGTCAACGCTATGGTTGCATACAGTCCAACATAAGGAAAACCACAGTACTACAAAACAAGAAACAGAAACCTCGGGAACATTAATTCTAGAACAGTTATATCAAAGGAAGTGACTAAAACTTCTCTTAAAACCTGGAAACATCATCCTTAATTAGTTCAATCACTTCACAATGACATATTAATTACTAGCAAGGTACTCTCCTACTTTTATTCCTCTCAGAAGAAAGAACAAGAGTGACTCCTTCAAATACAGAATAATTATATGTTTATATGTTTTATACATGTTATTCACAGAAACAGAACTCAATTCATATTGTTTCACTAAAAAAACTATAAAAACTCATAAGAAAAATAATATATTGACTGAGTATTAAAAAGACTGGGCTAAAAAGTCTCATGGACATAAAGAGGCTCATTGATTTAGAAATTATTGAACAAGCTTCCTGAAAGTGTCTTAACATTTTTGTTGTCTTTGTTTACTATTGCAAAACCTTTGATTTAGTTCTGAACTCATGGCTTATTCATGTACTGCAAATATATAAAATAGAACCAGTTTTTTGGAACCATGAAAGTATTTGATGTCCACATGGAAAACATCTCTAGGTAAAATGCATCACCAAGACACTAATGTAAAGAAAAAATTATTTTAAATCAATTTTATGTTGACATTTTGAAGGGAAAAGGTTAAACCCAACATGATTCTGCTTAATTTTAAATATATCATCATTTTTCCTAAACAGGATTAAGTATGGCTTTCAAATTAAAGGAGAAATTGATTCAAAATTTTTAATTAACCACCCAGTAGATAACCTTAGCTATCTGCCGACACCAAGAAACAAAGCAAACAGATCCTTCAACTCATGGAATCTTTCTCTAATGACATAAATGTCATTTGTACTAGATAAGATAAAAACTAAAAACTTTAATTGTGAACCTGGAGGTCACATTGAACCAACAGATGAAGGTGAAACTACAAATATCTTTGTGTCTTTCAATCACAATACCTCAAGTATAGCAATACTCAAGGGAAGTGTAACAATTGGAATGACACCACCTGCTGGAGACTTACTGTAGGAAAGCTCCACCATGAGGAGAAGGTCTCTGAGGGCCAGACCATGAGTCTTTTCTTTTGTGTCAGGAAGTGATGTTTGCTTGGGGGAGGAAGAAGGGGAAGCCTGGCTCTCTGACTCTCTCTCTTTCCTGAGGACTCTGGTGGAGAAGGGAGTGAGAAATGCACTCTCCCTTTAAGAGATAGATGAATCTAGGCCTTTCTTTCGCTTCACCAAATTCTTATTCTCCTTAATAAATGCTTAAAAGTCTAACTCTTGCTAAAGCTTATAATTTATTGATGACCACTCATTAGATATTTTAGACAGTATAGCTAAAATTTTAGTCCTTACAGAAGGTTATGATTAAATGCAAAAATGTTTACTGACATCCTGAATTAAAAACTGAATAACAAATTTAAAGTATTTAACACCTATGCTATATGAGCCTTAATGTATGCTTTCAATACTGTAAAATAGATTATAATATATTTGGAAAGAATCCTAACAAAAACATATTAACAAAACATTGAACCCATCATACACAGGTAGGTATAGAAAGATTATTATTTCCTTGTCTAAAAAAAGAGGAAGAAAACTGATAAAGATTTTTAGAATACATAATAAACAGATTAAAATTCAGGGAATATTTCTGGAAAAATCTGACATTCCTTCACTGAGCAATAGTAAACACTGGTAAAGGTAGATGCTATTTGATTTATCTCTTGTAACCAAAAGTTACTTAGCTGATGATGGATCCTATGGAAAAGCAAAAATCCAAGAATGGAAACAAAAGATGGATGAAATCCACATAAACCCAGCCAATATTATGTCAAAATGAAATGTCAAGCAAATGACTGAGTCATGGAGATTTATTTGTGGGAAATGGATCAGTTTATGATGGCAACTCAGAACTAAGTCATTGACACTAGAAATTACAAAAGGGTTAGTTATCCTTAAGCATGAATTTGGTGGTCAATGTAGATTATGCAAAGAGGTGACAGAGCTGTGAAATGCATCACTGTAAGCTGAATACTTAGTTAAACATGACCTTGTGGCTATAATTATACATCAGAAGCTCATTATCTCTCATAAACTGAGACAAGTTCCCATCTACAAATACAGACACCTGAAAATAGTCTGCAGAACTTGACTATTAACAATTATTTTGGGGAAAAAATATTATTTCAAAATTAGTAGTTGCCCATAATCACTCAGATACAACATTAATCAGGGTGTGTGCTTGTCTATGTAAGTTATGTGTGTATTGACAAGGGTTTATAGAAATTTAAACCAGAGAAGCATAAAGAGATGTCTCTGGGGTCACATTTACTCCTCTTCATGAGAGAATTTGCTATTGTTAAGGGAGCAAGGGATTAACATCACAAGGATGGCCATTTGGTTCTCCTCAAAAAGAGGAGTTTGGGACTAGAATTATATATCTATCTGCCCCCATAAATATTGCTCTTCTAGGAGAAATGGTTTCTTAGAGTCAAGCTGATTACCTGTTTGTTATTCCTTGAAAAGGAAGGAGTGCCCCAAATTAATATGTGAAGGCTTTGAAAGACCATCACAATTTTGAATAGTGAGTAAACTAATTTATCCAAGCAGAGAGCAAATAGAAATTAAAGAAGTTGTGCAGATTAGAATAGCCCAAACAATACCCAAAATGAATTAGCTTTCCCACTAGGAGTGAGATATATTTTAAGCTATAAAAATGTCACCCAAAGGGAAATCCCCCAGTCTCTAGGGTGACATGCTGGAATTTGGGCCATGTTGAGATGACAGCCCTCAACATGCCTGCTTTCCAAAATCTGTTCCTTCTCTCTAGGTTTCTCTCAAAAAAGGGATCTGAAATCACTTTTGTCCTCTCTATATGCTGAAACAAAGGAAAAGGTTTTGCTTCTCCCAAACTTTTATACCATCTTCCCCATTAATCAGGCACTCAGAGTCCTAATGCAAAGGTCCCAGTCTTGAAATTCAAGGTATATATCCAAAAAAATTTAAGAGCATTTTAAATCCCAAACCAAATATTCATAATCTTGAAGTATCTTTCAAAATAAAGAGACTTTGCTGAGATGAAAATCATGTGGGAAGAGGATGAGGGACACCTCTCCTGTGTAGTCCTTCCTGCCCTTGGAGAAGTGGAGTTAAAGCAAAGATGCTTTCATAGAGATGAGTTTAACTCCTTTTCATTCAATGAAAAAATCCATTATTTTATCAATCTATGCAATTAATGGCAACATTAAAAATAAAGGATTAATAACAGGATAACTAATGATAGCCATTTCTATCAACTTCATCCCAAAAAAAGCTTTGATACTTATGAGTATTTCGCATCCATTTAGCTCATTTGAGTTCTGTAAAATAAGATAAATGTATGTGAAACATACATAAAAAGAATTTTACAAACCTTTTGGAGCACCAGGTATTATCCCCATTTTATAACTGAAGAAATTGACCTGGCTAGGGATCGCAAGGGTAAAAGATGTCAAAATCTCCTACCTTAAATCGAGAACAAAACCCTGACAGACATCAGGTGGTTAATTAAAGACTGGGGACCACAGCAGAGGTCAGGTGTTGGCAGACACCAAAAAGAGGAAAGGGCATTTAGAAGCTTCAAAACCAAACTTTATTTCATAATTCTGTACAAGGACAGCCCATTTAAGCAGTAAACCTATTATTTATTTAAGATTGTACTCAACCAGGGGCAGTGAGGTAGTGCAGTAGATAGAGTGTTAGGCCTGGAGTCAGGAAGATCTATCTTCCTGAGTTCAAATTCGGCCTCAGACACTTCATAGTTGTGTGACCCTGAACAAGTCACTGAATCCTGTTTGCCTCAATTTCCTCATCTGTAAAATGAGCTGGAGAAGGAAATGTCAAACTCTTCCAGTATCATTGCCCAAAAAAAGCCTCAAATGCAGTCACAAAGAACTGGGCGTGACTGAAAAACAACTAAACAATTCAACCGACCCCACTAAAAGAAAGAATTTTAGAGAACTGAGTCTATATCTAGATGCAAATAACTTCATATAAGCTTTCACGCTGGAGACCAGTGGTAGCAATTAGACCTAAATTCAATGCCAACAGAAACCTCTTCAGTCCTGGGAAAGAAGTTTCCATTCCCCAGATTCCCTATAGTCAGGAGAACCTGTCAAATGCTCCAACAGAACTATAGCCATGGCTCAGGAAAAAACGCTCCCAAGGGCAAAGGGAATTGGGTCCTCAGACTAAGGAGTCAGAAGGAAAGGTCTGATTGTAGTCAAATGTTTCCCCCTGAAATATTTATAGTGTTGGGCATCCTGTTAGGGAACCAAATGAAAGCAGCCCTGCTCTCTTCTCTCCCAATGTAACTGTTACTGTTCTTTGGACAAGCAAGTTGGATAGCTACTTCCAAGGTTGCCTTGAAGGTACACATTCAGACTTAGAACATAAAAAAAAAAAAAAAAAAACTTCAGGCATATTTTTTATCTTGAAACATTAAAATGAACAGATTTTGTCCATCAATAGATGCCTAATACTTTATAAATTGTTACTCAAGCCCTGGTCTCTGCTTTCTTTAGAGGACTAGAAAAGGGTACCCAGCCTGGTAAACAACAATAGGTTTCCATTACAAGAATTTCTCCACCTTTCTGAGAAGCAAAAAGGGATAGAAAGAGAAAAGGAAAGAGAAGGAGAAACAGTAGCGTTCTTTATAGGTCTTAACAGACTAAATAAGCATTTTTTTAAAGCCAGCTAACTTCACTAATGCCAGTAAATAACTAAATATCTGTGAGAGTCAGGTAGTTCAAGACTGGCACTTACTGAAGTAACATCAAAAATATGACTGAAGGGTGAGCAAAGCTTTTAAAAAGGAATGTTTTTTACGACGATGCCAATGCACACTCTGTTTACATACCAGAACTTAGCCCCTCTGGAACCTGGCTATATGCCCCCTTGTTCAACTACCTAGGAAGCCTCTCGATTACCAGTGGGTGGCAATGTTGCCACATGGAACAGATCTGAGAAACTCAAAAGATAGCAGGGAAACCAAAAGGTGACACCCCACTTTAGCAGATATAAGATCATAGATTTAGGAGGAAAGGGATCTTATGAGCTATTAATTCCAACTCTTTCATTTCTTAGATGAGGAAACAGGTCCAATGATTTGTCCAGGGTCACCCACTTAGTGAGTGTCTGAAACAGGACTAGAAAGTAGGTCTTCTTAAAGGATTCCAACTCCAGTTTTCTAGCTACCATATCACTTAGCTAAGAGAGCTTCCTGTATTGTTTTTCCACCCTGGAAGGACCAAGCTTTGGCTCACTATCAACCTCTTTAGCATTTGGTTGCCCCCAATCTCTCTATTTTTTGGCATTCCTTAAGCCTCAGAGTTCCTGCAAGAGAAAGACTCTGCTCCCTATTAACAGTAAATCTAAGGGTTGGCATAGTGATACATGCCTATAATCCCATCTCACAGGGAGACAGAGATTGGTCTGTTTCTTGAGCTCTGGAGTTCTGAGCTGTAGCAAGCTAAACTGATAGAATTCCAGAGTCTTCAGGGGTCATATTATAGAGTAGCAGCATGTCTTCTGGGACTCCTCTGGAGCAAAGCTTCTTAAACTGTGGGTTGCAACTCCATATGGGGTCACATAACTGAATGTGGGAGTCACAAAACATTTGGCAACAGTAAAGGGTTATGTATACCTATTTTATATACATGTCCAGGGTCAGGTAAAAAGGGGTCGCAAGTCCTGCTCTAGATCAGTGAGCTTCCTCAGATTCAAATAGACTAATCCCACTAAGTCGCAGTTAGGTGGTACAATGATAGAGCACCAGGCCTGGAGTCAGACTTGAATTCAAATTTGGCATCAGATACATGCTAACCCTGGGGAAGTCACTTAACCCTGTTTGTCTCAGTTCCTCATTTATAAAATGATTTGGAAAGGAAATGGCAAACCATCCCAGTATCTTTGGCAAGAAAACCCTAAATGGAGTCATGAAGAATCAAACACGACGAAAAACGACTGAACAACAGTCCCACTAAGTTCTACATTAATATAATGAGCCCCTAGGAGTATCACAGGTGTCTAAGGAGAGGCAAAGAAAGGTAAATTGGGAAAAATAGATATTTAATGAAATAGAAGACTTTCAAGTATTCCTGATGAAAAGACTAGAGCTAAAAAGAAACCTGACATTCAAAGACAAGGCTTGAAAGATGCAGAAAAAGGCAAACAGGAAAGAGAAATCATAAGAGATTCAATAAGGTTTAAGTGTTTACATTCCTACAGGGGAATTTGAAGCTTGTAACTCCTAAGAACTTTATTAGGGCAATTAGGAGTGTTCATGAGCATTGATGCTTTGTTTGTAGCTCTTTTCACAGTTATCTTCTGAGTTTGTCTTTGTCTTCCCTGTCACCATAGTAACTTTTTATGGTCACATTCTGTTGTTGTTTGTTCATTTTCCAGCCTATTTCTTGACTTTGAACTTTATGTTAAAGTTGACCTCTGATGGGGAACCACTATCCCAAGCTTCAGGCTTTTTCATGTTGCCATTTTCCAAGCTAGTTCTGGAGTATCTGCAAGTTTTCAGTACTTCCAAGGTGGTGTGATCCACAGAGAGGTGTGGTCATTGTTCTACTGGTCTATGCTCTGGATTTTGCCCAGAAAGGGTCCCTGAACTTTTTCAGCTACAACCTCTAGCTCCTGTCTGCTTTGGTACTATGATCAGGGTCCCCTGTTACCTTGTAACTGACCACAAGCACTGCCCTTTACCCTGGAACTATGACCCAAAATTGTGTATGAGCAACACAGTTGACAATTAGCCCTAGTTCTACCCAGTGCCAGCAAAGGGCCCTCTGTAATCACTTCCTGACCAGTTGTCCTACCTCCTCAACATCTCTGGGCTGAGAGGTCCTAAAGCTGCTGCTGCTGTGGGGGCTATTGTCACTATGACATGTGTGGGCTCTGGACAGATCTCCACCCCAGTATCACAGACTTTTCCTGACAACCTCCTAAGTTTTCTTAGGCCAGAAAAAGGTCTCTCCCCTCAACCTTTTGTTGGCTCTGTGACTCCAACATTTGATTTGAGGTGTTATTTTTAAATTGTTTGGAGGGAAATGGTGGGAGACTTCAGCTGGGTGGCTGCCCCTAATATGCCATTAGAAACTAGGGATTTCTAAGGGGTGTGTGGAAGAAAGTCATGTAATAATGCCTAAAAGGTGGCAGGTTGCTATTTCATCAGTTTGTATGTTTCTTCCACAACTTAGCAGGTAGTTTTAGAAGTTGCTGAAATATTTCTTTTAATATCATCACCTGGTGGTCAACATTCTGGTGCTGAAATCTTTCATATTTTCTAATCTGATGCTTATTCTAAATAGTCTGTCACCAGACCACCCCAAATTCCCAGTAAAAATGAGTTTTTGTCTACCTGGGATCAAAGCTGGCTCCACCTGAGTGTAGACTCCTATAACCCCAAATTTGACCTTGA